>NC_046662.1:10054622-10097919 GCF_010883055.1 Belonocnema kinseyi | reverse complement strand
AATTATCAAATTTTGTGTGGAAAAGTAATCTTGAAATACGTACGTCTCGCCTGAAATTAATTAAATTTTATACACGTGTATGTCCTTCAGCTTTAGATGCCACAGATGTGTGCCTGAAGAATCGAGAAATTTTTTAAATTAATTTTTTCAGCCACTGAAAAGACGTAATAATAATTGCAAAAAAAGAATTGGATTGACGTGTTACTTGTTAGTGACCGCTTGCCTCATGTGATTTGACTAAGTGGCATTTGCCAAGTTAGCAAGAGTGACTCTTGGCGATTTATAAATACACGAAATTCATTGCGTCAGCACATTAGTACTCATTATCAATCAAATGAGTTGCTAAGTTGGGAAATTTTGGGACTTAAAAGAACAGAATCAACTAAAAGGGACGATTAAAAAAAAAGTTTGCTTGGCATTCAATAGGGTGCTGCAGGGACTAAAAATTAATTTTTTACCATAAAAGATTTTTTGGAATTTTGAGTATTATTTGTGATTTTGACTTCGGTCTGAATCACAGTAATTCTCGGGATATCAAACCATTGCATATTATTCTAATTGGAATGAATTTTTAACCAAAACAGTTTAATTTGATCAAAGGAATTCCTTCTTAAACCAAAAGATGATTTTTTAACAAACAATATAAATTTTTAACCAAAATAATAAATTTCTCAATAAAATTATTTTTTAACTAAAATAATTCACCTTTAACTGGAACAGTTAAATTTTCTAGTTAGAAATTTAATTTTTTACCAAAAAATCTCGTTTTTAACAAACTATTTAAATTTTCAATCAAGAAGATTAATTTTTTACCAAAAAATACAAATTTTCAATACATAAATAATAATATTTTCAATTAAAAAATTGTGTTTGTATCAACAACAACAAATTTACCACATAATAGTTTAATTTTCAACCAAAAAAATTAATTTTCTAACCAAAAGACGAAATTATAACAAAATACATGAATTTTCAACTATATAAAGAATTTTTTTATATAAATGATGAATTTTTACCGAAAAATTATCATTTTAACAAAGCAGTTCTTTTTTCTACCAAAAGCATAAATTATTAACAAAGAATGATATAATTGATATTTCAACCACAGATTTTTATTTTTATTTTTAAAAAAATGTACTTTCTGAAAAAAATTTTGAACTAAAATAATAAACCTTTCACTGGAATAGTTAAATTTTCTAGTTGCAAATTTAATTTTTTACCAAAAAGTCTCATTTTTAATCAAATATTTGAATTTTCAATCAAGACGATTATTTTTTTACCAAAAAAGACAAATCTTTAACAAAATACATGGATCATAATTATATTTTTAATCAAAAAATTGTGTTTTTATAAAAGAAATTGCAACGTAATGGTTTAATTTTCAACCAAACAGATTAATTTTTAACGAACCAAATTAATTTTATAGAAAAAACATGAATTTTTAACAAAAGACATGAATTTTCAGCCAAATAGAGAAATTTTTATATAAATGATGAGTCTTTCACCGAAAAATTATAATTTTAATAAAGTCGTTCCTTTTTCCACCAAAATTAATTTTCTTTTAAAAGGGACGAATTTTGAACAAAATATTTTAATTTTCAAGCAAGTCGAAATGAAATAATTATATTTTCAATTTAAAAAATTGTTTTTTTTTTCGGCAAAAAAAGATTACAGACAAAAAATAGTTAAGTTTTCAAACAAATAGAATAATTTTTTAATAAAAGAGTACAACTTTCAACCAAATAGATACATTTTTGACGAAAAAGATTAATGTTGTACCAAATAGATGAATTTTCAAAAAAAAATAGTTCCATATTTTCAAGCAATTGATGAATTTTCAACCGAAGAACATGAATTATCAACAACAAAGATTTATTTTAGATTTTAAGTAAACTCGAATGTCTTTCTCGTAAAATTGATAAATTGTTAACTAAATAATTAAACTTTCAACTACATAGCTGAATTTAAACAAAAAAGACTCAAATTGAAAAATCGAATTTTGAACAAAAAATATTAATTTGCTAACAAATAAAGATAAATTTAAAATAAAATACATTAATTTTAAACCATATAGTGAATATTTCTACTAAAAATAGTTGATTCATAATAAAAAAGGGAAAATTTAAATTTTCATTTAAAAAAAGAACTTTGAATAAATTGGTTCCTGTTTTAACACTGGTTTTCAATTTTGAACCAAAAAGACGAATCCGAAAAAATTTAATATTTAATATTTCAAATAAAGATTTTTATCCAAGAAAGATTAATTTTCCAACAAAAAGAAGAAGTTGTAACAAAGTATATGAATTTTCAACCAATAGTGGAATTTTTATCTAATTGTGAATTTTTAACCAAAAAAATTAAATTTTGACAAAGAATTTTCTTTTTCTACAAAAATTATTCTTTTTCAAAAAAAGATGAATTTTTAATGAATAATAAAATTTTCGACCAGAGGAATCAATTTTCAACGAATAATAATGACTTCCTCACAAAATTGTTGATTTTTCAACAAAATAATTAAACTGTTAACCAATTAATCAAATTTTTAAATAGAAAAATAATATATAGTAGAATATTTAACGAAAAAAAATAAAATTCCACCAAAAATAATTTTCAGTTCAGAAGGATTAATTCCTGACAAAACAGTTAAATTTTATATGACAAGACATACATTTTTATTAAAATAGTTGAATTATCAACAAAATAAATCAATAATTCAGTTGTTATTTTTAACTTTTTATAAAGAATATAAAGTATCAATCAAGAATATCCATTTACTTACAAGCAAAGGAGAGGAATTATTATCAAAATATTAAAATTTTGGAAAAAAGTTTAATTATTGTCAACACAAAGGATAAATTTCCAATCGAAAAGAACGCATTTTTATCTAGGAAGACGAGTTCAACGGAATAGTTAAATTTTCAACAAAATACTTGAGCTTTCGACTGAAAACGACCAATTTTCAACTAAAAATTTAATAGCTAAATTTTCACTTGAAAAAACTTATTCTCTAAACAAACAAAAAAACGAATTTTTAAGAAAAAAGCTCAATCTTCAATAAAAAAATGAATGTTTTAACAAAGTAGTTCTGATTTCAATCAAGCAGTTAAATTTTCAAAAAAAATAGAATTTTATTCAAAAAGAACACAAAAATTAATTGTTAACTAAATAGTAGGTTTTTTAACTTAAAAGAGATGATTTTTGAACCAAAAGGATAATAGAACTTCTAGGGTTGGTTTCCGAAAAAATGGAAAAAATTTAATTCAGTTAATATCTTCTGTTCTATTTTTGGATTTAAGAAATTAAAATGTTAATTAAATGTAGATATAAAAAAATCTGCTCAATACTAAGTGTTAATTCCGAAAGTGCCAAAGTAGTTTAAAATAGAAAAGTTAGTTAAAAAATTGAAATGCCTACTTGACTTTGACTACTTTTAGTACTTTTCATTTGAGACGAGGCCTAATTTTTAGTATCAAAAAGTCTGGACAACTTTTGGCTATTTTTTTAAGGAAAAGAGGTGTCATAAATCCTCTACTGTAATGGAAAAAGAAGAAAAGAAAAAAAGTTAAAAAAAAAGAAAAGAAAAAAAAACGAATAATTTTTCAGCCATAAGAAATTTCCAGCAAATAGTTGAATTTACAACTAAAAAGATCAATTTTTCAGCCAAGAGTAGAATTTTCAACTAAAATAAATGAGTTTTCCGCCAAATATTCCATTTTCTACCACATAAGATGAGCATTTAGCGATATAGTTGAATTTTCAACCATTTAATTGAATACATTTGAAAAGATTGTAATTTCTTTTAAATTATCATATAATTAAATTTTTAACTAAGTAATCGAATTTTCAATCAACGAATATGATTGTTTAACCTATTTATTGAATTTTAGTAACAAAATTAATTATCAATCAAAAAGTCGTATTTTCAGCGAAATGAAAGTTGAACTTTTAAATAAAAGAAAAACGAATTTTCACAAAAAAAAGTTCGATTTTGAACCAAATAATCCATTTTTGAACAAATTAGGTATATTTTCAACCAAGAAAAAGAATTTTTGAACCAATATGAAAACAAATATCATTAATTAATAAAATGAATTTTTAACCAAATAGTTGAATTTTCCACCAAAAAATATAAATTCTTAACGAAAAATGTAATAGTTGAATTTTTGATTAAAAATGATTAATTTTCAGTCAAGAACGCAGCAGATGAAATTTAAGAAAGTAATTTTCCAACAGGAAAAAAAAGAAATTCACAAATTATTTACATCTTTAAAAAAAAGAATTTTTAAGAAAATAGTGCAACTTTCAATCAAGTTCTAAAATTTTCAAATTAAAAAGATAACTTTGTTTTATAAAATCGTTCTATACTGAATAAAATGTTAAAATTTTTAACAAAATACATAGATTTTTAACTAAAAACGATGAAAATTAACGAAATAGTTAAGTTTCCAAAGACAGAAATGAGTCGTCATGTAATAAAATGTAAGAAAAAAAATTCAAATTTCAACTAATAAGTAGTTACATTTTCGTGCAAGATTTTTAATTTTTCACCAAGAAATGAAGAATTTTCAACAAAATAATTAAATCTTCAAACAATAAAATGACTTTTTAACCAATTTGTTGAATTTTTAACCAAAAAAGATGAATTTTCAAGGAAGAAATTTAATCTTCAAACAATAAAATGACTTTTTAACCAATTTGTTGAATTTTTAACCAAAAAAGATGAATTTTCAACGAAGAAATTTAATAGTTGAATTTTTAATTAGAAATTATTAATTTTTAGTAAAGAATGCAATAGATGAATTTTGAGAAAGTAATTTTTCAACAGAAAAAAAATCGAAATTTAGAAAATTATTTATATCTTTAAAACAAAGAATTTTTAACCAAATAGTACAGCTTTCAATCAAGTTGTTAAATTTTCAATTCATAAAGATAACTTTGTTTTACAGAATCGTTAAATTCTTAATGAAATGTTAAAATTTTCAACAAAATAAATCATTTTTCAAAGAAAATACATAGATTTTCCACTAAAAACTATAAAAATTAACAAAATAGTTAAGTTTCCAGCGACAGACATGAATCGTCAACTAAGCCCATAAAATCAATTTTCAACGAAATATTTGCATTTTTATTTAAGAAATGAACATTTAACTATAATGATGCATCCTCAATAAAAAATTTATTTTTTAACAAATAGGTGATTTTTCAACTTAGAAGATGAATTTTCTATCAAAAAGACAAACTTTCAACAAAATAGATGAGTTTTGAACTAAAAAACATTAATTTTCAACAAAAAATAGAATTGTTTTAATTTGAAGTTAGAGAACGAAGTTTTTAAGCAGATTGAATAAATTTGCAATGAAATAGTGGATTTAAAAACAAAACAAATTAATTTTAAACCAAAAAGATTAAATGTCTATAAAAAATCGAAGAAAAATGGAATAGTTTAACTCTTAGTTAAAAAATTAATGAAAAAACTAATTTTTTTTACAAAATAAATGAAATTTCAACCAAGAAGATTAATTTTATACCAGAAAAGAATAATTTTGAACAAAATACATGAATTTTCAAAAAAATATTTTAATTTTTAATGGAATTTTTAACCTAATAGTTAAGTTTTCAAGCAAAAAGATGGATTAGTCAATACGAAGATAAATTTTCTACCACAAAAGACAAAATTCCAACAAAATACGGAAAGATTGTTGTTCAACCAAACATAAAAGAGTGAAATTTTCACTTAGAAAAATAGTTTTTAATAGAGAAAACTAATTTTGAAGGCAAAGAAGTTAATTCTGAACCAAAGAGATTTATTTTATACCAAAAATGAATATTTTTCAACAAAAGACATGTATTTCTGATCAAAAAGGTGAATGAGACATCAAGAAGATTCATTTTCTAGCACAAAAGAAAAAGTTGAAACAAAATAGTTAAATTTTGAAAAAAATCAAATAAAATAACGATTCATTAAACAAACAAATGAATTTTTAACAAAGTAGTTGAACTAAGCAGTTGTATTTCGGACCAAAAAGGGTTTCTCCGTCATTATTCACGATTAGCGAAAATCTTGAATATTTAATCAAGTTGATAGATTAGACAAAAATCCTGGTACCATAGTCATATTAAAGGATCAATATTTAAAGAAGAGAAGATAAGGTTTTTGTAAGAACTAGCAAAAATAAACAGTCCGTGATAAATTTCATCGCACATAAATGAAGAAAATAATGATATTATATTATTATATATTATAATAAAATAAATTTCATCGCATTTTTCCTTCTCTTGAATTTAGAAAATAAAACTTTGATATAAAAACAAAACAATTTAATACATTTATGTGACGAATAATTTAATTTTTAATTAATTTTTTTATTTTATTAATTTATTTTAATTTAAAAGAATTGTAAGTCAGTCGAAAAAATAATACATAATAAGAAAATTTTTGTAATTCATAAATGCAATCCTCTTAAATCATAATATTTTTTGTAAAATCCGTAACAAAATGTCAAAAAATAAACCTATTTTTTTCTAAAGAAAGGGTAATTAGTGCGCGCACAATAGTCTAGTATTGATATATTTTAACTTTTGGCTACTTTTTAAAGGAACTGAGGCTACTTCTACAACTTTTTTTGTAAGTCATAAAGTAGTGCGAGGTCAGATGAAGGTAAAAAACTACTGAATAATAAGTGTCCTAAATCCTATGCTACAAAGAAAAAAAGAAAAAAAAGAAAAATCTTTTTGTGTTGAGTTGTCGAATGTCCCCGACCCTAATTACGTGGACTCGAGTATGGTATGTGCTTAGAAGCGGGAGACTGTTTATAATCGATATGGAGGGCGGCTGAAAAAAAAAGTAGAGAGAGAGAGAGAGAGAGAGAAGGAGAGAGAGAAGGAGAGAGAGAGAGAGAGAGAGAGAGAGTCGTAACCTGGAAAGTACGAGTAGTGAGTACGAGTAGAGAAGAGAGATTTAAAGCTAAGCATTTGGCGTGCGAAACACGTAGTGCGACACACGCGACTAGTATTTGCCCATCGATGAATTCTTGTCGCAACTGTTGCGACGTCTGTCTGGCTTTCACCGGACGGCTGCGCTGCTCTTTATAAAGTCGCCTGAATCAGCCTAAATTGCAAAAAAATCTTCTTACTCAGCGAGACGTCGAGTCAGAATAAAAACTTTTTATCATCCTTCAGGGATAGCGAAAAACGCTATATAGTTATATAGAACGCCGGGAGGGGGGGGGGGGCAGGGAGCGTCCACCACTTACGTCACACTTTGAAGGGCGGGTGGGGGGTCTGCCCTAACGCCACACGTGGCACTTCTCTGATCAAGAAATAAAATATAAATACCGATCGATACATTAAAGGCCAATATTTTCGACACAAAAAAAGTGAGTGCACCAAACTTCCGGTTAAGTAACAGTGTATCAAGTTTCCAGTAAGTAACCTTGTTGCTAAATCGGGGAATTTGAAAAGTAAACAGTCAGGAGCGTCTCAACCGTTCCTAATTGAAATGCATAATACTGCGCAGTGTACTCGACTGAGTTTTCGCGCACTCCGGGCCTTCCGAGGCGAAAGTCGCACCCTTCTCTCGCCCTGCGTGGGCTAGCAGTTCTAGGAATTACGAAATGGGGTGATGCTAAAACGCGTCTCTGGTGTAGTTGCATTTTCAACCAAGCAGATGAATTTTCAAGTTAACAAGTAAAATTTTTTAGAAGGCAGTGGCATTTTTTAGAGATAGAGAGTTTTAAATCGATCTTAAAAAATTAAAATATAGTAAAAAATGCGGTGGTGAAATTTAAATTTGAAATTTTGACTGTTCCTTTAAAGACTCAGTGCACACACGATGGGTTACCAAAATAATTCAACTTTCAATAAAATAGACTAATTTTCAGTTAAAAAAATAACTTTGAACAAAAATAAAAACGCATTATCAATCAGTCCAATGCAACTAAAAAATATTATTTTTTATCCAAATATTTGAACTCTCAACCAAATAAATAAATAAATAAATTTTGAACACGCAAGATTAATTTTCTATTCAAATAGACAGATTTTCAAAAAAAGTTAAGTTATCAAGCTAAAAATCCGAATTATTTTCAAAAAAGTTGAATTTTCAACACTGAAGTTAATTTATAATTGAAAAAGATGAATTTTCAAATAATTAGTTTAATTTTTAACTTAAAAAAAGAATTGAAAGAAAAAGTGAAACATTTAAGTTTTCTTTTCAAAAACCTAATTTTTAAGACAAAAAAAGAACAATTTTAAATCAGTTGAATACAACTGAAAAAGACGAATATTCAACAAAATAATATATATATATATATATATAATAAATAGATTTTCAAAAAGATGAATTTTCAAGCTAAAAAAATGAATTTTCAACTAGTTGAACACAACTCAAATAAACGAGTTTTCAATAAAATAGTTGAAAATTCAAACAAAATGATGAATTTTAATTAAGCAAAATTAATTTGCTGCAAACAAAAAAACAACATATTTTGAATAAAATATATAAATATTTTACCAAATAGTTGAATATTCAACTTATGAAGGCAAAATTTCAACCTAGAA
Organism: Belonocnema kinseyi; assembly: GCF_010883055.1. Classification (NCBI taxonomy): domain Eukaryota; kingdom Metazoa; phylum Arthropoda; class Insecta; order Hymenoptera; family Cynipidae; genus Belonocnema; species Belonocnema kinseyi. The sequence continues at coordinate 10,089,360 of NC_046662.1, read as the reverse complement.
TGGGAAAATAAAAAGATAAACAAATTTGCAATAAAGTACTTAAATTTTGAAAAAATCGGTTTAATTTTTAACTATATAGTTAAATTTTTTGGTTATTAAATTTTCAAACAAAAACCTGGACTTAAAAAAAATTAATGCACAATCAATTAGGTGAATTTTCAAGCCAAAAGACAATTTTTTGGATAATAGTTCAATATTTCACCCAAAAAGATGAATTTTCAACATAAATGCATAAAAAAAAACAGTTGAATTTTCCACCAGGAAAGGACTTGTGAAGATGAATTTTCAATTAAGACAATTAATTTTCTACCAAAGGATAAATTTTGAAGTTTTGCAACCAAATAGTTAAATTTTCAAATAAAAAAGATAAATTTTTAACCAAAAAATAAAACTAGTTTTCAACAAAAATAAAACCGAATTATTAACCAGAATTTTTATTTAACAAGGTTAATTTTCTATCCAAAAAGAAAAATTTTCAAAAAAAAGTTATGGTTCAATCAAGAAAGATTAATTTGTAGCCAAATGGTTGAATTTTTAACCGAAAGGATAAATTTCTAACGAAAAATGGAATCGTTAGAATTTCAGTTCGAAAAACTAATTTTCAACAAAAAGAACAACAAACTTTCAAGAAGTTGAATTCAACCAAAACTGACGAATTTTAAACAGAATGCATGAAATTTTAAATTAAAAACAATCAATTTCTAACAAAAAATCGTAGAGTTAATTTTTCAGATGAAAAATTATTTTTGGTATAAAAAAAGTGAAGTTTTAACAAAATACAAGGGCTTTTATCATAATTGTTTAATTTATGATTCCAAAAAGACGAATGATCTATAAACTAGTTTAATTTTTAACCTGAAAATAGATTCAACTAAATACTTTAATTTTCTATAAAATTCTTGAATTTTTAAACAAAAAGTTGCTTTTTTAACCAAAAATATTTATTTTCTCACAAAAAAATGAGCTTTTAACAGGAAAGTTAACTTTAAATCCAGAAAAATGAATTTTCAACTAAAAAAGATAAATTTTCAACAAAAAATGAAGCCTCTAAATATTCAATTGAAAAAAAATTAAGTTTCTTCTCAAATGGTTTAATTTCCAATCAAATTGTTGAAATCTGAAGTCAAAAAGACGAATTTTCTAGAAAACAGTTACATTTTCGACTCGATAATATAAATTTTCAAGAAAAAAGTTAATCTACGACCAAATAGTGGAGTTTCTAACTAAAATGATGAATCTTCATCCAAGAAAATATCATGTTTTTAAAAGTAGTTTATCCTTAAATCAAGGGGTTGTTTCTTCAAACAAAAAAAGAAAAAAAAAACGCAATAAAATATAAAAATGTATGATAATTTACGGAAAATGTAATAATTTAGATTTTACCAACAAAAATATTCATATTAAAAATCTCCTTTCCCCTTCTTTTTATTGTTAGAATGTCTAGCATTATATTTTTAGTTTTAAATTCATATCGTTTGATTACAAATTCTACTTTTAATTTTTAAAAATTCAACTATTTTGTTGAAAATTTAACTACTTGATTGAAAATTCATCTTTTTGGTCACAAATTCTAGTACTTGTTATTGGGACTACTGGGATAAAATTAATTTTTTTCGTAAAAAATTCATCTCATTGGTAAAAAATTCAGCTAAATTGCTGAGCATATGTTTCAGTTTTGTTTAAAAATTATTTTGTTTTTAACTGAAAATTGTAACTTTGTCATTTTTGGTTGAAAATTAATCATTTCAATTCGGAATTGATTTTTTTCTATTTGAAAATGCATGTAGTTTGTTTAAAAATCCGCCGTTTTCATTATTAAATCAACCTTCTTGGTAGCAAATCATTCTTTTCTGGTTGAAAATGAATCTGTTTTGGTTGCAGATTCAACTGTTTGATTGAATTGTAATATTTTTTGATTTAAATATGAACTATTTCATTTTTTATTGGAAATTCAATTTTTGTAAAAAAATTCACATACCTGGTTAAAAGTTAAATTATTTTGTAAAAACTTATTTTTGTTTGTAGAAGGTTCATTTCTTTCGTAAAGAATCTTGGTAGAAAATTATTCTTTTATGGTGCAAAATGAAATTGGTTACTAGGTAATCTGTTTTGGTTGAGGATTCAGCTATTTTGTTGAAAATTCTTCTCTGTTGGCTGAATTCAACCATTTTTTTATTTGAATTAAAATATTTTTGGTTTTAATATCCGCTGTTCTTCATGAAAATTCATATCATTTTTTAAATTAACTTTTTAACCGAAACATTTAACTGCGTATTTATTGTTTAAAATATTTGGTTGAAAATGCATCTTTGTAGGTTGAAAATTAAACCATTAAAGAAAAGGTCGAAAATTTAAGTGTTTTTTAAAAATTGGTCCTTTTGGGTTAAAATGTCATCTTTTATAGCAAAACATTCTACGAAAATCCATCTTTTTAGGCTGCGAACTAATTTTTCATTGAAATTTGAGCTGTATTCAAAACATTATTATTATTGGTTTCAAAATTAAAGTTCTTTTCTCAACTTAATCGTAGCTGACCCAAGAAGGTGATTATTTAGAAAAAAATTTCCTTCCTTTGATTTGTGTTATTTCTAAGTAGCAATAAATTTTTACTTGCAAATTTTAAAACAATTTCCTAATTACTATAATAAGTAATCATTTTAAAATGTAATAATAATTAAAATGTTTCTATAAAGTTTTATTAAGTTAACCAGGAAAATTAATAAAATTTGTCCCTAAAAAGCTTAAAAATGACCTGAAACTTGAAATTAAGATTAAAAAAGTTACCCTAAAAATAAAAAGTGCATCAGTTCCTGTTTAGCAGCCTAGCCAGCGAATTGAAATGCGGAAGAGCAAAACTGGGAGAACGACTAGGATTAAAAAGAAATGAGGAAGAAAAGGACATTGGGGTTGGTTTGGTGGTCCTGTATGAAGGGCACAATTCTTACAACCGGCCTCTTTTATAGATCAAACCCAACAACCTCGACCTAGTCCCTGACGAGGTCGCGACCCGAAACACCAGCAACGATCTTAACCTCGACCTGCTCCGCGTAACTGCGGCACGCGTTTACCTGCGTGGAGTACATCAGATAATTCATCCCTGGACCAATTTTTCGGCTTCAAGGTTGGACCTCTCTCCGTTTACCTAGAACTACCTCAACCAATTTTTCAAAGTCTGCTCAAGAAAGGCATATTAACCTGTTTCAAATTCCATTTAATCATTCGGGATTCTACTGGATTACTCCTGTTAGACTTTTTACAAATTACAAATTACAAAAAAAATCTTTGGTACAAGTAAATTGTCTAGGATTAAAAGAAGATTATCTCAGGTTACAATCGGACTTACTTGGATTGCGAGCGGAGTACTGAAGATTAGAAATGGTATGCCCGGGATTACAAATATATTACGTGGGATATCGAATAGATAATCTAAGAATGTAAGTGGATTACCTAAGATTACGTTAGAATTACACTAGGCTACTGGGATTACAAGTGGATTATTCCAGATTTAAGTGGATTTTCTGGAATTATAAGTGGAATACTCCAGATTACAAATAAATAACCTGGATTAAAAAGTAGATTATCTTATACTAAAAATGGATTACTTGGGATTGCAAATAGATTTAGTGGGATAAAAAGTAGATAATCTAGGCAAGTTGATTGTCTGGAATTATATGTGGAATACTTCAGAATAAAACTGCATAAATTGGATTAAAAAGTGGATTATCCTAGATTAGATATGCATTACCTGGGATTAAAAATAGATTTAGTGGGATAACAAGTAGATAATCTATTAATTTAAGTGAATTACCTAGGATTATAATAGGTTGCTTAGGTTACAAGTGGATTAAATTGGATTTTAAGTAGATTTTCTGGAAGAATAACTGAAGTTACAAATATATTGACTGGGATAACAAATGATTACACAAATTAAAAAATGGGTTACTGCAGATTACAAGAGGATTAGCTATCATTGTACTAGTATACTGGGATTACTCGTATAAGGCGGATTGTAAGTGGATTTCTCCGTGGTACAAGTAAAGGTTTAGTGGGATACCAAGTGATTAATCTTGGAATATAAGTGCATTACCTATGCTTATACTAGGTGACCGGATTACAAGCGGATTACTTCTAAATGACATGGGATTTTCTGGAATTATATGCGGATTACTCCAGATTACAAGTAAATATACTGGATTAAAAAGTGAACTATCCTAGATAAAAAATGGATTACCTGGTATTGTAAACATAACAACTGGAATTACCAATAGATCACCTGGGATAATTAATGGATTACACAAATTAAAAATGTATTACTGTTGTTTACAAGAGGATTACCTGACATTGTATTGGATTACTGGGATTACTTGTATAAGGCGGATTACAAGTGGATTACTCCGTGGTACAAGTAAACTGTCTGGGAATACAAGAGCATTATCTTAGATTACAAATGGACTGATTTGGTTAAAAATGGATTACCTTAGATGAAAAATGGAATAACTGGCATTACAAATAGATTTAGTGGGATAACATGTAGATAACCTAGGAATGTAAGTGCGTTACCTAGAATTATTCTTGATTACTGGATTACAAGTAGATTACTTCCAACTGCAAGTAGATAGTGGATTGGATTTCTTAGATTAGAAATGGATTGCCTTGGATTATAGATGGATGACAACTAGATAATCTAGGAATGTAAGTGGATTACTTAGGATTACACTAGCTACTATATATAATAAACTGGATTAAAAATTAGATTATTTTAGATTAGCAATGGATTACCTGGGATTAAAAATATAATAACTGTAATTAAAAATAGATTAACTGAGATGAAAATTAGATTACTCATTTAGAAAAATGTTTTACTGCGGATTACAAGAGGATGAGCTGACATAATAGTGGAACACATGGATTACTCGTATTGCGAGAACTATTAATAAATTGCTGTGGATACCAAGTAAATAACTTGGAATAACAAGTGAATCATCTGATGTCACAAACAGATTAAACTGGATTATGGTTAGATTACCTAACATGAGAAATGAAATACCGGAGATTACAAATAGATTAAGTGGGGTACAAAGCGGATTATCTAAAAATATAAGTGGATTACTAGCATTATATTAGGTTACTCAAATAACAATGGATTACGTCGGATTGCAATTGGATTGTCTAAAATCATATTACGACTACTCCAGATTCCAAGGAAATTACCTGAGATTGCAAATGGATTGTCTGAAATTCCAAATATAATATCGGGAATAAAGAAGTCTGACTTTGATCAAAAGTGGATTGCGTCGGATTACAATTGGTTTGACTAGGAACATTGGAGGTTACTCAGATCAAGAGTCAATAAATCCGTTTTGTAAGTGGATTGTCTGGGATCATAGGTGGATAACTCCAAATTACAAGTGAATTACCGGAGATTACAAGTGGATTAATCCCAAGTACAAGTGTATAACCTGAGATAACAAATAGATTACCTGGTATTATAAAGAGTTTTCCTGGGATGAAAAACGGTTTTTCGGGGTTTACAAATGGCTGAATGGGCTTAAAAGTGAATTATTTCGTATTATAAGTGGATTTCCTAGGATTATACTCAGTTAATCCCAATTGCAAGTAGATTACTCCTGATTAAAAGTGGATTATCTGGAATTAAACTCGCCTAAGTAGATTTCAAGTAGATTTTCTAGATTGCAAGTGGATTATCTCGCATTAAAAGCGGACTATCTTGGATTACAAGTAGATACATAGCTGCTTATTAATAGTGGATTATCTGGAATTAAACTAAGTTAAGTGGATGGCAAGTTGATTCTCTAAGATTAAAAATGGATTATCTTATATCAAAAGTAGATTATCTTGCATTACAAGCGAATTTTTTTGGATTACAAGTGGATTATTTAAGATTATTCAACGTTCCTTGGTATGATCATGTTATTCAATACGAATGTGGATTGATTCGAGTTGCGCGTGGATTATAAGTAGAATACTCAAGATTACAATTGGATTACTTAGGCTACTTAGATCACTCTTGCTTTTAAGAGTATTACGCTGGATTCCAAGTGGATTACCAGGTATTAGACATAAATTACTCAGGATAACAAGTGGATGACTTGGATTACTCGCATTACTCAGATTAAGCTGCATATAAAGTGGTTTTCTTTGGATTACACGGATTATTCTAGATTATCTAGGTTTAAACTGGATTACTCAAGATTGAAAGTGGATTACCTGACATGAGAAATGAATTACCTGGTATCAAAAGTGGATTGCCTGGGATTAAAAATGGATTTTCTGGGATTACAAATTAATAAACTGAGAATACAAATGGATTTTCTAGGATATACACAGGTAATCCCAATTACAAAGAGATAACTCCTGATTACAAGTGGAGAACCTGGTAATACAAGTGAATTATTGGGATCACTTATATTATGGGAAAATTTCAAGTGGATTACTCTAGATAACAAGTGGATTATATGGGATAACACTCGAATTATGTAAGATTATGAGTGGATTATGTAGGATGATAAGCTTATTGCCTACGATTATACTAGCTTACACGAGTTTACAAATAGATTATGCCCGATTAAAAGTGCATTAATTGGGATTGCACATGGATTATTTAGGGTGAAAATAAATTACTTAGGATTAAAAAAGGAATTAACAGTCAAGTACCTGGGATTACTAGTGGTTTGTCTAGTATTCCCAGTAAATAATTGGGATTAGTCAGATTACTGAGAGTCAAAAGTGGATAACTCTAGCTTACAAGTGTATTTTTTAAATTACAAGTGGAAAACCTGGAATTAGAATTCAATTACTTGGATCAAATTTTATTAAAAATAGATTAGACTGGTTTAAGAGTGGATTATATGAAATTACAAGTGGATTACTTATGATTATAAGTGAACTACTTGGACCAAATTTTATTAAAAGTGAATTACGCTGGATTAATAGTGGATTATATGAAATTACAAGTGGATTAACTATAATAAGAAGTCAAATACTTCGACCAAATTGGATTAGAAGTGGATTACCTGGATTACGAGTGGATAAGATCAAATTACAAGTGGATTGCCTAGGATTAGAAGTAAATTATTTGGATCAAATTGGATTACAAGTGGAATACACTGGATTATGAGTGGATTATTTAAAAAGACAAGTGGATTATTTAGGATTATCATACTCAATCTTCACAAAATAACTGATTTATCAGTTAAAATCCTTAATACTAATTTAATCAGTCAAATGTTTACTAATTCTATATTTAAATAATTCTATAGAATTAAGCAGAGTTCGTATTCAAATATTGTTCAGTTTGAAAATATTTTTTAAAGTTGTTCAATTCTAATCTTTTTTTAAATTTTGAACCTTCCAATTTTATAATTTTTAATCTTTGATCTGAATAAATCAAATTGCTTATTTCGGAAAATACTTTTAATTTAGAATAATTTTTTTTAGCGATTTCAGTTTATTAAGATATGTCGATAATTAATTAATTTGAAAATTATACGAATTGAAATATGTACGCATCTGTTTCTTTTTTTAAATCGAATTTACATTTACTCGAATTTGAATGATTTTAAGTTTACCATGTTCAACCAACAACTGTTACAAATTAGAATGGTATAATTTTGGAAGATTTTAGTTCAAGAAGTCGAAAAACTAAAAAATGTATTTCTGAATGTATCTGAGGTATTCAATAAAGAACATCGAAAATCTTCTTTAAAATTTTTGGATTTAAAAAAATGACATAAAAAAGTGATAAATAGTGTTCAAGTTTTAAATTTTGTTGGATAACCATTTAGACTACAAAGAAACATATTTTTCTAAAGTATTTTTTTTAATTGTAAAATCCGCTAAAGTTCGATTATCTTCTCTGATCGGTTGAAGCGATTCAAAAACTGAAGGTCTTGCCAATATTCGAAATTATACTACCTTCATTTCTAATTTTTTCCGGGAAAAAGCACTAAAAAAAGTGGCAAAGCTCAAGTCAAAGTATAGACTTGTCAAAGACTCGGAAACTAAAAAAAGAACATGGTTGAGGTGGCAAGAATATACGTAGACATACCGGTTAACTATTGCACAACCTTGTCGCTCTTTATTGCGATCTGACACAACATCCTCATTTTCCCAACTCGTCAAAAAATTACGAAATTTCCTTTTTAGCAATATTTTTCAATGTGAAGACTCAAGTTAAAAAGACTGGATAAATATCGTCTTAGTAGGTACCAAGCGCAGGTTTTTATGAGAGGGATCAAAGTCATTCAGCTGTTTAATTGTAAGGAAAATAGAGGACAAAAATTAATATAGTTTAGAAATATTAATGAAAAACTTGTTTAAAAAACGAAAATTTGTATTGAATGATAAAATTTCATTTCTAAATTAAATATTAGGAACAAAAGTACTTCAATTGAGTGTGAGATATATTTCTTTTTCTCTTTCGTGACGCTGTTGATTTAATCATGTCAGATTTCCATTTTTCTATTTTTTTCCGTCAACTGTCGAGAATTTTTTTTTTGATCGTAATTTTTCTTTGCCACTCTTAATATGTTTATTGGCGTTATAAATTAAATGTTTTAATACAAAAATGATCTCAATTAGGTAAGTGCGAGATATTTTTATCCTCCTTCATGACACTGTTAATTCGTTCCTGTCAAATTTTCTTTTTCCATTTTTTTTTGCGCAAATCATCGACAATTTTTTCCTTTTCTCCTTAGATTGGAATTTCTTTAAGCTACTCATAATTTTTTAATGTTTGTGAGTGTCGCATTTTTCAGAGTATTTTCGATTTTTTAAAATAGATTCAGCATTTTTCTAGCTTTCAATATACTTTTGCAGCAGAATCTAAATCAGTTCGTAACTTTTTAATTTATCTCCCAAAAAGATACATTTTCCAAAAAATACATGAATTTTCAACAAATTTGTTGATTTTTTAGCAAAAAGATGAATTATCTACAAAACTGTTCATGACTTTTTCTACAAACATGTAATTTTTCAAAGAAGCAGTTAAATTTTCAAATGAATAGTTAAATTTTTACCCTAATAGTTAACATTTTTACCAAAATATTTAAGTTTCAACCAAAACTTTGAATTTTGAACCAAAAAGTTAATTTTTAACTCAAAAGAACGAATTTTCTACATAACTGTTGAATTTACAACCCGAAAACATGATTTTTCTACAAAAAGCTTAATTTTTAAAGAAAATATTCAATTTTTAATAAATTGTTGAATTGTTTCCCAAGTAGTTGAAATTTTTCACAAAATGGTTTCATTTTTAATCACAAATATGAATTGTCAACAAAAAAGTTCATTTTCAACCAAATTTTCTGATTTTAATCCAAAACAAAGAATTTTCTACAAAACTGTTGAATTTACAACCCGAAAATATTGTTTTTCTAGAAACAAGTTAATTTGGAAAAAACTTAATTTCAACTAAATGTTTAATTTTCAAGTCAAAAAAAAAACTGTCTACAAAATTGTTGAATTTCCTCTCCAAAATTATGATATTTCTACCAAAAAAAGGTAATTTTAAAAGAAAAGGTAAAATTTTGAAATAAATATATGAATTTTTAACCAAATAGTTAAATTTTCTAATAAAATAGTTTGATTTTTAACCGAAAATATGAGTTTTTAACAAAAAAGGTCACTTTTAAACAAATTGTTTAATTTTCAATAAAAAATGATTATTTTTCTACAAAACAGTTGAATTTTTAACTGAAACATATAAATTTGAAATAAAACAGTTAATTTGCAACTAAATATTCGAGTTTTTAACTGAAAGAATGAATCTTCCACTATAGAAAAAAAATTCTACCAGAACATTTTGAAGGAAGAATTGTCAACTAAAAAGATTAACTCTTTACAAAAAACGTATAAGTTTATATTTCGACTAAAGAATTTTTATTTTTTAAAAGTTTATAGTTGAATTTTAAACAAGAAAATATGAATTTTGAATAAAGAAGTTAATTGTCGATCAAGTAATATGAACTTTCAATAAAATAGTTGAATTCTGAACTAAAAACAAATACATTTTTAACTAAAAATTGAATCATTAAATTTTCAATTTAAAACATCAATTTTTAACGAAAATTTTTTTTCAACTATTTAAATTCAACAAACCAAAAAACAAAATGAACAGAATAGTTCAATCCTTAAATTGTTTATTTTAGAGCAAAAATATAAATTGCCTACCAAAGAAGTAAATTTTCAACACGAAGATACAATATTTAAAAAAGCTAATTTTCTATAAAATAATTAAATTTTTAAATAAATAGTTTAGTTTCTAACTGAATAGTTGAATTTCATAACAAAATAGTGGATTTTTAAAAAAGAAATGTGAAGCTTCAGCAATAAAGTTAGTTTTCTAAGAAACTATAATCTTCTACCCAATTGTTGAATTTTTAAACCTAGAAGACGATTTTTTTACAATACATTTAAATTTTCAACCCGAAATATGACTTTTTAACAAAAAAGTTACTTTACAAACGAAATAGTTAAATTTAAAAATAAAATGATTAATCTTCAATCAACATATATTACAATTTACAAGCAAAATTAAAAACAGTCACACTAAAAAAAATACGAACAATTCTCAACTCAATATTTAAATCCTTCACTAAAATAGATTAATTTTCAACATTCAACCAAATAGTTGAATTGTCAAACAAAATAATGACTCATTAACCAAAAAGAATAACTCCATCCATAATCGATAAAACAATTAATTTGAAACCCAAAATAAACCGAATTTTCAAAAAAATAGGTAAATTTTTAACTGAAGAGATGAATCTTCAAATAAAAAATTAAATGTATAGAAAATTAGTTCGACCATTAGTTGAATTTTTGAGTAAACGAGCTGAATTCCGAACGAACAATATAATAGTAGGCTTTTCAACAAGAAGTAGTTATATTTTCTTATTCATTCTAATAATTAAATCCGCATTTAAGCGAAAGTAAGAAAAAAGGGGAAGTTTCTTGATAACAGGGGCAAAAAGGAGTATTTTTCCAATCAGAAAAAAGCTGTTGACACTTTCAAGGATTAAAAATTTTTTTATCTTTTTTACAATCATAATAATTTAGTCTATCAAAAAATATATTTTTTGAAAAAGAAGCAAAGATATCATTCAACGTATTGTAAAATTTTTCCACTTGAATTGTATTTTGCTGGTATATAATATTCAGAATGTAGACGCGGTCAATAAAAACCGCAGACGGTCGTCTGCGGTCTTCTCGTTGTCCGTACAACTTTTCGAGTCTCACACTCGAGACTCATCGGGTTTTGTTTACATAAGAATTTAGAATTTTTATAGGCTGTAGGTACAGAAATATAGAGGAATGTTTAATAAAGTTCGGGAGAAAATTTCAATGAAGGAGAAATTACCCAAATATCTTTTTTTCTAATTTAGCCACAACCTAAACCTATAATTAAACAAAACAGAGATTAATTGAGTCGTTGAAACCTCTCTCTCCCAAACTCGACCTTTCCTACTCCACCTACATTCCCCTATTTCCCCACCACGAACTTCACCCATCGTTTCCCCTCCATTCCCGAACTTCATCCTCCACTACTTCCCCTCTACTCATTTTTCTAGCTCACACTCTCTTTTTCCACTTTTCTTCCTCTCACATCACTTCCCCTTATTTACTCGCCCTCATTTGTACAAATTCCTTATACTACCCTTACTCCCCATTGTTTTCCCTTACTACTTCTTATCCCATTTCCTTTCCCTTCATTTATGATACTTCTACCTATTTTCCCTACCATCATTCTGCCTCCATCCCTTCATTATCGCTCAATTCTTCTACTTCTTCGGCTTCCTCTACTTTCTCTACCAGAGCTTAACCGTTTGTCACCCCTTTTCCAACTTCTTTCACCTCTACTTCCACCTCCTTCACTACCTCAGCTAACAATCCCTTTATCCCCTTTCCATCCTGTGACATTACTTCTCCATCCCTAATGATCCTCATTTATCATATTTTCCCCTACACTTCCTTATTTTCCATTACTATCTCTTCCCTTATTCCTGATTCACATTCGCTCATGTCGGCTCAAATACCCTATTTCCCACACTTCCCCTACTTCCTCTACTTGTCCTTACCTAATTTTACCTTGTTTCAACCCTTTTTCAACTTCCTCCACATTTATTTTCACTTCTTTTTGCAATCCTAGCTAACACTCCCTTTCCTCTAGTTCCCTTTCCCAGCTCTCACTTCACCTCCTCTACTCACCCACATTTCTAACAATTTCCTCTACTTCCCCTACCCAGACATTCCCTCATTTCTAATATTTTCACTCATTCACCCCCATTTCTCATTACGACTACTTCCCTTATTTTCCCTTCCAGCATTCTCCCTTCTTTTGATCCCCTCATTTCCTCTCACTTCTCCTACTTGTCCTCTCATCATTTCCAAAGAAGATTACTTTTCTATTTAAATAAAAAAAAGAATTCTCAATAAAAAGTGTAACATTCAATCTAGTAGTTGTATTTTTCAAGGAATCGCTATTATCATCAGAGAATAACAGAATTTTCAGAAAATTATATGAATTTTTAACAAGATATTTGAGTTTTCAAGCTAAAAAGTCGAATTTTTTAGAAAACACTCAACTTTCAAACACAAGCAGATAAATTTTAAGAAAATTCAATTTTTAAACAAATGACAAAAAAGATTATTTTTTTAAATAGTGGAATTTAAAAAAAAAGAACTTTAAATCAACAGTTATATTTACAAAAAAATAGTTGTAATTTTAGGCAAAATATACTATTTTAAACAAACTGGTTCAATTTTTAAACAATCACAGTTCAATTTTATAGCTCAAAAGATGAATTTTTCTTTATAGAAAACAGTTGAATTTTCAACAACCACAAAAAGTTCATTTGCAACCAAGAAAGATGAATTTTCAAAAATAGAAGATGAAATTTTAACCCAAAAAGATGACTTTGAAAAAAGATGAATTTTCAATCAGTCCCAAACGTAATAATAGATTTTTCAACCAAAAAGAATGAACTTTCAACCAAAAATAGTTTGATTTTCTCATTAGTTAGTTCAGTTCGCATTTAATCAAAAAAATGGGAAGTTGGTTAAAAACGATGGAAAAAAGGGAAAAGAGGAAAATATAGGAACCACTTTGCAGTTTATTTTTGTTTCAATTATAACATGATAAACAAATATTTATTAAAATAAAATGTTATAAATAATATTTTTTCATAAATTTTTCCTTATTCTTGGCCAATAACTCATACGCATCATACAATGTCACGTTCGCAGGTTTTGCAAAATTCTCTCTTGGATTCTTCATTATTTTCAGAATAATTATATTAAATTTTAATTAAAGATTTAAATCACAACTGTTCATGCTGCTGTGAAAAAATTACTAATTAGTAGGAGCACGAATAAAATAACGGAAATATTTCGAAAAACCAATATTGTTATTAATAATTAAATAAAAAATAATTGTTACTATTATTTTGGAAAAAGCTATATTGCAAGGCGTTTTTTAAAGTTAAATATTTTTTGAATTTTATACCTCAAATTGAACTCGTGATATCACTTAGAAAAAATATGGCCGAAGTCTAAAATTGACAGAAATCAATCTTTAAAATCCTATCGTTAATTTCGAGAGATTAAAATTCAAAAAATATTAATGAGTTCCCGAGTTATGATTAACAATGTCCAAGCGTGTCTCCGTCCAGTTTCAGTCGGCTTCCTGTCACGAGGTCGGTCGACATGGAGCTGACTGAAACTCAACGCCGACACGCTTGGACAATTTAATTCGTACTTGGAAACCCATAAAGATTTTAAAAGTTTTATTTGCTTGAATTAAAGACGCAATTTTAAAGAAAACTTTCTGTAAATTCCAGATTTTAGCCACATTCATCCTGGGTTATATCACGAGTTGAAGTTGAGGTACAAAATGTGTGTAGATAATTTCCGATGTTAATGTACTTTTTATTGGCGATTCGTATCCAGGAAGTCGAGAGTGAAATTTGTCCATATTCCCAAGCAAGCATAGGTAGAGGTGCATTTTTAGCGGAAGTGACGCTGACTCGTCTGTCCGAGTTCCGGAGCGCATTTGCTTTCCCCCTACCCAGACTACTGTAATTCCCATCGCTTTGGGATTCTATCGACTTTCACGAATTTTTCATGTAGCATGAAACATGCAAGGACCGTTCTGCGTTTATGAGGGTCGATTCGCCCGAATAACCTAATTTTACTCTCTCTCTCTCTCTCTCATCTCTTTCTCTACGACACCCTCAATCTTTTCTATTCATTCATCGTCTGTCTGCTCGCTTCTCGCCAGGAAAGAAATAAAATAATAATGCTTGAGTTATTCTGTCCGAAAATTGGATTTTGCTATCAAATTTATCTATAAAAGTGCATAAAACGTGCTTGGCAACAACAGAATTGAAATATCGAGAAAAAATTTAGAGAAACCTTAATCCAAATTTGTAACATATAAAAAACCCATGAATAAATCCAGAGTTTCAGAACTGTTTTATGCCTCTCCTGTTGCTCTCTGTTTTGTCACGTCTGAGTGAACACCGCATATCGCCTGCAGCTCATGTCATCCATCCCCGCGGCGCGGCGTCAGTTCTCGGAAATATTAAATGTAGAATCACTAAATTCAGATTCGAGTGCACTCGGCAGAAAGTTGAACTATTTTTCTAAAAATTCATCTTTTTGGTTAAATATTTACTATTTTAGATCACAATTTATCACCTTGGTTGAAAATGTAACTGAATTATTGAAAATTCGTTCCTTTTTGCAAGAAATTACTCTTTTTGTTCAAAAAGACCAAATTCGTCTTTCGTTTGTGGTAGAAAATTAATCTTCTTGATTCAAGATTTACCATTTTAGTTGAAAATTCTATGTAGAAAGTTGAATTATTTTCTTAAAAATCAATTTTTTTAGTTAAAAATTAATAATTTTATTTTAAAATTAATGTATTTTGTTGAAAAGACGACTTTTTTAGCAGAAACTTATACCTCTTGATCGAAAATTAATATTTTTCGTTAAAAATTCTACTGCTAAGTAGAAAGTTAGATTATTTGATCAAAAATTAATCTTTTTGGTTAAGGATACATTATTTTAGTTGAAAACTAATGCATTTGTTTAATAATTTATTTATTTTGTTAAAAATTCGTCTTCCTTTTTTTAGTAGAAACTAATCTTTATGGTAATAGATTTATGATTTTAGTTGAAAATTTAACTATTTGTTTGAAAACTTAACCACTCAGTTGAAGTTTTTTTCATTTGTTAAAAACTAATCTTTTTTTAATAAACATTCCTTATTTGAACTGAGAATTTAATTATAATATTTTTGATTAAAAATTCAACCAGTTGGTTGAAAAATTGAACATTCAACTATTTTGTTGACACTTCGTTTTTTTGCTTTAGTCAAATATTAATTTTGTAACTGACAATTCAACTGTTTGGTTGAAACTACGTCTTTTTTATAGAAAATTAATTTTCTTCGTTAAAAAATAAACTTTTTTTTTAAAAGTTAACCAATAGGTACAATTTTTAACTCTTTTGTTAAAAATCTATCTTTTTGGTTGCAGATACATAATTTTAGATAAAAAATCATCTATTTGGTTGAAAATTTCTATATTTTGTTAAAAAATCTCTTTTTTTGTTTAAACATTAATTTTTTAATAACAATTCAACTATTCCATTTTTCGTTGAAGATTCAACTATTTGGTCAAAAAATTCAACTATTTAATTGAAAGTTTAGGTGTTTTATTGAAAAATCGTATTTTTTTAGAGAAAATTGATTTTTTTTTGTTAAAAATTAATCTTTTGTTGAAAATTGAACTAATAGGTAGAATTTGAATCAAAATCAATCTTTTTGGTTGAAGATTCATAATTTTAGATAAAAAATCCACTATTTGGTGAAAAATTCCTATATTTTGTTAAAAATATATTTTTTTGTTTCGTTAAACAATAATTTTTTAACTGAAAATTGAGCTATTTCGTATTTTGTTGAAAATTTAAATACTTAGTTGAACTGTCATGTATTTTCTTAAAAGTCCGTCATCTTTAACGGTAAAACATTAATCTTCTTTTTTAACAAATACTTTTTTTTTAATTCTTCATGTTAGTTGAAAATTTGTCTCTTTGGTTGAAAAGTTAACAATTTTTTTAACAAATTTTATTTGTTTGAAAATTTATTTTAATTATGCATAAAACTATTTCATTGTTTATTAATTTTTTATGTTAATTTAGCTATTTTAATTTATTTCAAATTTTTTTTATTAGTTGAAAAGTTATTTTCGTAACTTAAAATCTAACCATTTCAGTTAAAATCTCTTCATTTTGGTCGAAAATTTATTTCTTTGGATGAAAATTTTAATATTTTGTTGAGATTTCGTTTCTCTGGGCAAAACCTAATTTTTTAAAAATAAAAACTTAACTATTCCATTCTTCGTTGAAAATTAATCTTTTTTTGTTGAAAATACAA
This sequence comes from Belonocnema kinseyi, assembly GCF_010883055.1. Taxonomy (NCBI): domain Eukaryota; kingdom Metazoa; phylum Arthropoda; class Insecta; order Hymenoptera; family Cynipidae; genus Belonocnema; species Belonocnema kinseyi. Next base: position 10,072,901 of record NC_046662.1, on the reverse strand, counting down.
CTATCTGGTTAAAAATTCATGTATTTTGTTGCAAATTGGTATTTTATGGTAGAAAATTAATTTTTCGTGTTAAAAATGCATATTTTTGGTTGAAAATTCAACTATTTGATTGAAGATTTCAAAATATTGTTGAAAAATTGTTGTTTTTTAGTTGAACATTTATTTTTTAACCTGAAGTTGAACTATTCTAGTCGAATAATAATCGCTTTAGTTAGAAATTAATCTCTGTGGTTAAAAATTTATCTCGTTTCGTGGAAATTCGTTTCTTTATTGTTGAAAATTAATTTTTTAACTGAAAGTTTAACTATTACACTTCTGATTGAAAATTTATTTTTTAACATAAAATTAACTATTCTAGTTGAATATTCAACGTTTCAGTTGAAAATTAATATCTGTGATTGAAAATTCAAATAGTTTTTTGAAAAAACGTGTGTTTTGTGGTTAAAAATTAATTTGTTACAAACATTTAACTATTACCCTTTTAGTTAAACAAATTGATCTATTTTACATGAAAGTTCAACAGTTTCGTTGCAAATTCATGTGTACAATTAAAAATTTGCCTTTTTGATACAAAATTAATCTTTTTGATTGAAAAGGTAACCAGCAGGTAAAATTTCGAACTATTTTATTGATAATCAATTTTTTGGTTGAAGGTTTATAATGTTAGATGAAAATTCCACTATTGCACAAAATTAATTAAACATTAATTTTTTCAAATTAATGTATTTTATTAAAGATTCGTCTTGTTTTGTAGAAAATTAATCTTTTTGATTAAAAATTAAGCTACTGGGTAAAAATTGGAACTACTTTTTAAAAAATTCATCTTTTTGGTAGAAGGTTTATTATTTTAGTTGAAAATTCCTTTTTTTTCCTTTAGTTAAACATTACTTTTTGAACAGAAAATTTAATTATTTCGTAGTTAAATTTACTTTTTGGGTCCTAATAATCTACATCACATTTAAATAAAAAAGGAGGAACGGTGAACTTTTTCGAAAGTGCAGGGAAAAAATATATTTTTCGTATATAGTATAGTACTTTTATTGAGATGCTTTACTTGTAAAATAAAATAAAAACCTGTTAAGCTCCCTACTTAGTAGCTTTGCTTTTGAACAGCCACTTAATTAAATTTTGCGCAGTGTAATAAAATTTTTTAATGATGTGTTTATTTAAGAATAAAAAAAGCTTTGATATGAGATAATTTAGGTTAATCTTAAATCAGTCTGGACTTGTAAGATCGATGATTAAAGTTGTGACCTCGTTTCTTTGCAACAAAGAGCTTTGTGCAAATCGTGTCGCAGACAGATTAAATGCATTAAACATTCGAAGATAAAACTCGCAAACGACAATTACGAACGTGCGATTTTCAGAATGTTTATCCTTGAGCGCGTGCGATATCTGAAACAGCATGAGCGCATCTGAAAACAAAAATTAATTCTCAACTGAAGCGAAGAAGATGAATTTTTTAAGAAAAAGTAGATAAATTGATAAATAAACATAATAATTAATAAATGAAGATAAATTCTTAACAGAAAAGATCATTTACAACCAAGAGCGATTTACTTATTACCAAGACGTTGAATTATCAAAAAGAAAATTAATTTTTAACCAAGCAGTTGGATTTAAAATCAAACAGTTCCATTGTCAAGGGGAAGAAATTTAATCGCAACCAAAAGACGATTTTTTTTAAAGATACTTGAACTTTCAAGTCGTAAATTAAAATTTTGATTAAAAAAATTAAAATTTAAATCTAGGAAAATGTTTTCTTCATTAAATAGTGTAATTTTAAATAAAAAATAATTTCAACCAAGCTGTTGAATTGCGTACGAAACAGTTGAGACGAATTCACAACAAAGTGGTGGAATTTTTAACCTACAAAGCTGAATTTTGAAATATTTTTTGAGTTCTCAGAAAAAAAGATTAAACTTAAACTAAAAAAAGTTGCATTTTTAACTAAATAGTTCAATTTTCGAGTTAAAAAGAGGAGTTTTTTTCAGAAGAAAGTCGAACTTTTAACTCGAAAAATTTTTTAAAAAATTCAAGTTTGAACCAAGAAATATAAATTTTCAACTAAATAATTGAATTTTCAATAACAAAAAAAGGACTTTCACATTAAAAAAATTAATTTTCAACCAAAAAGATTAATTTTTCACCGAAAAAATGAATTAATAATCAAATACATTAATTTTCAACCAAATAGTCGAATTTTCAAACAAAAAAAGTAAATATGCAATGACAAAATATATAAATTGAGAAACAAAAATTTCAACAAAGCAGTTTTATTCACAACCAAATAATTGAAACTTTATAGACAAATTTTTTAAAAAGTTGTTTAAATTTCAACAAAAATGTAATTTTTAACCAAGAAAGATGATTTTTCAACAAATAGTTTAATTTAAAAAAATTGAAACCAAGCAGCTGCATTTGCTACGAAATTGTTAAACTTTCAAACCGAAAAGATGAATTTTTAACAAGATAGTTGAATTTGCAACCTACAAAGACGAATTTTCAACTAAATTTTTGAATTTTCAAAAGTAAAAGATTAAATGTTAACCAAAAAGAGTTGCATTTTTAATCAAATAGTTTAAATTTTATGCTAAAAGACGAATCTTTTAGAAAACAATTGTATTTTCTATCCAAACAAAAAATCAGTTTTCAACTAATTAATTTAATTTTCAAAGAAGAAAGATTAAAATTCTACGAAAAACAGTTATACTTTTAACCCAATAGTTAAGTTTTCAAGTTAAAAAAAATTTCGAATACAGTTGAATTTTTCATCCGAAAAGTTGAATTTTTATCTACAATTTCATGTTTAACCAAGAGAGATAAATTCTGAAATAGTAAATTTTTATTTGAAATTTTTTTTCCATGAAGCAGTTGCACTTATAACAAAATAGTGGAACTTTTTAAAATATACTTCAAACTTAAAAAATTATATTATTTTTTCGGAATTCCTCTCTTTAGTTAAGAATTAATTTCTTAACTGAAAAGTGAAATTTTACATTTTAGTTTGAAAAATTATCTTTTTTTAGTTTAAAGTTTATCTTGTTTAGTTGAAGATGGAAGTACTTGGTTAAAAATTTATTCATTTTATTGATAATTTATATTTTTTGTATTTGTATTAAAATTTTTTGTTTGAAAGAAAAATTTTTTTGAAAAAAAATCTACTCTTTTGTTTAATGTTTAACTATTTTCTTAAAAAATCTTTTTCTGAAAAGTTTCATCGTTTTAATTCAAAATTAATCTCTTTTATTGAAATTTTGACTATTTTTCTAAAAATTCCTTTTTTTTGTCTAGTTTTTAATTTCTAGTAGGAAATTATTCTTGATTGAAAGTTCATAATTTTTTATTAAAATTCCAAATGCTTGGTTAATAATTAATCTGTTTAGGTTGCGGATTCAAATATTAGTTTAAAAGTTGAATTCTCAACCAAAATGTAATTTTTAACCAGAGCGATGAGTTTTCCACCAAATAGTTAAATTTGCAACAAAAAATTTTAACCACGCAGTTGCATTTACAACTAAATAAATAAATATTGAAACGAAAGAGAACAATTTTTAACAAACTAGTTGAATGTTTAACATACAAAGATGAATTTTGAACTAAATTTTTTAATCTTTGAAGAAAAAAGATGAAAATTTAACCAAAAAGAGTTGCAAAAAATTTTCATTTCACGTATTTTCAGCTAAAATTTTCACAAAAATGCAATTTTGAATAAAGAAAGATTAATTTTTTATCAAGCAGTTGCATTTAAATTCCAATAGTTAAATTTTAATGTTGAAAAGACAATGTTCTTAACAGTATAGTTAAATTTTCAACCTAACAAGATCAGTTTTGAACTAACTTTTTTAAATTTTCAAACAAGAAAAATTAAAATTTACTAAAAAAAAGGTATTTATTTTAATACATTAAATTTATTACATAAATTTATTTTTAAAAAGTTTAAGTTTTAACGAATAAAAAACTAATTTTCAATCAAATAGTTTAAGTTAAAAAAAATGCAAGCAGGGAGGTGCCTTTACAATAAATAGAATTCAATAGTTCCGTTTCTGGTTAAATTAATTATTTGCTTGAAACTTCATGTGTTTTATTGAAAATTCGTCTTTTTTGTAGAAAATTAATTTTCTTCGCTAAACATTATCTTTTTGGTTGAAAATTTAACTAATAGGCCGAATTTTGAACAATCTTGTTGAAAATCCATTTTTTGATTAATGATTTATCAGTTTAGATGAAAATTTCAATATGTAGTTAAAAATTGTTATATTTGACTAAAATTTCCTTTTTTCCTTGGGTTCAATTTTAATTTTTTTACTGACTATTTAACTTTTTCATTTTTAGTTGAAAATTCAACTACTTTGTTAAAAATCAATGTGCGTTAATAAAAAAGGGTCTGTTTTAGTACAAAATGATTCGTTTTAGTTAATGATTTATCTTTTTGATAAGAAATTAATCTTTCAGTTTGAAAGTTTCTCATATCAACAACTGAACTATATTGTAGAAAATTCGATTTCTTCCTGTAATTAAACAATAATTTTTTTAATGCTAATTTTGCTATTCCATTTTTGTTTCAAAATTTTACTATTTGCACTTGGTTGTCACAAAATTGTTCGATTTCTTTGTTTAAACTTTAGTGTTTAAAATGAAAATTTAACTATATTCCATTTTTTTAATTCAATTATTTGGTTATAAAATGCATGTGTTTTATTGAAAATTCATCTCTTTGGTTGAAAGTTAAAGTATATTTTAGAAAATTCGATTTTTTCCTGTAGTTAACAAATAATTTATTTTAATTGCTAACTTTAGTATTCCAGTTTTGTTCCAACATTTTACTATTTGGATGAAAATTACTCTTTTTTTTTAATTTGTATTTTTTCTACAAAATTCAACTACCTCGTAGAAAAGTTGAACTTCTTTGTTGAAAATTATTATTTCTGGTTACTCATTATTCTAGTTTAAAATTCATGAATTTAGTTGAAAATTCTTGTTTTTTGTTGAAAAATCATTTTTTCCCTTTACATTGACATTCATTTTTCTAAATTATAATTTAACACTTTCTTGTTACAAAATTGTTAGTTTTCTTTGTTTAAACTTTAGTTAACTTTAGTAAACTTTAGATTTATAGGTTTTATTGAAAACTCACATTTTTGGTTGAAGATTTATGATATGACTTGAAAATTCGTCTCTAGTTGAAAGTTAAATTTTATTATAAAAAAATTGATTTTTTCCTGCAGTTGAACAATAATTTTTTTAAAATTTTATTTACTTACTAATTATTTAATTTTTTAAACTTATAATTTGCCTATACCATTTTTGGTTGTACATTTAACTATTTGGTTGAAAGTTTTACTTTCTTGTCACAAAATATTTTATTTCTTAGTTAAACTTTATTTTTTAAACTAAAAATTTAACTGTTCCATTTTTGGTTGCAAATTCAACTAATTGGTTAAGGATTCATGTGTTTTATTGAAAAATCATATTTTTTTGGTAAGATATTAATTATCTTGGTTGAACTAATTTGTGAATAAATCATATTTTTGGTTTAAGATTTAGTTTAAGACAGAAATTTTACTATTTGGACTATTGAACTAATTGTTGACAGTTAATCTTTTTGGTTTCTTATTATTCTTTGGCTAGACATTAATTTTTTGTTTAACTGATAATTTAACTATTCAATTTTTCTTTGAAAAGTAATGTGTTTTATTGAAAAATAATCATTTTTGGAATAAAATTAATCCTTTTTTTTTGAAAATTCAACCACTGGGAATAAATTTAAACCACTTTGTTCAAAATGAATCTTTTTGTGCAAAGATTCATTATTTAAACTGAGAAATTAATTGTTCTACTCTGAGTTGCATTTAAAATCAAAAAGTTGATTTTTCAAGAGAAAAAGGCGAATTTCTTAGGAGACAGTTGAACTTTCAACTATAAATTCTACATTTTTAACAAAAATTCCATTTTAAATCTGGAAAGATTTATTTGTAACGAAATGGTTGAATTTTCAAAAATAAAATTATTTTTCGACCAAGCAGTTGCATTTAAAATACATATAGTCGAATGTTGAACTTAAAAAGACAAATTTTTTTAGAAGAGTGTTGTTGTTTCAACCAAAAAACTTGAATTTGGTGAAAAAAGTGATTTTTACTAGAAAAAAAAAAATTTTCAATGAAGTAGTTGAATTTAAAAAAAATTTATTCTTATTCTAATCGCAAATGTACATTAACCTTCAAAGAACTCTTTTCCACCTGACACGCTCCACCTTCCTAATCATTATGTAACTTGCATTTGAAACTAGGCTACAAAGATAAAGATAAACGTGCTTTACGTTATTTCTAAAAACAGCTCTATATTTCTCTGTTTACCCAGACTTGAAACAAATAGTGCTTAATAAAGGAGAAAAGGTTTCTGATAAGAAAAAGTCTATCTGAGGAAGATTTATTATAGTTGCACATTGACAAAAAATTTATCATGTTGGTTACCATGATAATATAAAATAAGTAAAACAGGGAATATTTTATAAAGAAAATGAACAAATTTGTCTTTTATTTAAGGTAATAAAATTGATAAGAAATTATCATTTGCAAACGAAGTGAGGCGTTTTCTGACACTTTCAACGAATTTTCAACCAAGAAGATTAGCTTTTTCTATCAAAAAAGATGAATTTTCAACAAAATGCAAGAATTCTCAACAAAACATAGAAATTTTCAACTGAGTAATAAAATCTATAAGTTAGTATTTAAATCTTCCATCAAAAAGTGGAATTCTTTACAAAAAAAAAATACGATAGTTAAACAATAATTAAATTTCTACGAGAAAAAGACAAATGTTTAAACAAAAAGTCAACTTTCAATTAGAAAATATAAATTCTAAATAAAATATTTTAATTTGTAATTAAAAAAGATGAATTTTCTTTTTTTGTTGCCGTGTTCCCCGTTTTTGCGCATTTTTTCTTTTTCTTACTTAAATGCTAACTGGGGCATTTTAGTTGAGAATTTATATTTTTGAATAAAAAATTTATTTGTTTTAAAATGTGATGATTTTGTTAAAAGATCATAATTTTTGGTTAAAATGTTGACAGTTTTTATGCAATTCGTGTTTTTAGTTTGAAAATTCAACTACTTGAATGAAAGTTGAACTACTTCGTTAAAAATTAATTTTTTTTAAGATTCATCCCTTCAATTAAAAATGTCTTTTTTCCTTGAAAATTTCATTTTTTTGTTGGTAATTCGTTTTTTAAGTGGTGAGACTCATTTTTTTACTGTCCAATTAGACATTCTATTTCCGGGTGAAAATTTAACTTTTTTTAGTTGAAGATTATTATATTTGGTTACAAATTGAATTACTTTGTAAAAAGTTCATCATTTTGGGTTGAAAATTCGATTGTTCTATTAGGAATTCGTTTCCTTAGTTCGAAAAATTTAACTACTTGATTGAAAATGGAACTAACTTTGGCAAAAAAATTTTTTATTGATGATTCATAATTTTAATTAAAAATTTATTTTCTCAATAGAAAATTGAACTATTTTCTTAAAAATTTTTTTTTACTGGTGGAAAATAAATTTTTTTAATGTCAACATAACCTTTTTTTACAGATTTATCTTTTTTTAGTTTCAAATTAACCTTTTTTTTAAATTGTTCTTATTGCATTTATAATCCAATTATTTGGACTATAGTAATTTTAAGTAGAAAATGCAACTATTTGGTTTAAAGCAAAACTACTTTGTTCAAAATAATTTTATTAGTAGAAGATTTATCTCTTTCATTGACAATTTAACTACTTTGTTGGAAATTGCTTTTTTTATAAATTGCTTTTGACTGGAAATTTAACTGTTCTATTTTTCCTACAAATTTATAATTTTTATTTGAAAAATCCATCTATTCAGATGAGAATGAATTTTTTTTGCTGAAAATGTAACTATTAGGTTGAAAGTTAAACTATTTCGTTAAAAAATAATTTAATTAGTTAAAAATTCATGCTTTGCGTTTAAGAATTCATTTTTTGGTTGAAATTTAATTATTATTTGTTGGAAATACAATTTTTGTGTAAAAATAAATCTGCTTTGGGTTGAGAGTTAACTGTTTACTTGAAAATTAACTTTCTTGTTGAAAATGTATATTTTTAGGTTGACATCTCTGACATATTTTTTTTTAGAAAATTCTTATTTTTAGCTTGAAAATGCCATTATTTGATTGTAAATTAATCCGCTCTGGTTAAGGAGTTATCTGTTCGGCATAAAAGTGCCTTTTTTATAAAAATTATTATTTTCGTCTTTAAAATTTTTCTTTTTTGTACATCTTTTGTTTTTGCTAAAAAATTCAACAGGTTTAGGGGAAAACTGGCTACTCTGTAAAAAGTACAACTAACCACTTATAATAACTTTTTGATTGTAAATGCATACTTTTTTGTTGGAAATTCAACCTTTTTGTAAGAAATTTATCTTTTTGGATCAGAAATTCAACAGTTTGGTTGAAATTTTTTTTTGCTTCATTGAAAAATCTGTGTTGGTTAAAAATACAACTTTTTTTAATTTGCCACTTTTGATAGAAATTTGATTTTTTTGTATTAAAACTAATACTATTTGTCTGAAATTAAATTTTCGTTTGTTTAAGAATTCAAATATTTTGTTTCAAAAATGCTTCCTTTTTGGTAGAATCTAGTCCATTTTCATTCATATTTAGCTAAAAAAGATTTTTTTGTTTTAAATTTATATTTTTGGTTGTAAAATTGAACTAATTCATTAATGAACTAAAAATTAATTTTTTGTGAAAATTCGCTTTTTATTGGTTGGTAATATATTCTTTTTAACGTAAATTTAACCATTCTATTTTTAGTTGCAGATTTATATTTTTGCTTCGAAAATTCGCCTTTCTTTTGTAGAAAAGTGAACTTTCTTGTTGAGAATTTAAACGGTTCTTTTGAAAATTATTCTTTTCGAGGTAAAAATTCAAATACTTGTTCATTCATCATTTTAATTAAAAATTTAAGTATTTTGTTGTACATTTTTACCGGTTAAAATATAATTTTTACCTACTTATTAAGTTATCTATTTCTGGTTAGAAATTGATGTTTTTTAATTGAGAATTAAACTTCTCAGTTTAAAATTCAACTATTTTGTTGAAAATTTATCTTTTCGGGTTGAAAATTCTACTCTATTTTTTGTTAGAAAATTTTTTTTTAGCTTGAAAATTCGTTTCTTTTGACACAAATTTGATATTTTTTGGTTAAAAATTTTAGTAACATAATCCAACTATTTCGCTGGAAATTTATTTATTTTGTTAAAAATTCGTGTTCTTGATAACAAAATTCTACTGTTTGGCTGAAAACTATTCTTTTTTTTGAAAATGTAATTACTTAATTGGAAGTCGAACTACTTTGTTAAAAATTAATTTCTATGATTGAAAAATTGATCATTTTATTTTAAAACTAATTTCTTTAAGTTAAAAATTTGTTTATTTTTTATTTTTGCAGCATTAATTCGTTTAACTCTCAATTTAACCATTTTATTTGTAATTCCAAATTTATCTTTTTTAGTTGGAAATTCAATAATTTAGTTGAAAATTCAATTACTTAATTGAAAATTCATGTATTAATTGGTCTTTCTTTGTCAGAAAATATATCTTTCTTGTTGGTAATTCCTGTTCGTGAGAAAATTTATCTTCGATGAAAAATAATTTTGTTGAAGATTAAACATGCCGGCAGTAAGTTTTGTTCTCATTAAATGTATAATCTTTTTTGTTTTAAAATACAACTCATTTGTTGACATTTTTTTTGTTAAAAATTCCATGCTCTACTTTTTGTTGATTGCATAAGTTCCAGTGCAAAAAAAAGCAGTAAAGATAAACGTAAACGCTCTTCAGTGTTATTTCTAAAAATAGATACATACATCGCTATTTACCCAGACTTGAAACAAACACTACATATATTAACGTGGAAAAAAGGATTTTGATAATAAAAATACTATTTGAGAAAGATTTATAATAGTTGCACGACAACAATATAAGCTGTCATATTGGTTTTTTATAATAATTTAACATTTAATTAGAAAAAAAAGAATTAATTATTTAATTTATTAAAGTTCATATTTACTAACCGTAGGCTTCAGATTATTACCGTTGGCATCACTATTTTTATTTAAAAGTTAATTATTTTTGATTGAAAAGTCTACTATTATATTTTTAGTTAAGAATTCGGGCCGAATGATAAATCCCGAGAAATAAAATTCCCGGCAATGAAAATTCCCGAATTATAAAATTTCCGAATAATAAAATTCGTAAATAACAAAATTGCCAAAAAGTAAAAATCCCGAATTGGAAAATTTTCGAATACTTAAATTCGCGAATAATAAAATTTCCAAAAAATAAAAATACCGAATTGGAAAATTCCCGAATAATATAATTCTCGAATAATAAAGTAGCTGAATTATAAAATTCCTGAATTTGAAAATTTACAACAGTTTATAATGTTACCGAACTGGAAAATACCCGTCAGAATATGGCCGAATTTTCAAATATCCGAATGGGAAAATTCCAAAGAAAGTTCTCGTTTTTTGAACTTGAAATTAAGATTTTTTTGCAACTTCTAAATTTGACCAAATTTGCCCGTAGAAACAAAAAAATCCCTCTCTATTTTCATCGTACCGTATAACGTTTTTTATAACAAAATATATATAAATTTAAAATTCGATTTTTGCGAACACTTTTTGTATTTATTCCAATACTATTTTTACGTGTGACCCAGAAATATTTTATTTAAAATTATTGTTATTTTAAATTTACAATTCCGGACATTTTCAATTCAGATATTTTATAATTCGGCAATTTTGTGACGGGTATTTTATTCTTCGGGAATTTCCCAATTTCGTAATATTATAAACAGTCATGAATTTTTAATTTCGGAAATTTTATAATTCGACAATTTTTTTATTGGAGAATTTTATTATTCGCGAACTTTATAATTCGGGAATTGTACAGTGTCGGGAATTTTATTTTTTGAGATTTTTCAGTCGTCCAAACAATTCATCTGTTGTAGTTAGAAGTTTCTTAAACATTCGTACATTTAGTAAAAAATTATTTTAAAAAATTTTAAATTCATCTTTATGTAAAAAAAATTATTTTTTAAATTTAATATTCATCTTTATGTGAAAAAAATTATTTTCAAAATTTAAAATTCATCTTTATGTTTGAAAAATCCAATATAGTTAAAATTCATTTCTTTGTTTGAAGATTCATTGCTTTAGTTATAAACTTATTTATTGGCGAACAATTCAAATATTTAGTTGAAAATTCATTTTTCTTCGTGGAAAGTTGATTACTTTAACTAAACATTTAACTATATATTACATTTTGTTAAAAAAATTCATGTTTTTTTTGACGAAAATTCACTTTTTTGGATCGAAATTCAGAATTTTTATTGGAAAGTAATCTTTCTGATTGAAAAATCAACTATTGTCTTAAATATTATTAATTTTTCTATCAACTATTATTTTTTTTGTGTTGATTCATTTTTCTAACTCTTAATTCCAGGATTCCTTTATTAAATTAAACGATTTAATGTTTCATGGAAAAATTAATTCTTATTGGTTGAAAGTTTATTTTTTAAACTCAATGTATAAGAATTCTATATTTTGATGAAAATTGATCCTTTCTAGAAAATTAATTTTTCTGTGTAGAAAGTTACCTTTCTGCTCGAAAAATCGTTTATTTGGTAAAAAATTCTGCTTTTTTTTATTTTTTTGATTAAAGATTTATTATTTTAGTTAAAAATTCGTTTAGTGGATTAAAAGTGTACCTACTTTGTTAAAAATAAATTTTGTTTTTGGTAGATAATTCATCTTTTCACTCTGATTGTAACCATTCCTTTATTGAATAAAAAGTATTCTTATTAGTAGAAAATGCAGTATGTTGAAAAAATTATTTTTATTGTTTAAAAATGTATTTATTTGGTTAAAAAGGTTAACTCATTCAATTAAAGTATATTTTTATTGATTGGAAATTCGTTATTTTAGTTTAAAATTAAATAATTAGGTTAAAAATGTTACTATTAGATTGAAAATTGTTCTTTTTTTAGTTTATAATTATTTTTTCATCTCAAATTTTAACAATTCCATTTCTGGATTAAAATGTATCCTTATTAGTTTCAAATTGATGCAGTATGTTGAGAATTTGTATTTTTAATTAAATTTTGACATTTTGGTTAAAAATTGATACATTTGCTTAAAAATGTAGCATTTCTGTAGAAAATTGATCCTTTTGGCTTAAAAATTCATTTCTTTAGTTTAAAATGTATCTTTTTTTGTTAAAAATTTGTTTTTCTTGGTGAAAGGTTAATTTCTTTAATTAAAAATTTAACTATTTCGTTTTGGTTTGAAAAATTAATAAATTTTATCAGAAATTCGTCTTTTTTAGTAAAACTTCATAGTTTATATTGAATATTAAACTTTCAGGTTGAAAAATCGGCTTTTGGTTAGAAATTTATGTTTCTGGTTGAAAATTCATTATTTTAGTTAAAACTTCATTCCTTTGTTTAAAAATTTAAATATTTTGTTAAACATTATTTATATTTTGTTGATAATTTATTTTTTGACCCTGAGTTTCACAATCCCCTTTCAACATCAAAATATATCATTTTTTGTAGAAAATTTATGTGGTATGTGGAAAATTCGACGATCTGATTGAAAAATTGTCATTGTAGTATAAAATTAACTCAAAGTTTAACAATTCCATTTTTTGATTAAAATTAATCTTTTTTAGTTGAAAATCTATTTTTTTCATGGTGGAAAGTAAATTTCTTTAGCTAAAAATTCAACTGTTCCATTTTTGTTAAAAAAATTCATTTATTTTGTTGGCAATCCATTTTTTAAGGATAAATATTGTATTAAAAATTATTATTAATTTTTTGTATAATTTATTATTTTTCTGTGGATGATTAATTTTTTTATCTCAAGTTTCACAATTCCTTTATTGGATCGATATATATTTTTCAGGAAAAAATTCATGTAGTATGTAGAAAATTCGTCTTCTTATAATAGCTTAAAATTCGAATATTTGGTTGAATTTTGTTGTAGAAAGTTATTTTTTTTAACTGAAATTTTTATGTTCCATTTCGATTTGAAATTCACATATTTTGTCGGAAATTCGCGTTTTTGGGTTGAAATTAATTCTGTTTTTTGATTAAATATTAATTATTTTCTTTAGAAATTCATCTGTTTGGTTAAAAATTTGCTTACTTTGTTAAAAATTAATATTTTGGTTGGTAGATAATTTATTTTTAAACTCTGACTTTAAGAATTCCTTCATTGAATCAAGATGTATTATTTTAAGTAGAAAATACAGTATGTTGAAAATTCGATGGTTTAAATTAAAATTCATCTTTTTTGTTGAAAATTTATCTTTCTGATTAAAAATTTATTTTTAGTGATTGAAAAATCACCTATTTAGTTAGAACTTAATTTTTTGTGAAGATTCATTATTCTAGTTGAATATTCAATTCTTCGGTTAAAAATGTAACTATCTTGTTAAAAATGTCTTTTTTTATAATTTATTTTTTAACTCTAAGTTTAACAATTAAATTTTCGGATAAAACTTTTTTTCAGTTCAAAATGCATGTACTTTGTTGAAAATTCTTCTTTTCAGTTGAAATTTCGACTATTTGGTTGAAAATTTATATAAATTGTTAAAAATTCATCTTTTTCAAACAAATTAATTGTATTTCCTAAAAATTTATTTATTTTGTTAAAAAATAAACTTATTCGTTCAAGGCACATACATATATTCGGGTTAAAGAATTCAGCTGTTTTCTAACAATTTTGTCCTTTGAGTTTGAAAATTCAACAATTTAGTAGAAAATTATACTATTTCTCTAAAAAAAATTTTTTTGTTCAGAATTCGTACTTGGGTTAAAAAATAAACTATTCTGTTGGAAATTTGCTTTTTTAAAAGTAAAAATTAATTAATTTATCTGATAATAAATCTACATATTTTATTTTATGGAGGAAATTTTCGTTTCTTAAGTTGATAATTTATTTATTTAGTAAAAAAATTAATTAATTTTGCTAAAAATTGGACTGTTTGGTTAGAAAATTATTCTTGGCTGTTAAAAATTTATCATTTTGGTCATGCGATTTATCTTTTTTGTACGGAAATTTACTTCCTTGTCATTTATTTTAATTTATTTAGTTAAGTTTTTTCAACTCTTTTTTTATTGTCTATTTTTTTTAAACTTTTCAGCTTGAAGACTTAAATACTTTTCGAAAATTCGTTTCTTTGTTTAAAAAATTAGTCCTTTTCTAATTTAACTTGTGATAATTCATTTTTTTTGCTTGGAAATTGCTTCATTGAACTGCAATTTAACCTCACTCATTTTTTGTTAAAAAGCTTTTCATACTTCAAAATTCAACTATTTATATGAAAATTGATGGATTTTGTCAAAAATTCGCCTTTTGGTAGAAAATTAATCTTCTTGGTACAAAATATTTCTTCTTGGTTGAAAATTCATCTTTGTAGGTTAAATATTCAGCTATTTGTTAAAAACTTGAAATATTTTATTGAAAATGATTCGATGTTAATTCTTTCTTGTATACTGGCCTAATATGAAGATTTTTCTTAACATTGATTTTATTCCTAAGCTGTGAACAAATGACTCTACCTCCGCTGGGATACGAACCCAGGTCTTTCAGACAGTCGGTCTGATGCTCTTATCCATTAGGCTACGGAGCCCATAAAACTAAAAATCATATATAATGGTATCGTAATATGAGGACGCTCCCTAATTAGTGGTTAATAAAAAAACAAACTATATAATTCTAATTTCTCAGTTTTCTTATGTATATTTAAATTATTGTTTTATAGTCAATTTGCAATGTAGACTAGCTGGATCAAAATGTACATCTCATGCGATTAAAAAGTCCTAATAAAAATGTCTGCCACCCGTCGTCTGGATATTAACCATTTATAGTCTCAAGTCTGCTAGACAGTTGAGAGTTGGGGCGTTAATTTATTTGTCACTGGTAGGGCTTCAAATTGTAGGATCGCGTTCTAGATTTCTTTTCTCATTGATAATTTATGTCTATCGAAGTCAAGGGTTCGAAAAACTTCGAAGTGAGTGCAAAACGGTATATTCGTCTTTAATTAAATTCTCCATCCGTATGTGACGACAAGACACATGCACAGATAAATTGAAAAATTACTGGATTGTAGGAAATGTGTTTGTTTGGTTTCTTTTCTTACACTCGCGCACAGATTTGTTAAAACTGAAGGTCAAAGCATCGACAACAGTAAATTGGTGATTGTGAATTCTCTTTTGTTAAAGCTCCTTCGGCTTTAACAACCACATTCTCATCAAGTATCTCTCATTGCCGTTTTTTAACTTCTAAATTATATCTCTAACCTCAGTGACTCAGGCTTAATCAATTGAATTTTCTATCGCATCGTATTCTACATCGCAGTTAATGTTCCCTATTGCTTCATCTTCTAATAATTCACTAAAATAGTTTCTCAAAACAGAGCTATAGCTGGTTAGTGTTTTATGTTAATAATAAATATTTGAATGAAAAATTGGGATTTTTGATTTTCCATTATTTTTTTGCTGTAAAAATTTGAATTTTCAATTTTTCGAACAAATTTTGGTGTTATAAAGAAAAAAGTAATTAAGGTACATTTTTCGTCTTTTCGAATACTATGAACACCGGACAGAGAATTTTTGAATCTAAAAAAAGAGTGGTCTCAAAAATAAACATCCACAAACAGACAGACAGACTAACGGACGAACACATTCGTAAAAACCTGTTTTTTGGATTCATGGAGCCTCAAAAAGTGCACATTTGATAAAAACTTTGAGGTTGGGGGGGGGGGGGGTTAATTTTACACAAATCTAATAATACCTTCTGTGATAAGAATGTAAAAAAAGCTAAGAAAATTTCTAAGAAAATTGTCGAGCCTGATTTTTGATTAAATTTTTCAAATTTGAAATCAATAAACAAATATATCGAGTCAATGGAATTTTTTGCTAGTTGACTTTCCCAGTGTTCGCCAATAACAAGAAAATTATTGCAATTGTCCACGCTTCATAGATTTACATTATAAAAAGATATTAAATTATGATACAGTGAAAAAAACTTATAAACAAATTATTTCTTAACAATGTGTTTTTTATGATTTTTATATATTTTACTTTTTTTAAAGTTATATTGCAAGAAATTTTAATGGAAACAAAATTATAATAAAGACAATTAATCTCAACATTATTAATAAGTAACAAATATAGCTTTTGGTTAATAAACTTGTTTATAAAAATAATGCAATTTATTAAATAAGTGTGATCGTTAATGAAATCATAATTTGTTTAAAAAAGACAAAAAATTGATCTACTAAGTATTAGTGTTGATGAAATTATAATCAACCTACTAATTAAAAGCACCGACATGGACAAAAAACGAATTTCTATGTTGACAAATGTCCGAATAATGCATTTGTTAATTAAATTTGTTGGAAATAAACATAAAATTATTCAAAAAAGCTATGGATTTTGTTTAAATTATTATAAACTTTCTAATTAAAAGTGTTGTCACTGAAAAAATAGCTTTTTCGTAGACAAATGACCGAATAATGCATTTTTATATTATATTCGTTTAAATACAGCATACAATTTATGAACTAATTACAAATATTGCTAAAATTATCATGAAATTCCTAATTAACAAGACTGAAATTGAAAAAACGAGTTTCTCTGTCGACAAATGTCCCAATAATGCATTTGTTTATTAAATTTGTTTTAAAAAATGATAAAATTTAACAAATAATTATAAATTTTGTTGAAATTTATATGAAATTCTCCTTTCAGAAAATTGACATTGAAAAAACGAGTTTTTTTCGACAAATGCCCAAATAATGCCATTTTTATTATATTTCTTTTAAAAAACCATAAAATTGTTAAAAAAATTATTCATATTGATAACATTTTCATAAGATTCCTAACTAAAAAAATTGCAAAGAAAATACCTGAATAACGCATTTGCTCATTAAATTTGTTTATAATATTAACAAAAATGATTTTGAGAGGAATTTTCTTCTTTATATTATTGTTCCTATTCAAATTTCTTGCAATATAAAATTTAAAAAATGTAAAATTATTGAAAATGTTAGAAGACACATTTTCAATACATGATTTGTTTATACAAATTTTGTTCGGTTTATTTTGTCATAATGCAATATCTTTATCTAATGTAAATATATGAAACGTAGATCATTACAATAATTTTCCTATCATTGACGAACATTGGGGAAGTCAAATAGAAATAATTGCAATTTTTTTCTTTATATTTTTTTATTAATAAAAAAGTTAAAAAACTAAATGAAAAATTAAGCTCGACAGCTTTCTTTAAAATTTAATGAGCTCTTTTTTCGATTTTTTTTGCGCCTTAATCGGTCAATATTTGTGAGCTTTTCGTTATTTTAAACCAAAAAACTAATTCTATACAGCTCAACGTCTCGTTTAGGCAGTGTGCGGCGCTCTTTTGGGTTTGGTCGCTGTCTAGCTCCAAGTCCTTTGTATAATTAAAGGACCTGGCGCTATACACTATACAGAGTTTTAACGCGACGTTGAGCTGTACACCGCCTAAATCCGACGTAGAGCGATATGAAATGAAGGAGTCGAAATATTAATTATCAATATATATATTATTTAAACAGGACTTGGAGCCGTACAGTGACCAAGTGAAACGGAGAGTAGTACACCAACATAATCCGATGTGGAGCGGAATATAATGGAGTCGCCGATATATTATCAGTATCTATTATTTATATAAGTTATTTTTGGAAAACAGGTTATGAACAAATATCAAAGATTTATTCAAAAAGGATCAATTTATTAAAGGCACTTGGAAGGCAGGTCTTTACTCTTTAAGATGCGAGATTCGACTAAAGAACGAACGTGTCACAAACATCAGATTCATACACCACACACATTTCAATCATGGCTATTGTTTATGTTACAGAGATTACGAGCTCTTGAAGCTTTAGGCCAAACTTCTTAGAACTGCAGAACACACACGACTTAAAACATATCGTTTTCAGCACTCCGAAATCGTAGATTATATTTTTGCTCTATATACATATATACAATAGTTGACATAATCCAACACGCCACCTCAAAAAAAACAATCTACTTCAAAATCATTAGAATCAATCATACATACGAGGGTAGTTCAATAAGTCCTTAGAATGACCAACATATGGCGCGCGAATCGCTCCAAATCATCTGTTTTCAGTCAGCACCACTCCCGACTAGAT
>NC_046662.1:10053449-10054522 GCF_010883055.1 Belonocnema kinseyi | reverse complement strand
GTTTACCATTGATACAAGCCTCACATAAATTATTGTCTGGAATAACATGTTCAATTTGGCCAATATCTGTTATCATTTGCTTATTTTTCAATTCTGCAAATTTCGATTTCCCAATGTAACCCAACCGTTGGTGCCACAACTCATAATTATTCGAAACAATATTATTTGCCTGCATTTGAACTTTTAATGTATTATTCTTAACAACAAAATCGACACCAATTAAATTGTTTAATGGCTTACCTTTCATCAGGACCTTACCATTTTTCGTGACCTTTAATCCACCTGTTTCGTCAAATACCACTTTCATTCCAGCTTGTTGCATTTTAAGGATAGATAGTAGATTGTTCGGGACTTCAGGACAGTAGAGTACGTTTTCCAGAACTTCTTCAATTCCGGCATTTGTTGTAACCTGGATGATGCCCTTCTTTGTCGTATTAATAAACGCTCCGTTCTTCTCTATGGAAATCTTCATTGGGGGTTGCAATTCCATGTAGCTGCTGAATAAATCATCCCTTTTGACAATATGGTCAGATGCACCAGAGTCGAGAAGAAAAGTGATTTTTCCTTTTTCAGTTTGTTGACAGCCATCGCCGGCCATAGAAGCAAATCCAGATGTGCCAGCTATTGCATTGTTTGGTTCCTCTGTTATTTGAACCGTTTGAACAGTTCTATTCCTTTCAGCATTATATTGTAATGACCTTTTATAATAAGTGCAATCCTTTTTTATGTGATTTTTCCACTCATCACGTGGATCCGCTGGGGTCTCACTGTCTAAAACTTTAATTACATCTAATTCACTTAATAGAGCATGTATTCTAAACTTCCAGACACTGTATCTTTCACCATCGAAAAATTTGATGTTCCGTTTCATTCTCGAACTTTCCATTGTCACTTATAAATCCAGAATAGCACTTACAGTGCTCACAATTCCGTCACTTATTTTTATTTATATTTAGAAAAATATATATCATGAATTTGGACCGTATACTGGGCCCATAACCTATTGGAAAACAGGTTATGAACAAATATCAAAGATTTATTCAAAAAGGATCAATTTATTAAAGGCACTTGGA
>NC_046662.1:10052319-10053349 GCF_010883055.1 Belonocnema kinseyi | reverse complement strand
TAGAGCTCCAAGGAGATTATGTTGCAAAATAAAAAAAAATTTACCCAAAAAAAATTGTTTTTATACTTCATTCTAAGGACTTATTGAACTACCCTCGTATATACACTCAAGCAAAGAGATACCTTCCTCGTGTTGTCTGGGGAAAACAATTTACAAATGGTCCAACATTCGTGCATGGGATTAGGGAAAACCCAGAAAAACCCAATCCGACCATTATCAGATGCTTCTTTCAGCAGAAACATTACAAAGAATCATCCTTATTCTAAACCCATCTTACTTCTTAGCTCTACAAATCTTACAGCTGGTAACGGCTTCGTTAGTGTATCAGCTATCTGTTCACCTGTGGGCATATATTTCAACTTTATTAAGTTTTTCTCTACCTGTTCTCTTCAAAAATGATATTTTATATCAATATGTTTTGATCTTTTATGGCTCCTTGGGTTATTAGCAATGCTTATACAACCATTATTATCTTCGTAAATAATTATTGGTTCTAAAATACTTATATTGATACTACTTGCTAGTGACTTTAACCGCATTGCTTCTTTTACTGCTTCGAAGAGAGCCATATATTCAGCTTCAGTGGATGAAGCTGCTACAGATAATTGTTTCTTTGTATTCCAATATATTGTACATTTCTCAAATAATTTAAACAAATAACCTGTTGTACTTCTTCTATCATTTTGATCATTACCACCCCAATCAGAGTCAACATAACCGCATAAAAGTTGTTTATAATCTCCCCGGATATAAGTTAATTTAATATCGATTGAACTCTTTAAATATCTTAGAACTCTTCTCAAACATTGCCACAATTCTTTATTATTTTGATTTGAAAATCTACTCAGAATATTTACTGCAATACTTAAATCAGGCCGAGTGCATATCATTAGGTACATCAAGCAACCAATGACATTTCGACAAGGAACATCGCATTTTTCATCAGAATTTAAAGCAATGTAGTTCAGTTTACTTTCTAGAGGTCTACTTACAGCTTTACAACCAGCCATATTAAATTTATCAAGAATCG
>NC_046662.1:10042501-10052219 GCF_010883055.1 Belonocnema kinseyi | reverse complement strand
GAACACACACGACTTAAAACATATCGTTTTCAGCACTCCGAAATCGTAGATTATATTTTTGCTCTATATACATATATACAATAGTTGACATAATCCAACAGTTATTATTTAAATACATTATTATTCAAATAAATTATTATTTAATTGCATTATAATTAAAAATCCCGATTTTTTTTAAATTGAGTTATACAGCTCTAAGTATTATGCTTATATATAAGACTTGGAGCCGTACAGTGACAAACCGCGACCGAGAGCTGCATACCGCTTAAATTGGAGGCGGAGCAATATGTTCTGGAGGCGCCGCTATATTATTATCTATTATTTAAATAAATTGTCATTAAAAATCCTGATTTTTAAAGTAAAAATTCAATTATATAGCTCCAAGTATTATGCTTATATACATGACTTGGAGCCACACAGTGAGAAAATGCAACGGAGAACTATACATCGCCTAAATCTGACGTGGAGCGGTCTGCGATGGAGGTGCCGATATATTATTCTCTATTATTTGATAAATTATTATCAAAACCCTTATATTTAAAATAAAAATTCAATTATACAGCTCCACGTATTATTCTTTTACACAAGACTTGGAGCCGTACAGTGACCAAACCGGACGGAGAGTTGTACAATGCCAAAATCTGACGTTGAGCGATATGGAATGAAGGCATCTATATATTAATTATAAATATTTATTATTTAAATAAATTATTATTAAAAATCCTGATTTTTATTAAACCAATCAATCATGCAGCTCCAAGTATCATGCTTATACACAGGACTTGGAGCCGTGCAGTTACAAAACGCGACGGAGAGCTAAACACCGAATATATCCAACGTAGAGCGGTATGGAATGGAGGCGTCAATATATTAATTATAAATATTTATTAATTAAATTAATAATAATTAAAAATCCTTATTTTTTAAGTAAAAATTTTATTATAGAGCTCCAAGTATTATGCTTATACACGTGACTTGGAGCCGTAGAGTGACCAAACGCGACAGAGAGCTGTATACCGCCTAAATCCGACGTGAAGTGATATGTAATGGAGGCTTCGATATATTAATTATCACTATCGAATATTAACATAAATCAATAATAAATCCTGATTTTTTATTTAAAAATGCAATTAAATTAAATTTTTAAAACTCAGTTCTAATGAAAAAATGTTGATTTAAGCGGCATGAAATTGTTCAGTACCAACTTTTACGTAAAAATACGAACATCAAATTCGATTTTGAAATAGAAAATTTTCCACTGTATGAGTGATACGTACGTGAAACAGAAAATAAATTTACACCTTAGTGTTTAGTATAATAAAAAGTTCTTAAAAATTTAAGATAAAAATATCAAAATATTTTGATAAGATAATAAGTTTATTTTATAGGGGCAAGAAAAAAAACGACATAAGAGAAAAATTTATTTGGCCAATTTTTAGCGCTAATTTTGATTTCTTGCGGTTGCTTAAAAAGAAATTTGTTCCTGTTACATAATAATTGTTTTCAGTGATAGTTAGATGTTTAAATAAACTTTTAATCAATTTATTACTGTTTATAAAAATTTTCTTTAGAAATAAAGTTAAAAAGGAACGGTTTTTTTCGAAATTTTAAACTTTTCATTTATAATGATTCAATAAATAATGAAATTTCACACAAATAACTGTTTGAATCATTGATTATTATTTATAGAAACATTCTTTTAGATTAATGCTAGAAACTTGTAGTTTTTTCTAAATTTGCCATTTTTTATCCACTTTTTGATTACAGTGAGGTAGTAATTAATTGAAATCACCAAACATAATTGTTTGAGCAATTTATTATTATTTTACATAATATTCTCTTTGAATAATACTAGAAAGTTGCAGTTTTTCTGAAATGTGTAACTTTTTGTCCACTTTTCAATTAGAGTAAGGTGATTATTAATACAGTTCATAACAAAAATGGTTTAAGCAAATTATTATTGTTTATAACTATCTTCTTCTATAGTAATACTAGATAGTTGCATTTTTTCTGAAACTTTCCACTTTTTGTCAGTTTTCCACTTAAAGATAGATAGAAATTAATGCAATTTAAGGAACGTGTTTGTTTAAATAATTTATTATTCTTTATAACTATCTTCTACTATCGTCATGCTAGAAAGGTGTGGATTCTTCTGAAATTTTCAGCCTTTCTTGGACTTTCTACTTAAGAAAAAATAATAAATATTGAAATTAATTTATACAAAAAGACTCTGTAATCACAAATAAAAAAATCCCATTTTTAATTTAAATAAAATTGTGTTTATTATTTTATATATTTATCGGTTTTTGTAAGAAAAATTTATTTTTTGAAAAAATAAGGATTATAAAAATAATGGGGAATGTCCCACGTGCGTTTGCGGGTGATTTGTTGCCTGTGTGCACAAATGCGGAAATGTATACAGAATTGAACAAGCCCAGTGTCTACATAGAGTAGCAAGGAAATAAATTCCTTGTTTGCTATAACAACCACCTTGTTTTTCGTCCAAATACGTACACTCTGGCGGCCTTCCAACATGTTTTCATGAGCAGAATACCCGCTTAAAAAATTATTATTTACGTGCAGAGAGATAAAAATTAAATAGTTTAATTTTAGAAATTTTTTACTTTCATTCAGTGATCCTAAAATCTCGGATAAATTTGAAACACGATAATTCGGTCAAAGTTTATTAAAAAAAACATGGAATTTTCAGAACGTAATCTTCATAACCTTACCTTTAATTGCAGCCAAGAAAAATTAAAAAATCTTCACAGGTTTCCGAGTTATAACTAAAAATGTCCAAGCATTTTTGCGTCGAGTTTCAGCCGGTAAACGCTTTGACTTCCTTAGTTCACTGAAACTCTACGCAGACACGCTTGGACATTTTTGGTAATAACTCGGGAAACACTCAAGTTTTTTTCATTTTTCTAGGCTTAAATTATGAATAAGATTTTAACGTTTGCATCTTGTACATTTCAGATTTGTTTGCAACTTTCCCAGGCCATGACAAAAGTTGAAATCAAAGTATACAAATATCTAATTAATTTGAAATACGATAACACAGTCGAAAGTTGTAGCAAAAATGAAAATTTGTCGGAGCGTAATCTCTAAAATCTTACCTTTAATTTAAGCTAAAAAAATTTTAAAATCTGTACTGGTTCCCGAGTTATGATTAAAAATTCCAAGCGTACCTGCATCTAATTTTAATCGTCTATTGCTATCGGCCTCATTAGCCGACTGTAAATCGACGCAGACATGCGTAAATGTTTAAACTTTTTTTTTCTTAAATTTAAAACAAGATTTTAGCGATTACATTGTGTAAATTTCAGATTTATGGAACAGCTTAGACAATGACGCAAGTTGAAATCAAGGTATAAAATTCTAGAAATTCTGGAACTTAAAAAAAAAACTTCTCACGTGATGTATCCTCTTCAAAAATGCAAAAATAACCCGATTAGAAGTTATTAAACGCGCAATTTCCTAAAATTTATAACGGGGTTTAAAACCATTTTTGAATTTCTTAAAATTGTTCAAATCTATGAAAATTCCTTAAAATTGTATAAATCTCTTGACAAATTATGGGAATCTTTTTAAACTAATAACAACTTATTGTCCTATAATTTATTGATAAAAAGTTTTCTTATATTTAGAAATGATAAATCTACGTGTTAGTTTATAAAAACGTTTATAAATATTAAAATGGATTTTGAAGAATATTATTCATTAAAATAATTAAATTACAATATATTAAATCATTCATTTTTCAATAAGAAAATGATAGAAATATGTTGCGGTTTTTCGAACAAAAACTATAGCTCTTTAATTATAGTTAATTTTTCAAAAAATATTAAAAATTTAAAAAAAATTGAATTTTTCAGCTAAGAATATAAATTTTCTACCGAAAGACGAATTTTTAAGTAATACCTCAATTTTCCGCAAAATAGTTTAATTTTCAATATAAAAATATTGATCAACATATTATTTTATTAGTCAATTATTTTTTACCAAAAATTATTCGATTATTTGGTAAAATACAAAATTTTTAACAAAGAAAATTAATTTTCAACCCAAAAAGACGAATTTTTGACCAAATAGTTGAATTTTCAACTGAAAAAGACCATTTTTCAATCAAAAAGATATAATTTCAACAAAAAAAGGAATAGTTAAATTTTCAGTTAAAAAATTAAGTTTCGTCCAAAAATTAACAATGAATTTTCAAGAAGTGGAATTAAAGCAAAGGCAACGAATTAAAAAAAAACATGATATTTTTACAAAATAGTTGTATTTTCACCTTAAAACAATACATTTTTAACAAAAAATGAAATAATTACATGTTCAGACTAAAATTAATTTTTAACAAATAAGAGAAAACGAAGTTTCAACAAAATACGCGAATTTTCATCCTAATTGTTAAATTTAGAAGCCAAAAATACGAATTATCTATAAATCAGTTGTATTTTCCACTTGAAAATATTTGGAAACAAATAGTTTAATTTTATACCAATTCGTTGAATTTTTAACCAGAAAGTATTAATTGGTAATCAAAAGGACTCATTTTTTCCTAAAAAAGATGAAAATTCATCCCGAAACTTGAAATTTCAACTAGAAAGTATGAATTTTTAAATAAAAATTAGTTTTCCCAAAAACGGAATCATTAAATTTTTGGTTCGAAAAATAATTTTCAACAAAAAAAAAAAATAAAAAACGATTTTTCAAGAAGTTGAATTCGACCAAAGACGAAGTATTTTCAACAAAAAATGCCATAGTTAAATTTTCAGATAAAATATTACTTTTTAAATATAAAGGATTAATTTTAAATCAAGAAGACGAATTTTTTTCTACAAAAATAAATTTGCTACTAGAAAGTATCAATTTTTAATTAAAAAATTAATTTTTTATCAAAAATGGAATCATTAAATTTTTAGTTCAAGAAATAATTTTCAACAAAAAAAAAAGGAAACGATTTTTTAAGAAGTTAAATTTGGCCAAGAACGAAGAATTTCCAACAAAAAATGAAATAGTTAAACTTAAGAAGAAAATTAATTTTTAACCAAAAAAAAAAGACGGAGCTACAACAAAATACCTGAATTTTCACCTCAATTGTTAAATTTTTAAGCCAAAAAGACGAAGAATCCACAAAGCAGTTCAATTTTTATCCCGAAAATATTTTCAACCGAATAGTTTAATTTTTTATTAAATTGCTGAATTTCTAACCTAAAAGGACTCATTTTCAACAAAGAAAAATTTTTTTCTTAAAAAAATAAGGCATTTTCAATTGAAAGCATGAATTTTCAACCAATAATGGAATAGTTGAAACAAATAGTTGCATTTTTAATAAAAAATATGATAATTTCATCAACAACTATTATTTTTTACCGAAAAAGACAAATGTTCAAGAAAATAATTAAATTTTTAATGTAATAATAGAATTTTTATCCAAACGAAACTAATTCTGAATTAAGAAGACAATAGCAGACTTTTGACCAAAAAAGTTGAATTTTCATATTGGCCTCTATCAATTCAATTCGTATTTCAGTGAATAAAGGAAAAAATCTTTAACATAGAAAAATAAATTATAGTGTGAAGTCTCAAATAAAAAAGTAAATTTTAAACTCATTAATTATTATTACATCATTGCGCCAAATTCCTTTCGGGGTAATGTGTGGGGGGGGGGTATATTTGTTGATACATCCAGATCTACCGTGTTACTTATTTAAAGAACACGTTCGTTCCACAACATTGCTCCGACTCAGGTCGCTGATCAATCTCTCTAGCAATCATCCGAGGTGAAGAACTTTAAAAAGTCACTATTTCGCAAAATTCGCAAATTTTGTTAAAATTGATCATAAGAAAACGCACTTGAGTTTATCTAAAATGTTTTTTCCACTGACACCTCCCGCCCCGCTTTTAAACTTCATTCATTCTAGAAATTATTTTATTTATTAATATGTTTATTTAATAGTTAATAATATTTAAAATTTTATTTATTTCTTTGGTAAGGACACATTTCCAGATGCCGTGTAATGTGAGTGCAAAATCATGCTGCGACCTTATTTTTTTTATCGATAAGCCCTATGCTAAGGTTTATCGTCCACATTGAAGCTGCATAATGTGTCTGCACTTAAGAAAACCTTCTCTCTTAAAAATATAACACAGACATGTGGCGAAGTTTTCAGACGTGTAGACGCGACGTCGAGATTGACGAGGTTGTTTTGAATCTTGGTGCCAAACGAGAACTAGAATGTGACTCAGAGAAATTAGAATTAAGCGGCAAATGAAAATTGTTTAACAACATTCTTAATCCTTTTCAACAAAAAAATTAGGGGCCGTACTTAAATTACGTAACAAATTATAGACCCCGAACACTAACATTCAAATACCCGCATTTTAGTGTTGTGATATTTTGAATAAAAGATATTTTATAAAAGGAATAAAATGATATTAAAAGAAAAATAAAAATTATTTTTATTTATTTATTCTTGTATATTTTTTATTTTTTATAATTCACCTTTCTGGTTAAAAAGTTATATTTTTGCATCATTTTATTTGAAAATATATATTTTGTATTGAAACTTCGTCTTTACTAGTAAAAAACGAATCTTATTGGATGAAATTTAAATTTTTATTGAAAACCCATTTTTTAAATTGAAAATTAATTTCTTTGCTCCAAATTTTAACTAATTTTTTGAAAAGTCGTTTCTTTTTAGTGGAAAATTCATT
This sequence comes from Belonocnema kinseyi, assembly GCF_010883055.1. Classification (NCBI taxonomy): domain Eukaryota; kingdom Metazoa; phylum Arthropoda; class Insecta; order Hymenoptera; family Cynipidae; genus Belonocnema; species Belonocnema kinseyi. The sequence continues at coordinate 10,045,502 of NC_046662.1, read as the reverse complement.
TTTTTGAAGAAATTATATCTTTATTAGTAGACGATTGAACTTTTTTGTTGAATATTCGTCTATTTGGCGTAAAAATTCAACTATTTTATTAAAAATAAATCATTTTTTTAAGTCGGTATTTACGTGTTAAAAATGCAGGTACTTTGTAAAATATTCGACTTTCAAGTTAGTAAATTAATCTTCTCGGTGAAAATTAACCTTAAGGTTGAAAATTTATCTTTTTGGTTAAAATATTCAATTTTTGGTTGAAAATTCAATTTTTTGCTCGAAAATTCATTTCTTTAATTGAGAATTGCATTATTTTGTTAAAAGTTTGTCTTTTAAGTAGAAAATTAGTTTTCTTAGTTAAAAATTCATCTTTTTAGTTGAAAACTACTTTCTTTGGTTCAAAAATGAACTGTTTTCTTCAAAATTAATTTTTTCAGTTAAAAATTCAACTTTTTAATTGAAACATTATTGGATCAAAAATTATCTTTTTGACCGGAAAATTAGCTTTTGTTGTTCGTTTTTTTTGTTAAAGCTTCATATTTTTGGTTGAAAGTTTATATTTTTGGTTGAAAATGGATTTTTTAGTTGAAAGTTCATTTCTTGGGTACAAAATTAACCTATTTTGTTAAAAGATAGCTTTTTATTGAAAAAAATTATTCTTCTTGGTTGAAAATTCATCTTTTCGATGTAAATTCATATTTTTGGTTGAAAATTCATTTCTTCGGTTCAAAATTCAATGATTCTGTTGAAATTTCGTTTTATTTTGTATAAAGTTGATCTTCTTATTTGAAAATTGATTTTTTTTGTTTCAAAAATTTATCTTTTTGGTATAAAATTAATTTCTTCTGTTTAAAATTCAACTATTTTGGTAAAAGTTCGTTTTTCTTAGAAAATTGATTTAACCATATTGTAGAAAATTATTTTTTTTAGGGGAAAATTATACTTTTTAAATTAAAAGTTAAGCATTCCATGTTGGATTGAAAATTTATCTTTCTTAGAGAAAAAATATTTTTTCGAAGGTTTGTTTAAAAAAAAATTAATGATCTGGGTCAAAGATTCATCTTTTTATGAAAGAATTTATTTCTTCGGTTCAAAATTCAATTATTTTATTGAAAGTTCATATTTTTGGTTAACAATTTATCTTCTTGGTTGCAAATTCATTTCTTTGGTGAGAATTCAACTATTTTGTTGATAGTTCGTTTTCTTAGAAGAAAAGTAATCGTCTTCGCTGAAAATCCCTCTCTTTGGTTCAAAATTTAATTATTATATAGAAAGTTCATTTTTTTAGAAGAAAATTAATCGTCTTCGTTGAAAATCCCTCTCTTTGATTCAAAATTTAATTATTATAAAGAAAGTTCATTTTTTTAATTTGCAATCTCCTCAGCGATTATTATTAATATTCTAGTTAAAATTTTTTTATTATTGTGATGAAAATTCATTTTTTTCGTTGAAACTTCATGTTTTTTGGCTGTGAATTCATATCTTTGGTTGAAAATTCATTTTTTTGGTTGAAAATTTATATTTTTGGTTGAAAATTAATTTATTTATTCAAAGTTTCGTTTTTTTGTTAAAACTTTAAATTTTTGGTTGAGAGTTTATATTTTGTTTCAAAATTCTTGTTGCTGGTTGAAAATAAATTTCTTTGGTTCAAAATTCAACTATTTTGTTGAAAGTTCTTTTTTTCAGAAAAGGAATCGTCTTGATTAGAAATTCATCTTTTTGGTTGAAAATTCATTTCTTCAATTTCGTTTTATTTTTTTATTAAAAATTACATTTTTTAAATGAAAATTTAACTATTGCATTTGTAGTTATAAATTCGTATTTTCGACATTTTCGTTAAAAAATCATACTTTTTCGATAAAAACAGAACTGCTTTGTTGAAAATTCGACATTTTGAGTTGAAAATTCACCTTTTTTGTTAAGAACTTATCTCTTTGGTTAATAATTTATTTCTCTAGTTCAAAATGTATGTAAATTGTTAAAAATTCGTTTTCTTTTGGTAGAAAATTAATCTACTCTTTATTTTTTTTAATCTAGAAAAAAAGTTATTGGTGCTTAAAGGAGACCTTCATGGAGATTTAGGACCATTTCGCGAGCAAACCTCCGTGAAATCCAGATCAAGGATTGGTTGGGAAAGCTATCATCGTAAGCCCGATTTCTCTTGCGATTTTACCACCCTCGCTTTTCCCCATTTTTGCCCTTGATTTCTCCTTCCTGGCCATAAAGTTAAAGGCTCGGCACCCCTTTTTCCCAATGTCAGCAACTGTCCCGAGGGGAATTAAAGCACATAATGAGACGGCCGCCGAGTACGACGCCATGTGCTCAAAAGGTTAAATGATCAAACATTTTTTATTTTTTATGTCTACACGAAAACTTCAAGATCCCTTTGATAGAAAAGAAGAAAATACTCCTGAATAATGAGCAACCCTCTGCCGTCAACAGAGGCTCTTTTGAGGACATCGTCATTTCCTTTAAGCACCAATAATTTTTTTAAATTAAAAAGCAATAAGGATTGGATTAATTTTCTATCAGAAGAAGACGAATTTTTAACATAATACATGAATTATTAAGTTAAGAAATAAATTACAAAGAAAAAAAATTTCCACCAGTAAGATTATTTTCTAACCGAAAGGATAAATTTTCTAATAAACAAGAGAAATTTTACAAAAATTCCTCAATTTTTTACAAAAAAAGATATATTTTTAACAAAAAAAATAAAACTTTAACTGAGAAGATTAATTTTCTAACATAAAATAACGAATTTTCTATAAAATGCATGAATTTTTCTCTGAAAAGGATAATTTTTTATATTCGAAAATGGAAAAGTCAAATTTTCAGTTAAAGAAATTTGATTTCCAACAATGAAAAAGGAATTTACAACAAAATACATGAAAACTTCTACCAAAGAAATAAATTACTTGTTACAAAAAGAAATTCTCAGCGAATAACATGGGTTTCCAATCGAAAGGATATATTTTCTTATTACCAAGACAAAATTTCAAAAAGTTTCGTA
>NC_046662.1:10037769-10042401 GCF_010883055.1 Belonocnema kinseyi | reverse complement strand
ATAATTTTTAATAATTCAAACATTTTAAATAAAATAAATTAATTTTTAGCCAAAAACATAAATTTAAAATTAAAAAGATTAATTTTCTAAAAAATGTCGAATTTTCAACAGAATACCTACATCTCAAACGCAAAAATATAAATTTTCGCGTTTTCAACAAAAAAGATCAATTTTTTTTCAAAAAGGATGATTTGCTTCTGAAATTGTTGAAAATATGAGTTTTTCACTAAAAATGGAATAGTTAAATTTTCAGTCAAAAAATTCGAATAAATAGTTACATTTTGAACTAAATAAATATATTTCTAAGCAAACAGTTAAATTTATAACTGACAAAAATAATTTTCTATTAAAAAAATGAATTTTCAACAAAAACGCAAATTTCTAAATGTAAAGATAAATTGCAACAAAAAATGTAATTTTTTATATTTCAGCCAAAATCGTTTTAATTTTAAATTAGACACAATTGAATTCAACCAAAAAAGACAAAATTTCTATAAAAGTAAACAAGTTTTCAAGAAAATACATCAATTTGTTACTATATATCAACCCACAAAGAGAAATGTAAAACAAGCAATTTTATTTTTATACATAATGGATGACTTGTTAATGAAACCGTCGAAAAGATGAATTTTTAAATAAATAGTAGATTTTTCAATTTAAAAAGATTAAGTTTCCACGAAATAGCGAAAATTTCACTAAAAAGATTCATTTTTATTAAAAAATAGTGAGGTTAAATTTTTAGCAACAAAACGGTTATTTTCAACATACAACAAAAACCGAAATTTCCAGAAAATAATTATTTTTTGCAACAAATAAATAAATAAATAGTTGAATTTTCAGTTAAAAAATAGTATTCCACAATAAAAAAGGAATTTTCGACAAAATGTATAAAATTTCTGAGAAAAAAAATTATTTTACAAAGAAAGGAATTTTTAAACAATGAGATGATTTTACAACCAAAAAAATATATTTTCAGACAAACAAGAGAAATTTTCAAAAAAATACGTGCATTTCTCACTAAAAACCAAATATTTTCAATACTATAGTTACATTTTAAATTATATAAATGAACTTTCAACCAAAAATATGAAATTATAACTAAAAAGAATAATTTCCTGACAAAAATACGAATTTTTAATAAAATACATGATTTTTTCACTAAAGATGATACTTTTTCCTAAAATAATGAAATAGTTATATTTTCAGTTAACAAATATAATTTTTAATGATTAAATGGAATTTTCAACAAAATATATAAAATTTCTAACCAAAAATAAATTATTTAACAAATAAAGGAATTTTCAAACCGTCAGATGATTTTCGAACCAATAGGATAAATTGTCTCATAAACAAGAGAAATTTTCAAAAAAGTACGTGAATGTTTGATTAAAAACCATATATAATAATAATATAAGAAAAACTAATTTTCATCAAAATACATCAATTTTACACTAAAAAGGATACTTTTCCATCCAAATATAAAATAGTTAATTTTTCAGTTAAAAAATGTAGTTTTCAACAATAAAAAAGGAATTTTCAACAAAATATTTCAATTCTCAATGAAACGAATGGATTTTCAACCAAAAATATGATTTTTAAACTAAAATGATGCATTTTCTACCTAGCAAGCGATATTTTTAACAAAATACGTACATTTTTTTACTAAAAAAGATATATTTTCAACTAAAAAAATAATAGATAAGTCTTAAGTTACAAAATTTTATTTTTAACCAAAATTAAACCAATTCTCAAAAATATAGTTACACTTTGAACCGAATAAATGAATTTTTAACCAAAATATAAATTTTCCAAAAATTAAATAATTTAATTCTTATTCAAAAAATAGAATTTCAAACATAATTGTTAAATTTTTAGATAATGAAATAAATTTTCAACACAAAAAGATGAATTTTAAACAAAACAGTTCAATTTTTATCCAAAAAGGATGAATTTTTAACGAAAACTGCTAAAAAAATTATTTTTGCAACCAAGAACCTTATTTTATTACCAAAAAAATCTGAATTTTCGACAGAATATATGCAATTTTCTACCAAAAATATGAACTTTCAACAATATAATTAAATTTTGAACCAAAGAAACGAATTTTTAACCAAAAAGATAAATTTTCAAAGAAAAAGATTAATTTTATACCCAAAAAGACGAATTTTAGAACAAAATACACTCAAAAAGATGAAATTTGGATCTTAAAATGTATCAATTAAAAAATTTAATTTCTAAATTAAAAAATGAATTTTCAACAGAATAGTTTACTTTTGAACAAAAGAAATGAACTTTGAACGTAACAGATGAATTTATAACAAAAAAAATGTATTTTTATCCAAGAAAAGTTATTTTTTACAGCAAATATGAACTTTTAAGAAAATAGTTAAAGTTTGAACCAAACAAATGAATTTTTTACGAAAAAGAATCATTTTCGATCAAGAAGATTAATTTTCTATCAAAAATACGAACATTTAACAAAATAGTTCAATTTTTAAATCAAATAAATGAATTTTCTACCAAAAAGATTAATTTTTAACCTAAAAGATGAGTTTACAATCGAAAAGATAAATTTTTAACCGAAAATATAAATTTTCAACTAAGAAGATTAATTTTCTACCAAAAAGACGAATTTTCAACAAAATCCATAAATAATCAAACACAAATTATTAATTGTGGCCCAAAAATGTAATAGTAGATATTGCAGCCAGAGAAGATTCCAATTTAAAATTAGAAACAGTTGCATTTTTTACCAAATACAACAATAGTTAAATTTTGAATGAAAGATATTGATTTTCAGTTTAAAGGGTCAGTTTTCAACTAAAAGATCAATTTTCAATAAAGAAGATGAATTTTCTAGAAAAAATACGAACAAAAATAAAATCCATTATATGAAATCTTTTTTTTTTGCTGAGGCTCAACTCTAAGTAAGAGAAACAATCACAGAAGTTTGTTTCATAACAGCGACTTTCGCGTATAGACACTTTTTGCTCTACAATTATTTTTTTTATTGCGATCCTAATTTCTTTTGTCATCCATCTTTATGGTTCTTTCAGAACAATTTCTCGGGAAAAGTTACTCTCAAAATGAAGATTAAGAGATTCTTTCTGAAAATAGAGTTTCTCGGGGGGAAAAAATTAAACGTAATGATATCAATTTGTATCGTTCTCAACATAATTTTTCTCTTCAAAGATGTAGCTTTAAAGTCTTTTAAATTAACAATTGTTTAAAAAGACTATTATTTGATTTTAAATCAAGAAGATTAATTTTTTACTCAAACTGTCTAATTGTCAATAGAATTGATTAATTTTCAACCAGAGAAGACTTTGTAATCAATAAAGAAAAAAAAATTCATAAAAAATGTGAAATTTTCTAAACAAAAAGGTGAGTTTTATACAAGACAGTTTACTTTAAAACATAAGCAGGAATTTTCGACCAAATGTTTAGATTTTCAACTAAATGAATGAATTTTTATTCAAGAAAAATAATTTTAAAAAAGACGAATTTTCAACAAAATATATAATTTTTCAACCAAAGAGTAAAATTTTCAACCATAGAACGATAAATTTTGGATCTAAAAGACGAATTTTCAAAAAAATATATGAATTTTTATCCAAATATTTGATTTTTAACGAAAAAAGATTTAATTTCCAAAGAAAAATGGAATAGCTAAATTTTCTGTAAAAAATTATTTTTAACAAAAAAAACGAGTTTTTAAACAAAATAGTTCAATTTGTAACCAAAGAAATGATTTTTTAACCATGAAAGATCAAATTTCTACCAAAAGAGATAAATTTTTTAATCAAAAATATTTTTTAAAACAAAATCTATGAAAATGAAGTTTTATTCAAAAAATAAATTTCTAAACTTAAAGGGATCATTTTCCAACCGCAAAGATAAATTTTCAACCAAGAAGATAAATTTTTAACCAAGACAGATTAACCTTTTAACAAAAAAGATATTAATTTTAATAATAAAAAAGTTTAATTCAACAATTCATTACTGAATTGTAGATATAAATTAGTTATTTTTGGCTAATAAATTAGTCAAAATAAGTACAATGTATAAAGAATAAATAAAAAAAACCTTAAAAAATGTTGAATTTTAAAGCCAAAGCGATTAATTTTCATGAAATTATGTACATTTTTTAACAAATATTTTAATCAAGAAATTTAAAAAAAAATTATTTTCAGCTAAAGAGATACATTTTAAAAAATCGGAAGGTCAGATTTTTAACTACGTTTAAATTTCCAATCAATGAAGAAAAAAAATCATCAAAAATTCTTAATTTTCACAACAAAAATATGAGTTTTCTATGAAGAAGTTGACCTTAAAAAACAAAAATATGAATCTTTAAGAAAAAACTTAGTTTTTAACTAAATAATTTAATTTACAAATAAAAGTTGTGGAATTTTAATCCATATAGTTGAATTTTCAATCAAAAAGAAAAATTTTCTACAAAAAATAAGTAAAACATTCAAGTTTTTTCAAAACGAAAATATGAATTTTCAAAAAGAAATTTACTTGTCATCCAAATAGTTAAATTTTCAACTAAATAGTTAAATTTCAAACCAAATAGTTGAATTTTAGGCAAAATAATTAAATTTTCAACGAATAGTTCAATTTAAAATA
>NC_046662.1:9953793-10037669 GCF_010883055.1 Belonocnema kinseyi | reverse complement strand
ATTTAATTAAACACAACAAAAATTCTCAAGGATATAGTTTAATTCTGAACTAAAACAGATTAATTTTTAACCAAATACTTGAGTTTTCAACCATGAAGATTAATTTTATTCGAAAAAAGTCAAATATTCACCAAATTAACTTATTTTCAAACAAAATATGTACTTGAATCTTGAATTGCAATGTAAATTTTTTTGACATTTATATTTATTTTTATTTTGAATTTAAACCCAAAAATATGAAAAGTCTCCAAAAAAGATAAAGTTGAAAAAAAAACTCTGATAGGCAAACCAAATTTTTAATGGAATTATTAAACTTTCAAGATAAAATAATGAATTTGTAACTAAACAGTGAAATCTTCAATTATTTCTAACCAAAAAAAGATTAAATTTCTACCGAAAGATCTCAGTTTTCAAATCAATTCTACAAAAGTTGAATTTTCAATCAAAAAAGATTCTTCAGGCAATAAGGAAAAAAATCTTTCAAAATGTCTAATTTTCAAGCCAAAGAGAAAAATTCAGGGTTCGAAATTTCAGAAAAACACTTTATGTAATTTAAAATTTTTTGGTTCACCCGAAAGAAGAGTTAAACACTGATAATTGAAATTTTTTCCGGACTTATGTCTGAAGAGTAATTCAAAAATTAATTTGGAATAATTCAACTTTAAATATTTAAATTCAAAAGCATAAAAATTTAAAACAATTGGGAAGTTTTAAAATCTCCACAAATTTGGTAGACGACCCGAAATTGATTTATGAATAAAATATTTTTAAAATGGAGAAAAAGCTGTTCAGAAATTTTTTATTTAGGGGAGGACAAATTGAGTATTTGCGAAGAAAATTGATTTTTCTTCTCAGGTGAGTAGAGTAGACTGTAGAGGGAAAGGCAGGAAAAGAGGGTGGGAATAAGGCTACATCCCCTTTAGGGCGACCCAGACAGCGCCGCCCGAAAAAAAAAGAAAAAAAAACTCGTTCTCCTCCACCCCATACTGGCACTCATGAACCCCATCCCTTGACCCTTTGCATGTACGTGTGGTCTGCTACACACAACGAGCGGGGTTGAATTCGAAATGCGAGTGGAAAGAGAGCCTCGGGCAGTTTTATTTAAACCATAGCGGTGACTCGTCCCGGAGAAGATGGGGTCGCACGGAGGGATTCATTCCTGAGAGTGAAGTTGAAAGTCAACCCGAATCTGAATTAGGGAGGAGTCTTTTTTAACAATCTCATCCCGGAAATCAGAGATTTTAAACTGACGTATTTTATTTCTTTTAAAACAGTTACAGGCTTCACTGAGAAAACTGGCTGTTAGAATGAAACGGAAAAAAAACGGTGTGCAGTAGTGGGGCTATACGGCAAAAGTAGGACTGATGAATTAACTTTGAAATTATTCGTGAGGAATCATCTTGAGTTATGAGGAGATTGCACGGTAAAAAAGTGAAGAGAAAAAGAGCATTTACAGGCCTTGAGTAGCGTGTCAGTAGTGGGGATATCAAAGAGGAGTCTTTAGAGCATTTGCGAATCGAAGCACAAAAGGAAGATGCGACTAGAGATAAAAGGTATAGAAAGTATACCTTTTAGATAGAGACAGAGAAAATTTCCCGCCCCAAAAGAAGTTTCATTCTAAAAACTTGTTTGCTATCATTTTATTGGGAGAAACAAATTTTTTGTTTAAGTTGACTTCACCTAAAGTAAACTCATGCGAATTTGCTACAAAATAGACGAAATTTCAACCAAATAGGTAAATTTTCGACCAAGAAGCTATATTTTTAACCAAAAATGGAATAGTTAACTTTTTGATTAAAAAACAAATTTTCAACCAACAAAATGAATTTTCAACAAAATAGTTTAATCTTGAACCAAGGAGTTTAATTTTGATCTAAAATGACGAACCTTAAACTGGACTATTTAAATTTTCACAAAAAAAATATTTAAAACTAAAATAGTTATATTTTCAAACAAACAAATTAATTTTCAACTAAAATAAAAATTGTCATCTCAAAAAATTACTTTTTAACCAAATTGGTGAATTTTCTACAAAGCAGAATAATGTTTAAACAAAAAAGACGAATATTCCGCCAAAAAGATGAAATTGCATCAAAAGAGTTTCCTTTTTAATCAAAAAGTATGCTTTCAACAAAATTGTTTAATTTTCAACAAAGTAGATTTATTTTCAAACAAAAAGTTGAATTATCAAGCAAAATGAACTTTTCACCCCGAAAAATAATTGTATATCGATAAAGGCAAACTTTCAACAAATTAAATGAATTTTCAACGAAGTAGTTGAACAAAAAACAACGTTTTTCCATTAAATAATTAAATTTTTAAACAATGAAATGTATTTTTAAATAAAATGAAAAATCTTCTTAGAGAAAAATGACTTTTAAACCAAATTGTTGAATTTTCTACCAAGTAGAAAAACTTGTAAGCAAGAAATTCGAATTCTCACACAAAAAAAGAAAGAATTTCAAACAAAAAACTTGAGTTTCTGATCAAAAAGTATGCTTTTGACAAACTTGTTCAATTTTAAAAAAGTAGATAATTTGTCCACCAAATGGTAAAATGTTCAAACTCTATAGATTTTTAACCTTGACGAATAATTTTCTACCAAAAAAGGCGAATTTTCAACAAAGTGCATGAATTTTCAATTAAAAAAGGTGAAATTTTCACCAAAAATGGAATAATTAAATTTTCATTTAAAAATAATTTTCAACCCAAAAATAAATTTTCAACAAAATAGGTCAATTTTCAACTAAATTAGCGATTTTTCAACTGAACTGGTTAAACTTTCTGTTAAAAATTTAATTTCTAATTAAAAACAACAATTTTTCAACAAAATAGTTAAGTTTTCAAAGAAAAATATTAACTTTTTTATTTAGATTGAAAAATCCATCTAAAAAAATGTCTTTTGAACCAAATTGTTAAGTTATCTACAAAGTGGAACAATTTTTAAAGTAAACAGTTAAATTCTAAACAAAAATGTAATAGTTTATATTCAAACCAAAACAGATATCAACTTAAATAAAAAACACTAGGAGTTACACAATAAGAGAAATTTCCAACAAAAAAGTAGACTTTGCAACTAAAAAAGATACATCGAAATTGTTAAATTTTCAAACAAAAATTTTTAATCATAAAAATGAATAATTTTCTAACGAAAAAGGCAATCATTCAACGAGATGGATCAATTTTGAACGAAGCAGTTAAATTTTTAGATAAAAACGAATTTAAAAAACGGGTTTTCATAAAAATAGTTAAGTTTTCAAACACAGTTATTAATTTTCAACTAAAATAACGAATCTCTTATTGGAATAGTTACATTTTCAGTTAAAAAATAAATTTTTAAAGAAAAATCAAACTTTAATTTAAAATAGCCCTTGGAGTCAGGCAAAAACCACGAATTTCCAAAAAAATATTCGAATCCTCAACCAAAAAAAATGGATTTTAAACAAGAAATTTGACTTTTTAACTAAAAAGGATGCTTTTTAAAAAAATTGTTTCATTTTTAAGAAAATTAATTGATTTTCAACCCAAACAACAGCATTTTCTAACGAAATAGTTTAATCTTTGAAGAATTTTGAATAAAATACACGGATTTTCAACTAAACAGTGGAATTTTTAACTGAAAGAGATAAGTTTATAATTAAAAATAGAATAGTTAGATTTTCAGTTAAACAAAATTAATTTTTCAACCAAAAACGAAGTTAAAAAAAAAATTCGAACAAACGCGTAAATTTTCAACTAAGACAAGTGTTCATTAGAAATAAAATAATTAAAATATTAGTTAAATACATTTTATTTTTAGTTTAAACAATAAATGTTTAACCATCCGAAAAAAATAGTTTTTGAAGATTTCGAAAAAAACTTCTGAAGTTTTTTGAACATCTTGAAAGTTTTAAAGATAATAAAACAATTTTCTCAAAATTCCTGCAAATATTAAAAGTAACTCTTTATTTTCAAGATTGTCCAAAACGAATTCGAAAAATGTCGTGTCATCTTAAAATACATCTAGGAATTTTTGAAGTAATTTTGTAAAATTCTATAGAATAAAAAAGAACTTTTATCAGAAATTTTGTAAATACATTTTCGACATACCTGAAACCTTCAAAAACTTTTTTGAATTTTTTCGAAAAACCGAGCATTATTTCTTTTTTACTAGAAAATCTTTTTTGGTCGAAAATTCGTTATTTTGATTTGAAAATTCTTCTGTTGTAATACAAATGTATTCTCTTTTTATTAAAATTAGTACTACTTTGTTTAAATTTACATTTTTTTGGGTTGAAAATTACAACAATTTCGTTTTAAATTCGTCTTTTTGGATGTGCTCAAGTATTTTTTATTCAAAATTACAACTTTTTTGTAGTGTTAATGTCAGCTATTAAATTTTTCGCTGCTTTATCTTGTTTGTTGGAAAATTAATTTTCCCAAGGAATCTAGAAAAATTATATTTATAGAACCTTAAATTTTCGAAATATTTTATAATAATTTTTTTATTAAGGTTTTAACTATTTTGTTTAATATTTGCCTTTTTAAATGAGTTTAACTTCTTTTATTTTAAATCATGATATTTTTTTTGTTAATATGAATTATTACATTTTTCTTTTAATAATTCCTCTTTTTTGGCTGAAAATTAATTTTCTTTGTTAAAACTTCAATTATTCGATTAAAGATGAACTTTTTTGTTAGAATTCTGATTCCACATGTATAAAATTTGTAAGTCTTTTTGCTTTTTTCAAGAATGTTAAAAAACTCTATTTATACTGCCTTAAAAATAAATAAACAAATAATCCTAAAAAATTAATCATTTTAAAATAAAAACAGGTATAGCTGGAAATTCTAATGAGACAATTTCTCCAGTTATGTAGATCGAAAATATTAATTTCTACATTCACGTCATTTTATTCTGAGTATGACTGCATCAGCTATTCTCGAAACTATCAGATGGATGATGAATTAATGATTCAGAATTACGAGTTAAATTCGCCTCACCCTCTGAAGATATCTGATCGTCGTTCAATTTCCCATAAAATATTACGGTGCACTCAAATCGGTATATAATCGATTTCGCTGAAATTTATTGCAGCATAACACCGATTCATTAAAAAATTTGATCGATCTCTTTGATATATCTGAACATAAGATCACAAATGCCAATTCCAAAAGTCGCAAATTAATCAGCCCATCAATAATTATTAGCATTTTGCCAAACACTTTTATTTCTTTGTTTAAAAGAACCAAAAATATAATAATAATTAAATTTTTAATTTAAAAAATTTCTTTTTAATTAAGAAAAAGGAAATTTTTAACCAAAAATAGAAGAGCTAAATTTTTATTCAAAAGAATCATAAAAACATGTCAAAGAAATAAATTTTTAACCAAAAAGATCAATTTTGAACCAAAAAATTTATTTTCGTCCGAAAAAGTTTAATTCTCAAAAAATGCATGATTTTTGAACTAATACAGATAAGTTTTCGCCAAAAATAGATTACTTAAACTTTGAGTACGAAAAATAAATTTTGAAGCAAAAAAAATGAATTTTCAATAAATGTTTAGGTAGAAAATAAATTTCCGATCAAAGAAATAAATTTCGAACCAAAAAAATTAATTTGGAACCAAAAGATGAATTTTAATAAAATAGGTGCATTTAAAAAAATTGATTAATTGAGGGAATTTTAAACATGATCGTAAAATTATTAACAAATTAAATAAGTTTCTCACCAAAAAGATAAAGTTACAATCAACAAGATCAATTTTAGACAAATACAAATTTTTGAATAAAATACAAATATATTCAACCACATATATGAAATTTCAAACAAATGATATTTATATAGTTAACTTTTCATTAAAAAATTAATTTTCAACCAAAAAATTAATTTTCTACCTAAAAAGTCGATTTTTAATGTAAATACATGAATTTTCAATAAAGCAGTTTAATTTTGAAACAAAGGAATAAACTTTCAACCAAAAATAGAATAGTTGAATTTTCAGTAAATAAAATAATAAATTTTCAACAAAGGTTGTTTTTAACGAAATAGTTAAATTTTCATTCAAATAGATCAATTATCCACCAAGAAGATTAAATTTCTATAAAAAATGATACATTTTCGACAAAAATAGTATAGTTCAAGTTTCAGTTAAAAAATAAATTCCAAAACAAAACAAAAAAATCAATTATTAACAAAGTAATTCATTCTTCAATGAAAAAAATGAATTTTCCATGAAAAATAGAATACACTTTTATAGTGCCAATTTGGGGTTGACCTTGAGTGTGAATTAACTCATTGTAGCCCGATCTGCTTTTATTTGTTCACGCTTGACTGCTCGCCTGACTGACAACCGCAGACCCCGCGGTCCCCGCGCAGTTCCTGTTATACCTATACCTACAGCGCGGCTTCAATTCTCGGAATGGCTATAGAAGGGAGGGCTATTGAAGTGTTTCACTGTACTTAAATTTTAAGTAGCAGAAGTTAATTAACTAATATTATGTATTTTTAACCAAATATAGAATAGTCAAATTTTTAGTAAAAAACTAATCTTCAATCAAAGAAATACATTTTTAAACAAAAAGATTAATTTTCCATCAATATATATCACTTTTTAATAAAACACATGAATTTCCAAATAAAATTTTGTTTTTTTAAGGGAATTTTTAACATAATAGTTAAATTTTCAACCAAATAAATAGGTTATCTACCAAAAATAAATTTCAAAGAACAAGGTTAATTTTAGTCAAAAAAGAATATTCAATAAAATACTGAAATTTGCGACCACACATATAAAATCTTTAATACATGATATTTAAATAGTCAAATTATCAATGAAGAAATTAATTTTTTGTTCAAAATTAAGTACATTTTTAAGAAATAAGTTCAATTTTCAGTCAAAAAGATTAATTTTTTTAACCATGAAGATTTATTTTCTACCTAAAAAGTCGAAAAATTGTTTTTAACCGAAGATGAATTTTCCACCAAAAAAGACAAATTTTCAACAACAAAAAAACTAATTTTAAACAAAATAGTTGAATTTTCATCCCAACAGATAAATTAACCAAGAAGATTAAATTTCTATCAAAAGAGGTAAATTTTCGACAAAAATATTATAGTTGAAGTTCCTGTTTAAAAAATTAATTTTTAACAAAATAGTTCATTATTCAATTTAAAAAATTATTTTTTAAACAAAAAACGAATAGTTCAATTTTCAGTAAAAAAGTAAATTTTCTACAAAATAAAATAATTTTTTAACGAAATAGTTGAATTTCTATAAAAAACATGAATTTTCCAGAAAAAATAGAATAGGTCTATTTTAAATCGCAGACGTTAAAGTTTAACTAAAATTACGTATTTTTAATGAAAATAATGACCTTTTAACCAAAGAAATGAAATTTGAATCAAATATAACATGGTAAAATTTTCAATAAAAAATCAGTTTTTACAAAAACAAAAGAACTTTTCAAGAAGATTGGTATGTCAAGAACACCAATAAATATTAATTCTTGATAAAATACATGAATTTTCAAAAAATAATTTGATTTTTTAAAGGAATTTATAGCACAGTAGTTAAATTTTCAACTAAATATATACGTTTTCTACCAAAAAAATATTTCAACCAACAAGATTAATTCCAGACAAAAAAAGAATTGTCAAAAAAATACATAAATTTTTAACCACACATATGATATTTTAAACAAATGACATTTACATACCTAAATTTTTAATAAAAAATGAATATGTTGTTTCAAGTTAAATAAACTATTGAAAGGATTCTTAATTAAAAAGATCATTTTCAACAGACATTATTTATTTTCTACATAAAAAGTCAAACTTTTAACAAAAGACATTAATTTTCAAAATAAATATTTAAATTTTTAACGAATTTTTAAATTAATAGTTAAATCATCGACCAAAGAAATATATTTTTGACCAAAAGGATAAGTTTCCTACCAAGAAGATTAATTTTCTACCTAAAAGTCAAAATTTCGACAAAATACATTAATTTTCACTTAAACGTTTACCTTTTTTTCAAGAATTTTTACACTAATAGTTAAATCGTCAATCAATGAAATAAATTTCCGACCAAAAGGGTACGTTTTTAACCAAGAAGATTAATTTTCTACAAGAAATGACAAATTTTCGACAAAAAAAACCTTTGAACCAAACAAATTAATTATTAACTAAAAAAGTTACTTATTAACCAAAAGAATGAACCTTCAACCAAAAAAATTAATCAAAACAACTTTTTTTTTAATTTAAATTTTGAACAACAAAAAGAGGTTTTCAACTTAAATGATGAATCATGAAACAAAACAATGAATTTCTAACAATCTATATTAACTTCTAAATGAACAGTTGGATTTCCAAACAAAAAAGATGAATGCTCAACAAAAAAGGTAAAAGTGGATTTTAGCACCAAAAGAGATTTTAGTTTTGATTAAAAAAAATAATGAGTTCAACCCAAAAAAATATTCACAGACGCCGAGCACAAGGAAGGGTTTCGTTAAGTCTTAACAAAATTTTAACACAAAATATTTTTAATTTTATATAAAAAAAGATTTAAAAAATTGCTATACAAAATGTGTTAAAAGAAACTGTTGAAAAAATTATTTAAACATATTTAAAAAAAAAATGTTGGAAAAAATTACATGAAACAGAGTTTGAAAAAAAATTGATTGAAAAAAAATGGAAACAAAATGTTTGAAAAAAAAGTTGAAAAAAAATGTTTACCTTTGCACTTGCACATTTTAATTTATTTATAACAGTCTAGACTTGTCGACTTCTGTTATCAATCATGCTCCTTGATCCTTGTCCCCTTGACAAATTAGTAATCGGTGGCTAAGATTTATTTTCAGTAACGTACTACTTATTCTTGTCTTTCTGTAAATGCCGATAATATTGCTTTCATCAGTGTATTCTCATCGATATTGACATCAAAATGATAACCTTTGAGATTTTTTTTCAATATAGATTCGAATTCTTTCTACTATTTTAAGACTTAAATTTACAATTCCTTCTTACAAAAATCTATTTCTATCCTTAATTGATTCAGTAACAGTATATTTAGATTAATCCGTTTTTCAAATAAACGTATTTTACTGTCAGCTTTCAGCTTGAAACTTTCAACATTAAACTGTTGCAAACTAGAATTGTTTGAAACTAAACAACTTTGAATTAAATAAACTTGTGAAATTAAATTAATTTTAAGTTAAAATTTTTAAATAATTATTATAAATAAATATTAAATTTTAGTAATTTCACTATAAAGTTTTGAAAACTGAAAATTAAATAATTTTACAACTGAAAGGTCGACAATTTTCAAATATAGAGCATTGAAAATTGAAATGTTTTTTATATGAAATGCTGGAAACGGTAAATCAGATAACACCTAAAATTTAAATTTACCAGGATATAAAAGTATTGGTAAGTAAAAAATACAACATTTTAATTGGTTAAAATATTGTATTTCTTACTTTAAAATTAAGAGTTTTATTTACAATCTTCAAAATTGCCCTTCTAATTGATTAAAATTTTGACTTTTGGTTTTTCAAAACTTTTGGGACATTTTATTTCTGCACCTGCAATGTTGTAGAATTTAATGATTAAGGAATAATTTGGATGCTTTATCTTCGTAATTTCTTTCATTCAAAATTGAAGGGTTTTTAATTTTTTAACTTACAATTAAAAATTATCCAAGTTTTAAGTTTAACAATTTAAAATTCTGTAAGTTTTATTATTAGCTTTCGAAATTTTCTCAATGTGGAAGATTTCAAATGCAAAATTCTTCAAAATCTTTAAAATCATCATTACAGATCTTTGCATTTAAAATTTAAAAAAAATTAATTTTTAATTTTTACTAGTTAACCATCAATTTCGAAGACTTAATATTAAAAAAACTACTTTTGCTTTCAAAAATTGAGGAAATTTTATTTATGCATCTGTAAAATTGACAAGTTTTTTATTATAAGTCTTTTTTAACTCTAGAAATTTGGTATTTAAATTTTGAAGATTATAGTGTTGTTAATTTTTTAAATTAAGAATTTTTATGTAGACATCTTTGAATTAAAGTGTTTTTCTTTAAAATCTTTTGGAAATCTTCGAAATCTTTTGGATTCTTTGAATTCTTTGAAGTCTTTGAAATTTTTCTGAAATCTTTGAAATCTTTCTGATATCTTTAAAATCTTTGAAATAGTTCGAAAGGTTTGAAATGTTTTTGATATCCTTAGACATTTTTCGATAATGTTTAAAAATTTTTTTTTTAATTTCGACATTTTTAAAATCATGCAACATATTTTGAAATCTTTGAAAGCTTCTACACTGTGTTGAAATATTTTTAAACTGTTGAAATCCTTGACATCCTTGTGAAATCTTCTGGAATGTTTCTGACAACTTTAGAATCTTTGAAATCTTTTGGAATCTTTGAAATATTTATGAGATCTTTTAAGATTTTTTTAAGGGGGTAGGTGCGTATAGATGGGGAAAAAATGATGCGAAATTTGGGAATTTTTTTCTCAAAGACTATTCAATATTTTTATTTGAAAATTGGACAAGTTCTTTTTTATTATTAAAAAGAAACAAAAATTTTTTTTCACACAATCATTATAAACAATTAAGAAGTGAGAACACGTTGAAGGTAATAACTTTTTTTCCTCTCAATTTGTGCCGCGTTTTATAGCTGCTGTGTTACTCTCAAACATAAAAATCAAATTGTTTTGTTATTGTTACATAAAAGTCACGTCTTTAAACTAAATCTAAAATTATTTAAATGTTTTGCAAAAAATGTCAGACTTTAAAAAAAATGTTGAAAGAATTTTTTATTGTTATTGCAAAAAAATAGTTAAACAATTTTTTTTTGCAAAAGCCTTCTAGTTCATGGATTAGAACATTAAATTTCCTTTAAAATAGTATTTTTTTATGTATGTCCGAAATTCGCTGAATAATCGCCGGCAAAAAATCGGAAAATTGAAGAAAACTGTTTTTGAGAAAAACGCGTTTAAAGTTTGCGGTGCATGAAAATAGGTGTTCTGCACTCTGAACGACCTTTACAAAAGTAGCGATAGAATCTATACTGCTTCGAATTTTGATCTAAAATTTTAACAGCATATTTTTGACATGTTGTTCTTTCGATTTATGCAAAAAAAATCGATTTTTCGAGCCATCTATACGCACCTACCCCCTTAAATCGCCGAAATCTTCTGAAACCTTTGTGAAATTATTGAATTCCTTAAAAATTCCAAAAATTTTTGAAATCTATTTAAAAATTTGAAACTTTTGTGAAATCTATTGGAATATTTTGAAAATTTCTAAATATGATTAAATCTTTTGAATTCATTCTGAAATATTCAAAATTATTAAACTCCATTGGAAAATTTAAAATATTTTGAAATGTCTAAAATATTTTGGAATTTGTTTGAAATCATTGAAACATTTGTAAAATGTTTAAATTAATTGTGAAATTTTTTTAAATCTTTGAAATTTGTTATAAATCATTGTGAAATATTTTAAATCTTTGGAATCTCTGTAAAATCTATTGAAAAGTTTTGAAATCCTTGTGAAATGTTTTAAAATTCTTTTGAAATATTTCCAATAACTTCAGAATCTTTGAAATATTCAACATACTTGTGAGATTTATTGAAATTATTATTTATTATATATTTAAAAATTTGAAAACTTTAAAAAATCTATTGGAATATTTCGAAATGTTTTGAAATTTTATAAACCTTTACAAAATTGTCAGAATATTTTACAAGATTTTAAAACATTTCTGAAAAGTTTCTGAAATATTTAAATTTTCGAAATGTTTTGGATTCTTTAAAATATCTTGGAATCTTTAAAGTTTTTGAGATCCTTTAAATATTTGTTAAATCTGTTGAAATCTTTCCGATACATTTAAAATCAACAAAATCCATTGGTATATTAACATATTTTAAAAACGATATGATTATAATTATTACAGATTTTTAGGGAATTTGATATTGACGTCAATGAAATTGATATAAAATTGAATAATTGTTGAAAAGTCCTTTAAATTTGTATTAAATAATAATTGTATACTAAATTGTTGCTTATTTATTCTGCGAGTAGTAGAATGGTTTGAATTCAAATTTAATATACTGGCCTTTTTTTGGAAAAGTGCACCTGGAAAACTTAAAAAATGCTTGGAATTCTGAAACCCCAGACTTCTTTAAAAACTCTGATTAAACGAAAAATTAAAAGAGAATGATATTTTGAATAAAACCAAAATTATAATTCACCCAACTTAAAACCACTAAAACCTTTCTTATTTAAGGTAATGTACCTAATCTAAATAAGTGAAAATCGAATATGAAAATTGGAAATATAAAATCCTAAAAAAAGCAACAAAAAAAAAACATGTGCTATGACATACATTATGATGTCAAAATATAAGGGAACATAATTTTCGCACAATTCTCGCGACAGGGCTAAGGAATATTTTTTTCAGTGTGACTATTTTCGTTCTCCTAATGAACATGTGAAATTGGTTGAATTTTTGGCACTTTTGCCAAAGAATGTAAATTTTATTTTTTCGGACTTCGATTTTTAGAGTCACGTATTTCAGTAAGATGGTTAAGTTAAAGTATGGTGACAGAAATTATGTGATTTCTTGACACTGTTTATGGCTAAACGATCCCTCCTCTAAACCTTTCTCTACTATACATTACAAAAAATAAAATAAAAATATTAGTGGTTAATATAATAAATTAAAACTAATACATTAAATTATAATTAATAATAAAAATAATTATTCGGTAATATTCGCGACTGTAGTTTGCCAATTCTGGGTCTAGTATTACTCACTGGGTTACTTGAATTCGAGTCTTTCTTATTATACGACGATCAGTAGAAAAAGTCAGTACAGTGGGACTCAAATGTCAAAAAAACGTCAGGGCAAGTGCCGTTATAAAATTGTGCAATTTTCTAATGCTATTTTTCGGACGGAACGTTGACCTGACATAGACCGCGTCAAGGACGTTCTAATGTAGTTTTTCGACAACAAAATCTAGAAAAAGGTTCTTGAACGTTCTGATTAGAATCAAAAAAATTTTACAACCAGTTCAAAGATTTCACAAGATTCCAAAAAGTTCACGAAGATTTTAAAATATTTCAAAACATTATAGAAGTTTTCAAAGATTTCAGAGATTTGAAAGATTTTAAGACACATAAAAAATTTCAAAAGATTTAAAAAGATTTCAATAGATTTCACAAAGGTTTTATATAATTAAGAAAGAAGACAAAGATTTTAAAGCATTTTACAAGATTTAAAAAATTTCACAAAGCTATAAAAAAGAAATCAAATAATTTCACAAAATACTCAAAAACTTGAAAGTAAGAAGAATATTCTAAACATTTTAATGATTTTACAAAAATTTCAAAAGATGTCGAAATATTTCAAATATTAAACAAAATTCAAAACATTTCATAGCTGTTTCAAAGATACCAAAATATTTTTCAGATTTCACGAACATTTGAAAAATTAAAAAAAATTATTGAAGCTTTTGAAGAGGGCGCAACAGTTTTAAAAAGTTAAGAACAATTTTAAAGATTTAAAAGCTTTCAAAAATTACAAAACATCAAAGAATGTCAAAGCATTTTAAAAATTTCAAAGATGTAAAAGATATCAGAAAGATTTAAAAGATTTCGAGATATTTCAAAAATTTCAAAACATTTTTGAGATATCAGAAAGATTGCAGGAAGATTTTAAAGGATATACAAGAATTTTAAGGATTTAAATATTTTAAAGATTTAATAAATTACAAAATGTTAAAAAAAATCAAAACACGTTAAAAAATTGTTTAAGATTTCACAAATATTTTAAAGGTTTTATATTATTTTAAATATAATTAAAAGATTTCATAAATGCTTCGAAGATTCCAAAATATTTTAAAGAAACCAAGTTCCTCTTAAGCAGAACCAAGTTAAACTCAAGTATAACCAAGTCCAAGTGAGGTCGAACCAAATCGATCTCAAGTCAAAACAAGTACAACTCAAGTCGAACCAAATCGAACTCATGTCAAAACAAGACCAATTTAAGTGAAAACCAGGCCCACTCAAGTTGCATTAAATTCAGCTTAAGTCGAACCAAGTTCAACTTAATTTGAACCTAGTCCAACTTAAGTGAAACCAAGTATAAATGAAGTTGAACCAAATCCAACTCTAGTCGAAACAAGTTCAATTTAAGTTGAATCAAATTCAGCTGGAGTCGAACCAAATCCAATTCAAGTTGAACTAAGCCCAACTCTAGCTGAACCAAGCTCAATTCAAGTCGAACCGAATCCAACTCAAGCCGAACTAAGTCCAGCTCAAGTCGAATTAAGTTCAATTTAATTTAAACCAAATCCAACTGAAGTTAAACCAAGTTCAACTCAAGTCGAACCGAATCCAACTCAAGTCGCACCAAATCGAACTTAAGTAGAAAAAAATCCAAATCAAGTCCTATTAAATTCAACTATAGTCGAACGAAGTCCAACCTAATTTGAACCTAATCCAAATGAAGTGAAACCCAATCCAACTCAAGTCGAACCAACTCCAACTCAAGGCGAAATATTTTTACTTAAGGCCCACTGGCACCCGAACCAAAGACATTAACCCGGACGTTGACTTGCGAAAAGGCGCCCCATGAAAGGTTCCTGGCTACCGAATCTTGCCAAAGCTTTCTCTTATTGCTTGGAATCAGGCCTAACACTAGTGATGGGTCGATCGATCGGTCAACGGACCACTTCGTCTCTGTCACTTTGTAATTTCTACCGCGTGAAACTCTACAGGCAATAAATCACTCCATCGATAAACAATCAAATAAACAGGAAGATTTTTTTGACCCAGGAAGAGGAAATAAGGAAAGCAAACGAAAATAGAATCAACTTAATTGCTTTTTTATTTATTGTTTTTAATTTCTGATATATTTTTTTTAGAGGGATCCAACAAAGACTTCTTTTTATTGTTTTAGATCGTAACCATTACAATGATTCATAATTAGTCTGGATTCCAAGAATTTCGACAAAAGGAATCATATTTGCAAAAGTAAGTAGTTCACTTTAAATTAGAATCATTAAAAAATGACTGATTCTATGTACATTTTAAATTACTGAAATAATTCGGATTTAAACAGTGACCAATCAGTCATAAGTAACTTTTCATATTAGGCAATTGGATCCACTGATGAAATAATTTATTTTGAATGATACAATTTGTTGAGTTTTCAACTAAAAAGGTCCATTCCCAACAAAAAATTGAGGAGATACATTTTCATTTAACAAAATTAATTTTCTTCAAGAAAAATTTTGCTTATTAAAAACTGTTTAATCATTAACAAAAGGGATCATTCTTACACAAAAAAATGAATTCTAAACAAAAAATGTAACTGTTGATATTTTAACTAAAAAATTTAATTATTGATGTTTTAACCAAAGAAGATTACAACTTTTAATCAAAAACCATTTTAATTTACAAAAAAGAATAATTTTCCACAAAATAGGTCAACTTTCAACCACATAGTTAAATCTAAAAAAAATTGCTACAAATAAAATTAATGTTTTGCCAAATTTTCATTAACAAAAATTCATTTTCAACCGTAAGAAAATTGGCAAAATTTTAAATAAAAAATATAAATTCTCAAAAAACTGTAATTGCTGATATTTGAAACAAAAAAATTTCAGGAAAAATTACCTTTCCTTCAAAGAAGAAAGATCTATTTTCAACTTAAAGTGGAATAGCTAAATTTCCTGTTAAAAATTAATGTTAAAAAAAATCTCAAATAAAATGATGTATCTTTAACCGAAAACATGAATTGTTAACGAATTAGTTCACCTTTCAACAAAGTAGCAACATTTTCAACCGAAAAAGATTTCAATTTTAAATAAAGCAAAATGAATTTCAAATAGAAAGATGAATTTTGTACGAAGAAGATTTATTTCAGTCACTTCTATTTAATGAAGATTATTCATTTCAAGTATCTGAATCATTCATCAATACTGACTGATTCATCTGTTAAAATGATATTTTTGTTAAAAAAATGACTGCTTTTTCAGACAAAATCAGCTTAATTAATTTAATCGTTCAAATTCTGACTGATTTAAATTTAGTTTACAATTTTTAACCTAATTATAAACATTAGTTTGTCATGGCAAATTTAAAATTCAAATTTATATTTAACAGGGCTTAGTAAATAACATTTAGGTATTCTCCTTTAAGTTATACATACTTAAGTAGTTACAGGCATTCATGGTCAGACATGAATAATTTAAGAAAGACTGGAATCCTTGTATAATTTAAGAAAATAATAAGTACTTGTTATTATCTTTTTGGAAATTAAAGTTTATTCGCTCCTTAAGGAATGTAACAAATTAATCTTCAGGGTTGAAATTTTTTTTCTTCTTAAATTGAAAATTTAGCTATACCATTTTTGTGTGGAAAACTGGAATTTAAAAAAAAAATAAATCTTCGTGGATAAAAATTCGTCTGTTTGGTTAAAAATTAAATGATTTTGTTCAAAATTAATTTTATTTTCATAAATTAATTTTTCTAACTGAAAAATTAACCCTTCTTTTTTTTTGGTTTAAAATTTAATATTCTGTATAAAAATCTATTTCCTTGGTTGCAAATTAAAACATTTTGTTAAAAATTTGCTTTTTAAGTTGAAATTAAATTTTCTAAATTAAAATATAAATACTTTATTTTAGCTTGAAAACCTTTTGCCCGTTAAAAATTAATTAATTTTGTTGCCAAATTGTTTGGGTAAAAACTCAACGGTTGCGCAGAAAATTAATATTATCTCTGGAAAATTTGGTTCCAAAAATCTCTTCAGTCTAAAATTGATCTTTTCAAGTTGAAAACTCAACTCATTCTTGCAATCCGGCAATCTTGCAATCTTGCAATCTAGTAATCTGACAATTTTGCAATCTTTCAATCTGATAATATTGCCATCTTGCAATACAGTAATATAGCAGTCCTGCAATATTGAAATCTGTTAATCTTGCAATCTGGTAATATTACAAATCGTGTAATCTTCCAATATTGCAAACTTACAATATTGCAATCTGTCATTCTTACTATTTTGCAATTTGGTAATCTTGAAATCTTGCAATATTGGGATCTGGTATTCTTGCAATCTTGAAATCTGATAATCTTTTAGTCTTGCAATCTAGTAAACTTGCAATCTTGAAATACTGCAATCCTGCCATCTGGAAGTCTTTCAATCTTTTAATCTTGTAAGCTAACAATCTTGCAATCTGGTCACCTAGCAGTCTTGCAATCTAGCAATCTGGTAATGTTGCAATCTTGCAATCTTGCACTCTAGTAATCTTGCAATCTTGCAATCTTGCTATGTTGGAATCTGGTAATTTTGCAATCTTGCAATTTGATTCTCTAGCAGTCTTACAATCTAGTAATCTGATAATCTTCCAATCTGTAGTCTTGCAACCTTGAAATCTGGTAATCTTCCAATCTTGTAATCTTCCAATCTTGCAATCTTGCAATTCTGCAAGCTGAAAATCTTGCAATCTGTTAATCTCACTATCTTGCAATCTGGTAATCTTACAGTTTTGCAATATTGCAATCTGGTAGTCTTGAAATTGTAAAATCTGATAAATTTGCTGTCTTGCAATCTAGTAAGTTTGCATTATTTCAAGATGTTAATCTTGCAATCTTGCAATTTTGAAATCCTGCAATCCTGTCATTTGGAAGCTTTTCAATCTTTTAATCTTGCTTGCTTGCAATTATTCAATCCTGTAAGCTTGCAATCCTTCAATCATGCAATCTTTCAATCTTGCAAGCTTGCAATATGGTATTCTTGCAATCTTGCAATCTGGTATTCTTGCAATCTTGCAATCTGATAATCTTGCAGTCTTGCAATATTGCAATCTGGTAATCTAGCACTCTTGCAATCCAGCAATCTGGTAATGTTGCAATCTTGCAATCTTGCACTCTAGTAATCTTGCAATCTTGCAATCTTGCTATGTTGGAATCTGGTAATTTTGCAATCTTGAAAACTTGCAATCTTGCAATTTGATTGTCTAGCAGTCTTACAATCTAGTAATCTGATAATCTTCCAATCTGTAGTCTTGCAATCTTAAAATCTGGTAATCTTCCAATCTTGTAATCTTGCAATCTTGCAATCTTGCAATCTTGCAATCTTGCAATCTTGCAATCTTGCAATTCTGCAAGCTGAAAATCTTGCAATCTGTTAATCTCACTATCTTGCAATCTGGTAATCTTACAGTTTTGCAATATTGCAATCTGGTAGTCTTGAAATTGTAAAATCTGATAAATTTGCTGTCTTGCTATCTAGTAAGTTTGCATTATTTCAAGATGTTAATCTTGCAATCTTGCAATTTTGAAATACTGCAATCCTGTAATTTGGAAGCTTTTCAATCTTTCAATCTTGCTTGCTTGCAATTATTCAATCCTGTAAGCTTGAAATCCTTCAATCATGCAATCTTTCAATCTTGCAAGCTTGCAATCTGGTATTCTTGCAATCCTGCAATCTGATAATCTTGCAGTCTTGCAATATTGCAATCTGGTAATCTAGCAGTCGTGCAATATTGCAATCTGGTAATCTAGGAGTCGTACAATATTGAAATCTGGTAATCTTGGAATCTGATAACCTTGCACTCTTGCAATCTAGTTAACTTGCAATCTTAAAATGCTGCAATCCTGCAATCTAAAAGGGTTTCAATCTTTCAATCTTTCAATCTTACAATCTTGCTAGCATGCAATCTATTAAAAAATGCAATCTTAAAATCCTTCAATCTTGCAAGCTTGCAATAGTTTAATCTTGCAAGTTTGCAATCTTATATTCTGGTATTCTTGCAATCTTGAATTCTGACATTCTTGCAATCTTGCGGTCTGGTAGACTTGCAGTCTTGCAATGTTGCAACCTAGTAATCTTGCAATCTTTAATTCTGACAATCTTGCAGTTTTACACACTAGTAAACTTGCAATCGAAGAAGCTGGTTATCTTGCAATCTTGCAATCTTAAAGTTCTGCAATCCTGCAATCCGAAATTCCTTCAATCTTTCAAACTTGCAAGCTTGCAATCTTTTTTTCTTTTAACCTCGCAAGATTGCAATATTTTAATCTTTCAATATTGTAAGCTTGCAATATTGAAATCTGGTATTCTTGCAATTAAAAAATTTGGTAATCTTGCAGTCTTTCAATCTAGTTATCTTGCAATCTAGTGATTGTGCAATCTTGCAGTCTTGCAATTCTGTAATCGTGCAATCTGGTAATCTTTCAATATTTCAATCTTGCAATCTTCGAATGTAGTGTACGCAAAAAAACACCAAGTGATTAAACCCTCGGATTACATTTCGAAGTTTAATTAAAACTCTAATTGAAGAGGTTTAAAACGGAATCTCATACATTGAAGAATCTGCCACTCATTATTTAATAGAAATTTTTATATTGTTGGAATGAAAGTGGAAAGTCAGCCGTCGAATTGAAAGTTGAAAGCTGAAGAGATTGAAATTGCAAATCTTTGGTCTTGTGGTAAACTGGTAAGTCAGAAATAGCAATAGGCTGAATACAATAAGCTGTAAGCTGTAAGCTGTAAGTAGTAAGCAAGAAGCAAAGAAACAATCGTGACTTCTTGCAACCAGAGTCTCTAGCCATTGTTGGGTAGACATAATATTTACTCTGAAACGATATACGTCCAGAGCGATCGGGAAGGTCGACCAGAAGGTCTAAGTGCACGTAAGATTATTGCCGATTATTGTCGTTGTTTATTACCATTATTATGACTCTTGTGGTTTACTTTTACTTAATGTGTTCCTTATTTCAACGAACCGTCTCACTCTTCTTTTCCTTTTTTTCTTTTCTTTAACATTCTCTCCTTTCCATTCTTCTCTTACTACGAGTTTTACTATTTCGAATATTTTGACCTTCTCATCATTTAAAGCCTCGGCAGAAAAATTTTGTATCAACACAAGTTTTTATTTATTTTATTTGGTTCAAAATCAATTTTTTATTGGAAATTTAAGTATTCTATTTTAATTAAAAAATTGATCTATTTCAGGTGAAAATTCAATTATTTTACTAAGAATTTGTATTTTTTGATAGAAACATAATTAATTAGGCGAAATTTCATTTTTTGTGTTAAAATATAATTTCTTTGGTTTAAAAGTTAACTGTTTCATAAAAAGTTTATTTCCTACCTGAAAATTTAAGTATTAATTTAAGTATTCT
The DNA here is from genome assembly GCF_010883055.1 of Belonocnema kinseyi. NCBI lineage: Eukaryota > Metazoa > Arthropoda > Insecta > Hymenoptera > Cynipidae > Belonocnema > Belonocnema kinseyi. Next base: position 10,017,483 of record NC_046662.1, on the reverse strand, counting down.
AGTTTTGGTTATAATTTTGTTTTGTTTCTGGACGAAATTTCATGTATTTTATGTAAAATTGGCTTTATCTTTTTAAAACAATTCTTCTGGATTAAAAATTTAACGGCTTAGTTTAAAATTATTATTTTTTTGGTTAAAGATTCATTACTTTATTTGAAAATTACCCTGTTTTTTTTTTAATTTATTTTTATCACTAAAAAATTAAGTGATCTGTTTCTTGGTTACATTTTTTTCGCATTGAAGTGAACATTTATGTATTTGATTGAAAAATTATCCTTTTCACAAGAAAAAAAATCTTGTGATTTGAAAACTCGACTAATTGGTTAAAAATTAATTTTTCTTTGGTTGAAAATGCATTATTTTAGTTCAAAATTCATTTACACAACTGAAAATTGAACTATTCCGTTTTCTTGTGAATGATTGATCTTTTTTGATTGAAAATAAACGTTAGTAGAAGAAAAAATTATAATAAGAAGAAAAATTGTTCCCCTTCAAAAGATAAGCAAATTTCGGCAATAAATTTTTTTTATAAAACACATATTTTTTGCTTTAATCGTCAAAAAAGCTACAAAAAATTTAAAAATTCATTTTTCGCTGAAAATATGCAAGATACGCGGTATTAATCACAAAAAATAACATTAAAAAATTTTTTAATTCAGTTTTTGGAAAAAGACACAAGGTACTATAAAATATTCAATAACAAATTTGCAAGCTGTAATAAATTTATAAATTTGCTTTCGAACTTTTTTTTCTCACAAGATGCGTCATGAGAAGCTGAAGGAGCTTTAACAAAAGAGAATTAACATTCACTAAATTTCAGTTGTCGATTGCTTGACCTAGAATTTTAAAAGTTCTATGCAAAAATGTGTGGGAGGTACAAGGACCGCCTACAATGAGGTCGAAGTGTGCGATTGAACTATTTTCGATTTGCAATTCATCCGTTTTAGTTACAAAATCTACTATTTGGTTGAAAAATTAAATTTTTGGTTCAAATTGTAACTATTTCCTTCTGGTCATTTTTTTTGGGTCAAAAATTCAGCTGCCTTTTTTGCAGATGAATCAGTTTGTTAGAAATTAATCTTTTCGGTTAAAGATTCATTTCCTTCGTTAAAATTTGAATAATTTTGTTAAAAATATGTTTAATTTTTGGTTGAAAATAAAGTTTCAACCTAAAATTAAATTGTTGGTTGAAAATTCATCTTTTCTGATTAAAGACTAAATTATTTGGTTGACAATTACTCTTTTTTCGTTGAAAATTCAATTGCTCAATTGAAAATTTATGTATTTTGCTGACAATCCATTTTTTAATAGAAAATTAATCTTCTTGGTTGGAAAATAAAATATTTGGTTAAAAGGTTAATTCCTTGTGTAAATGTTTAACTCTTATCTTCAAAACGCTTTTTTTTTAAACAATCATTTTAGTTGTAAATTCATCCCTTTGGTGGAAAATTGAACAATTTTGATAAAAATTCGTTTAATTTTTGCTGAAAATTCATTTTTTTAACTGAAAATTTACCTATTGCATTTTTTATTACAAATTTATATTTTTTAGTTTAAAATTCAAATATTTTTTAAGTTATAAATTCATCTCTATTAGTTAAAAATTTCAGTACGTGGTTAAAAATTGGTGTATATCGTTAATAATTCATTTTCATGTAGAAAATTGATCGTTTTGGTTCAAAATTTAAATCATTGATTGAATGTCAAACTCTTTCCTTTAAAATTAATTTTGTTCAAGAATAATAATTTTAGTTGAAAATTCATCCCCTTGGTGGATATTTGAATTATTTTGTTTAAAATTTGTTTCATTTTTGGCTAAAAATTCATTATTTTAACTAAAAATTCACCTTATCCATTTTTGGTTGAAAATTTATATTTCTTTAGTTAAAAATTCAACTAATTGGTTGGTTATAAATTCTAATTATATTGTAAAATGATTTGATGAAATAAATCTAATTATATTGTTGATAATTCATTTTTCTGTAGAAAATTGATCTTCTTGGTTCAGAATTATACTATTTGGTTGAAAATTAGAATATTTGTTTAAATTATGAAATCTTTTCTCGAAAATCCGTTTTTTTAAGAATAATGATCTTAGTTGAATATTTATCTCTTTGGTAGAAAATTCAACTATTTTTTTTTAAATCGTTTAATTTATGGTTGAAAATTCCTTGTTGTAACTTGAAATTTACTTATTAAATCTTTGTTCTTATTGATAATTTCATTTTTTCTGTAGAAAATTGATCTTCTTGGTTTAAAATTCTACTGTTTGGTTGAAAATTCTAATCTTTGGTTGAATATTGCACTCTTTCCTGAAAAAATCATTTTTTGAAGAATAATCATTTTAGTTGAAAGTTCATCCCTTTGGTGGAAAAATGAACAATTTTGATAAAAATTCGTTTAATTTTTGCTGAAAATTCATTGTTTTAACTAAAAATTTACCTATTGCATTTTTGCTTACAAATATATATTTTTTAGTTTGAAATTAAAATATTTTTTAAGTCGTAAATTCATCTCTATTAGTTAAAAATTTCACTACGTGGTTAAAAAATCGTGTATATTGTTAATAATTCATTTTCATGCAGAAAATTGATCTTCTTGGTTCAAAATTCTACTATTTCGTTCAAAATTCAAATCATTGGTTGAATGTCAAACTCTTTCCTTGAAAATTTGTTTCATTTTTGGCTGAAAATTCATTGTTTTCACTAAACATTTGCCTATTCCACTTTTGTTAGAACTTGATCCTTTCTAGTTGAAAATTCATGTTTTTTGTTGAAATATCCTTTCGTTTTGAAGAAAATTGAACTATATTATTAAAAATTTGTTTCATTTTTGACTGAACATTCATTGTTTTAACTGAAAATTTGTCAATTCCATTTTGGGTTCATAATTCATTGTTTCTAGTTGAAAATTTATGTTTTTTTTTGAAAATTTGTCTTGTTTTGTAGAAAATTACTTCTCAGTTAACAATACAACTTCTTCGTTTAAAATCAACTTTCTTTATTGGTGGTTCAACATTTTTTTGAAAATTCTTTTTTTTTGGTTGACTTATTCATTTTTTGTCTCGAAATTAAAAACTTTTTTGTTGAAATATTCACTATTAGATGTTTTGTTGCGAATTAATTTTTTTGTTTGAAAAATCAACTACTTAATGTGATGTTAAACTACTTTTTAAGAAATTAATTTTTTTTGTAAGATTGATAATTTTAGTTTAAAATTCGACTATTAGGTCGTTACTTAACTTTTGTGATAAAAATTCGTATTTTCGGGTTAAACTGTGATTTATTTTTTTCCTTTAGAACTTTGTCAGGTTTGTCAAAATGCAAAATTTGAAGTGAAAAGTTCGATGCACGTATGTAGAAAAAAATTGCCCAGACAGCGGATGTAGTCGGCATGAAGAAAGAGAACGTGAAGAGAGGAGAGAAATTTTTCCGGTCGGGCTGGAGAAATTTTTTTGCGAAGGCATCTCACGTACACGGAAAATTGTATTTTCCGGGCGGTGCATTCAGAGGTCCGCTTTTTGTATATTGAACAAGTTTTTCGGCGAAATTCATTATAAAGTATGATGCAATATTAAAATAATGATTTTTAATAATTCTGCCCGTCAGGTGTACAGAGTCTCTTCATAAATATATAATTATGTATCCGGTGTTATACAGAAAATAAAAAATGCTTTTCTTTAATAATAAATAATGCTCAACTTTTTTCAAAACTAAAAATTCTTTTTGGTTGGAAAGTTTACTGCTTTTATAGAGAATGTAACTATTTGGTAGAAAATAAACTTTTGTGCTAAAAGTTGATAATTTAGGGGTAAAATTTAAATGTTTTAAAGATAAATTATTTTAAAAATTCAACAATTTAAAAAAAAATTTAATTGCTGAAATAGTTAAATTTTGAGTTAATAAAATTAATTTGCAACACAATATTTTTATTTTGAACGAAAAAAAAGTTTTTAAACAATACTGATGAATCTTTAAATAAAATAATGAATTTTTAACAAATCTGTTCCATTTTTAACTATGTTTATAAAAAATGCCTGACATTTCCTGACTTTCAACGGGGTTTAAAGAAGATTAAACAATATAACAGACCAACAATAGAGATAGATTCTTTCAAAAAAAAATCATTTCTTTTTTAGAAACAATAGAGTATTATTTTGATTAATTGATTCAAAAATCAATTGATTGTTTTGATCCGAAAAGCTAGGGTACTCTTTAAGGGCATCTTATACGGTGACCACATGACCAAACCAGTCCTCGGTTATGAAATTTTTTTTGTTGTTGTTCACCATGTCCAAAGGCAATGATATATAGCTCTTAAAGTTTAGAATATAGAAAACAAGAAAATGAATTGCGTATGTCTATTTAGTTTGAGTAATAATTTTGAAAAAAATTATCCGAGTAAAAAATAAATGGGTAACATTATTTTCATTCTTTTTGTGCTCACTACATTCACATGGATTGAGATATCATGTTGAAAATATAAAAGATCAAATAAAATGCACTATAAAACGTTTGTATCCATCAATATGATTATAATTTTAATGAAAGTTTATTTATAAATTGATAAAATAGGATATTACCACTCGAGTTGTAACACGTCTCTGCTAATGTTTGGTTTGATGCATTTCAGATTTTTTGATTCGCGTATGTTACACACATTTTGAACTAAATCGTCTAAGAATTCTAAAAAATAAATATAAGCAATAATATTTTCACTTTCGTTGAAAATCAACAAATAAATATCTGCTCACTCGTACTTTCAACGTCGATAAGGTAGAGATCACGTGACCAAACTCGGTTATAAAAATTTTGTATGGTGTTCAACATGGCCCAACGCTATAATATATCACTTTTACACTTTGGAATATAGAAAATGTAGTTTACGTGATACCTAGTTTATTGACGTTTAAAGTTTTTTTTCCGCAGATACTAATTTGTTGATTTACAACGAATGTGCAAATGTTATCTGAATGCATCAAACCAACGTTTTTATTTAATCTTTCAAATTCTAAACACGATATCTCAATCCGTGTGAATGTAGTGAGCACAAAAAAAGTGGAAATAATTTTGCACATTTATTTTTAACTCGAATAATTTTTTTTCAAAATTATTACTTAAAAAACGAAATTTATCGTCTTATTTCCTATATTCCAAACTTTGAGAGCAGTATATCATTGCCTTTGGACATAGTGAACACCAAAAAGAAAATTCATAACCGAGGACTGGATCGGTCACGTGGTCACTGTAGAACATGCCCTTAATATTGGAAAACTTTTCATGCGGATGAAGATTCTAGTCGATAATATAGAGTATAGTAGACATAATGTGCTTGGCAGTGTCAGGAAAGCAGGCAGCACTCCAGCAGTGGAGCCGCTGATAAGCCGGCCCGCGAGACGTCTAGTCGAGACTCGAGAATATCAGAATCAGAAGGTAGAACGCGAATAGAAGTGGAGGCTCTTTCGAGAGGCCCTTCAGATGGCGCGGGGCACGAAGCTACTCTGTAATCTAATTTGCAATGCAATCCAGAATAACAATGGTCTAACCGTGGCGGAGACCGCCCGGCGGCATCAGAGGCTCCTCAGCCAACTTCCAAGTTTAACTTCGCCCGGAAGCCAGCTCACGCTTGCTAAGAGCCTGCTGGCAAGATTCAGCCTCAAGGACCCTTCCACGTGGAAAATTTCGTGGGTTAGTCTAACTCCCTCCATTATCTTTTCTTTTATCTTCCTTCGGTACTTCCATCTTTCGATTTCTCAACTTATAAAATGACTAGTCCCGAGGAGATAAAAAGACAAGTATGCTTCCGGATTTACAAGGTCCTACATTCAAGCTTCACTGTTAATTCATAAAGAGAGTGTCTGCTCGGCGGATTATTTTTAATGTCAGGTCATTTTCTTGTTATTTCCGGAACAGTAGATTTTCCCAGGAAATTACAATTCTGACTTCTAACGGAGAACTTTATAAAAGAATTATGATTCTCATTGGGAAGAGGGAATTTTCTCGAAGGATTATAATTTTGTGTTGGTTCAGAGAATTTTTTCCGAAGAATTAAAATTCTGAATTAGATACGTCTGAAATTATAATATTCTATAGTTCGTGGTCTTAAAGAACCACTCTGCTTTATGAGTTTGCCCCTCGTATATTAGATTAAATTATTTGTAATTGATATAGAACAGCAATCAAATCTTTTCAATCCTGTTGATTTTCTCAAACTTTTTTAAATTCCTCAGAATTCCCTAAATTCTCTAAACTTAAAAAAATGTAAATTTCCTGAATTCTCTGAATTATTTTAATTCCTTTAATTTCCTGTGTTTTGTCAATTTTGCATATACTCTGAATTCCTGAAAACCTTTGAGTTCCTTCAATTCTCTCAAATTCATTATTGCTCTGAATTCCCTGGAATACTTAAATATTCCGAATTCCCTGAATTCGATCAATATTCTAAATTCTTTGTTCATTCTGTCTTCCTTGAATAATCTGAATTCCTGAAAGTCCTTTAATTTTCTGAAAGTGTCTGAATTAATTGATTTATCGGTACTCCCTGAAATACTAGAATATTCTGAACTTCCTGAATTCTTTGAATATGTTGAATTATGCTCTGAAATCCCTGCAATTCTTGAATCCCCTTAATATCTTAAATTCTTGATATATTATCAAATTCTTTGAATATCGGATATTCCATGAATATTCGGAATCCCTAGAGTTTTCTGAATTTTTGAGAACTTCAGAATGTCTTGAATCCTTGAAAATTTCAGAATTGTTTTAATTCTATGAAATCCTGAAATATTCTGAATTCCTGAAATTTTTTGAACTCTCTAAATTCTTCGAATTCCATTAATACTCTGAAATGCCCTAAAATTCGGTGAATTCCCTGAGATTCTTCAATTCCTTGAATATAATGAATTTTTTCAATATTCTGAACTCCTTAAATATTTATGTTTTTCTGAAATTTTGTGAATTTCTTTAATTCGTCGAATTTGCAGATGTCCTTGAACCTTTTTGATTCCCTGAATTCCTTTAAAATCAGAAATCTCTGCAGTTCCTTGAATTTTCTGAATTGCCCGAATTCCATGAAATCCTTCACAGTCCTGAATTCACAGAATACCCATAATTTTGTTGGGCATCCCTGATTCCTTGAATATTCTTCAATTCCTGAAAATCCTGTAATGTTCGTAACTCCGTGAAATCTCCGAATTTTCTGAATTCTCCGAATTCCTTAAATTCTATTAATTTCTTAAATCTCTGAATTTTCCGAACTTCTTGAATTTTTTAAATTCCTTAAATTTTTTCAAATTTTTGAATTCCTTGAAATCCTTGAAAGTTCAAAATCTCTGAAACACTCTGAATTCCATTATTTCTCGGAATTTCCCGAAAGTCTGGAATATTACGAATTGCCTGCATTTTCTGAATATGCGGAATTTCTGTAATTTTTTCAATTTTCTTTGATTTTTTTGAATGCTCTGAAATTCTTGAATCTCTTTAATATCCTGAATTCCCTAAATATTATTGAATCCCTCTAATATCCTGAATTTTGGAGATATTTTATGAATTTTCTGTTTTCCTTTGAGTTCTCTGAACTCCCAGATATCTTTGAATCTTCTGAATTCCCTGGATTTCTTTAATATTTCGAATTTCTGAAATTCCTTGAAATCGCTGAATTCCTTGAATTCCATGAAATTCTTGACTGTTCTGAATTCCTGGAATATTCATGAATTTCTGCAATATCCTGTACTTCTTGAATATTCGAAAATTTTGTGAATAACGGAAGTTGCTTAAATATTTGGATTTCGAAGAATTCTCTGAAGTCTTCGAAATTCCTAAATGTTCTGAAATCCCTAAAATTATCTAATTTCTCTGAATTCTATTGAATTCTTGAATTTCCTGGATTCCTTTATTATTAAAAATTCCGCAATTCCTTGAATTCTTTGAATCTCAGAACTTCTTGAATTCTCTGAAATTCTTAGATATCCCGAATTCATGGAATATTCTTGAACTCCTTGAATATTCTCGAATTTCTGGAATATTGTTGAATTCTTGAAAATCTCAGAACTTATTGAATTCTCTGAAATTCTTAAATATCCTGAATCCTTGGAATATTCTTGAATTCTTTGAATTTTTGAAATTCCTTGAATATTCTTGAATTCCTTGAATATTCTCGAATTTCTGGAATTTTCTGAATCATTAAAATTCCTTAAATGTTCTGAATTCCTCAAATTCCTTGAAATCGTTTCATTCATTGAAATCCTTTGATTTCCCTAAATGTTCCGCAATCCCTGTAAATTCTCAGAATTACTTGACTTCCTTGCATTTTTCAATTCTATAAAATTCTTGAATTCTTTCGATTCTTTAGAATTCCTCCTTTCGAATTCAGATAAATCCTGTAAAAAAAAGAGTGCGCTCGATATAATGAGGATATGATGGTTGATTCAAAAAATTTCCTCTTCCAACTAAAAATTTTAATTTTGCTACACAATGCACTGTTCCAAACCATAATTATATTTCTTTTTGAAAATTCTCCTTTCCAAGATAAAAATATCTTTCTTAAAAAAATTCCCTGTTCCAAATCAGAATCATAATTAATTCTTGGTCAGGGAGACAGTAGACACCCTGATAAAGTCTGGTCCCTATTTTTCCTTCTGTTTCATCATTTATTTTTTATTTAATGTATATATAGTCATGAATAAGAGCTAATATAAATTATGCATGTACAAAAGAACTGTCGTTCTTTGAGATGTCTGGATTATGAGCCTACTGAATAATAAACAACCCTAAAGAAATAATAGAAATAGCAGAAATAGGAACTCATAGAGTAAATAAAAAATTTACACAACCTATTTGGCTCATGAGTTGTAAGAGGTTTGATAAAACAGTAATCGAGAACATTGCCCCTAAGCAATAAAGAACAAAAAAAAAAAGAAATTATCGTCATCATCAGTTTGTCTATTTTATCTTGAAACATGAGAAAATCTTTTTTACACAAAACCTACAAGGAAAAAATCATAATTATTTTGCTGAAATATAATTTTCGCTGCGAAATGATTTTTTTTTAATAAATAAGAATTCTCGTGTCTTTAAATTGCAGAGGAAATTTAATTTATATGAAGAAATATCATTTTGATATAAGGAGCTGTACATGAAATACGTTATATATTTTTGGCTATTTTTAAGCCCCCACACCACAAAATTAAATTTTCATATAAAAGAAGAATTTGTAACAAAACAGATGGATTTTCACCCAAGAAAAATAAATTTAAAAAAGTAGTAGAATTTTTAACAAAAAATTGCATTTTTAACCAAGCAGTCGAATTTTCAAGCTAAAAATACCATTTTTTTTAGAAGGCTGTTGAAGTTTCAACCTAAAATGTCACATTTTTAAAAACAAAGTGAATTTTTAACCAAGAAAGATGACTTTTCTTTTACAAAAGATGAGTTTTCAACACAAAATTTCGAATTTAATCTAAGCAGTTGAATTTTCAACCAAAGAACATGACTTTACCAAAATACATCAATTTTAAACAAAATAATTACACTTTTAACAAAATAGTTACATTTCTAACCTAATGAGCGAATTTTTAATGGAATATATAATTTTTCAATAAAATGCTTGAATTTTTAATTAAAAAAGATAAGTTTTCAACCGAAAATGAAATGGTAAAATTTTCAGTGTAAGAAATTAATTTTATAAAAAAATAGTTATTATTATTAATAAGTCATTTTTCATTATTTATTAAAAATAATAATAATTATTATTATTTAACCAATTGAGTTAAACCAAAAAGACAAATTTTCACAAAATAGTTCAATCATTTACCAAAAAGTTCAATTTTTAACCTTAAAATATGATTTTTCAAACAGACAAGTTAATTATCTCCCAAATGGATTAATTGTCTAACAAAATAATAAAATAATTAACGAAAAATATGCAAAACAGTTAAATTTTCAACAAAAAATATTATTTTTTTACAAAAAATTTAATTTTCAGATAGAAAAAGATCAATTTTCAATTTAAAAAACTAATTTTGAACAACTAATCATATAGTTAAATTTTCAGTAACGAAAATTTATTCTCAAAAAGAAAATGAAACGAATTTTCAATAAAATAATTAAATTCTCAACTAAAGATATAAATATTCAAAAAAGACGAATTTTTAACAAACTATTTAAAGTTTTAGATAACTGATTAATTTGTTGACCAAGAAGATGGCATTTTAACAAAAAAAATTGGAATTTTTATAAAAATAACTAAATTTTCAACATTATGAATGAAATTTTTTTTCTTTCGACCTTATTGATTTTGGTTTAAAATTTAACTATTTTTTTGAAAGGTTGATTTTCTTTGGTCAAACTATTAGGTTGCAAATTCGTGCATTTTCTTGAAAATGTGTCTTTCGTGGTAAAATATGGTTAAAAATTTAATCATTTAGATAAATGTTCATTTCTTTGATTAGAAATTTTAATATATTAAAAAATTACTTTTTCTTTAATTAAAAATACATTTTTTTCAATGGAAATTTAACTAATCGGTTTTTGATTAAGACATTGTTTTTTTGGTAAAAAAATGATCTTTTGTGGTAGAATATTAATCTACTTGGTAAAAAATTAATTTTCTCTTGGTTGACAATTCATTTCTTTGTTTAAAAATTTAACAATTTCGTTAAAAATTCATTTTTTCTATTTCAAAATTATTCTTTCTTTTAACTGTTAATATAACTATCCCATTTTTTGTTCAAAATTGATTTTTTTAGTTGAAAATTTATGTATTTGGTTAGTAATTCTTCTTGTTGGTAGCAAATGAATCTTCTTGGTTGAAAATTCATTTTTTTTATTAAACATTTCTTACTTAGTTGAAAAATGACACCATTGGTTAAAAGTTTAACTACATTGTTGAAAATCTTTTTTTCGCTGAAAATTAATTTTTTTTTAAACTTCTTTAGTTCAAAATTATACTACTTGTTTGAAAATTATTTTGTTACAAATTCTTCTTTTTTGGTATAAAATTATTTTTTTTCTGTAAATATAAATATTTCACTTTTTGGTTCAAATTGATCGTTTTAGTTGATAATTCCTGTATTTTGTTAAAAAAATTTCTTTTTCGTTGGAAATTAATCTTCTGAGTTGAAAATTCGTTTCTTAGGTTAAAGATTTCCTACTTAGTTGACAATTTAAATTAATTTAAAAAAAAATTTTATTTTAAAATTATACTATTCGTTTCGAGATTGGTTTGTTAAAAATTCTTCTTTTTTGGTAAAAAAGTAATAAATTTAAAAAAAAAGTAAACGAAAAATAAAATTCATATTTTTGATTTAGAGATTCCTCATTTTAGCTAAAAATTATTTTTTTTTGTTTTAAAGTTGAACTATTTTGTTGCAAATTCTAGTTTCCTTGTTGAAAATAAATGTTTTTAACTGAAAATTTATTTACTTCGTGCTTTGTTAAAAGTTGATATTTTTTGGTTAAAAATTTAGGTACTTTGTTGAAAATTTGACTTTTTTAGCAGAAAATTAATCTTCTTGATAAAAAGAGATATTTCGGGTTTCACTCCTGTAAAAAACTACGAATTACAAATTGGCAAATCATCGTGAAAGCATAAAATCTATTATTAATCTTCTTGTTTAAAATTAATTTTTCTGGTTAAAGATTCCTTATTATAATTAGAAATTCATTTCTTTCGATAAAAATTAAACAATTTTGTTGCAAAATCATGAATTTTGTTAAAAATGTATCTTCTTGATAGAAAACTAATCTTATTGGTTAAAAATTTACCTTATTGGGCGAACATTCCTTTTTTAGTTTGTTGAAAATTTAATCTCAACCAAAAATATAGAACAATCAGATTAAATGAGAAATTAGTCAGGAAAAAGTAAGGAAAAATTAGGCAATTTTGAAAATAATATTTCGTAGAATCCTGTTGTATAAATAATTTACCTTAAGTTAAATTGTCTCAAGGATGAAGAAAATTTGAGAATGAAGGGGGTTTAAAAGTGGGATAATGTCCACATTTTCTAATCCTTAATTTTTCTTAATTTTCTAATTAACAGGACATTTTTCCAAGTGTAATTATTTTTCCAGGTTCTTTTTTTTTATAAAAAAGGCGGAAGTTTAGCAAACTCATCGACGGTAGTTACAAGTAAATCGAACCATTGCTTATGTTGGATTTGTGATAATACAAACATGTATGAAGAGATTATGCGAATATAGAAACAGCTGCATTCTTCCCTCTCCCTCGAAGATTTTTCTCTGCTCAAAGATTTTTTTTATACAAAATAAACAGATAAAAAAAATTGTACAGTGAGTCAAAGAAGAAGAAAAAACTGCCTTCCGCGAACTTCGACACCTTGTAATCTCATCGAAGGTCGATTGCGTTTCGTAACCATTCTATTAGCAATCGATAAAAATCGATAATATTGAAGGATATTGTAATCGCGCAGACGTGCTTGCAAGTGAAACGTTCTTTCACTGGTTGACATTACACAGTTTCAATTAATTTTTTTTTTAATTTTGGGATATTGACCTACATTATTAATATTATTCATATAATCAAAATGTAAAAAATTCTGTTGAGAATGAATACAAATTTAAATTCTTCTTTTAAAAAAGTCTGTAGATCGAATTTGGAAAAAAGACTCTTTAATGCCTCATTTAAATAAAACAATACAAAATAAAAAAAGAGAAATAAGCAAGATGTTGCATTTTCAGAAAAATTTAGGAATTTTTAACCAGAGGGTTTAATTTTCAATCATAAAGGTAAGTTTTTAAGAAAAAAGATTATTCATATAAAAAAATTTCCATCAAAGAATTGAATTTTCAACTAAAATGAGGAATCTTCACTAAAAAATAATTTTTAACTAATAAGTTGAATTTCTAATTAAGAAAATAAACTTCCACACAACAGTGGAATAGTTATATTGTAAGTTGAAAAAATAAGTCGACTAAAAAGAAAACAAATTTGCAATAAAAAAATTAATTCTTAAACACATATTAAAAGTTCAAATAAAAATGAAATAAATAGATTTTTAGTTGAGAAAATGAATTTGAAAATAAAAAATGAATTTTTAAAAAATAGCTCAATTGTCGAAAAAATAAGTGATTGTTCAATTCAAATAATGAATCTTTTCCGAAAAATTATTTTTGCACCAAATACCTAAATTTTACAGTTGAATTTGCAAACAAAAAATATGAATTTTAAATAAAAAAGTGAACTTTGAACCAAATAATTGAATTTTCAACTCAAGAATGCGAATTTTTAACAAAACACTTTAATTATCAAGAAAAAAGATAATTTTTTAACAAACTTATTAAATTTTCAATAACAAAATTGAACTTTTAACCCTATAATTACAAAACTAATTTTTCACTAAAATGATACATTTTCACACAGAAAAACTGAATTTTTAACAAAACAGTTAAATTTTCAGCAAAACAGTTAAATATTTTAAAAAACGTTTTCAAATCAAAATATAACATTTCAACTAAAGAATAAATTTTCAACTAAGAAGATTAATTTTCTTTTTAAAAAAAGTCGAATTTTTATAAAAATGCACGAAACTTGAAACAAATAGTCAAGTTTCCTACTAAAAATAAATAAATTTCCAACAAAATATAGAATCCGAACATTATTAGTTAAGAAAAAAAGTTTAGTCAAAAGCAATGAATATTCAACAAAATAGTTCAATTGTCAACCAGAGAAATCAATTTTTAACCAAAGAAGTAAATTTTCAACAAAAAATGTAGCAGTTAAATTTTCAAATTAGAAAATTAATTTTTAAACAGTTCATTTTTCGACCAAAGTAATAAATTTTCTTCGAACTGGATTAATCTTCCCCCAAAAAAAGAAAGATTTTTTATCAAAGAGTTAAACTTTAGCCAAGAAGATTCATGTTCTACCAAAGAGACCAATTTTGAACTACCAGTTATTAGATTTAAAAGCCAAAAAGATGAATTTTAAATAGAAAAAAGTTAACGTTCAACAAACTAGTTGAATGTTTCCCCCAAAAGTACAGTTTTTTGACAAAACGCTTTCATTTTTATTCAAAAGAGATCAGTCAAATCAAAGATCAAACTTTTTGAATTTTCAACACCAAAATTAAATTTGCAATCAAGAATTTAGAAATTACATTTTCAGTTAAAAATTTAATTTTTAATAACAAAAAGGAAATTAAAAAAAAAAGTAGTGAAATTTTTCACCAAAGTAGATGAATTTTCAAAAAATATGTAAATTTTTAATCAAAAGAGATACATTTAAAATCATAATTAAATAATTAAATTTTCAGTTAAAAAAAGAATTTCCAACGAAATAGTTCAATTCTCAATCAAAAAAATCCATTTCTAATAAAAATCATGAAGATTAATTTTCTACAAAAAATATGAATTTCCAAAAAAATAAATTAATTTTCATTTAATGGAATAGATCAATTTTCGGATAAAAAAATTAATTTGTAAACGAAGAAATAACTTTCAACAAATCAGTTCAATTTTCAATAAAAAAATGAAAATACATTAAAAACGTTTAAAATCTATATAAATTTCAGAATTTCATTCAAAGTGGATTCCATAATAACTTTCAATGAAAAGGCTTTAGTGAAATTAAAAAAATTTGATGTTGTTTATAAAATAATTTGAAAAATTCGTAAGAGCGTAGGAGAGAATTTATAAAAATACATAAACAAAAAAGGATTATTTTTTTAAAAACTGACTTGGAGAAATTAGGTTGGTAGATTATTCGTAATTTTTTTGCTTGCCATTAAAAAAAAACCAAGAAAAATTACGTGAGAAAAAAAAGGAATAATTAGGGTTGTCCTTCTTTTTCTTTCTTACATTTTTATTTTTATTTTTGAATGTAAATTGAAAAATTTAACTTTTGTTAAATTTTTAAAATTTTGATCTTAAGATTCCTGTTTTTTTTAATGTCCAAGTATTTCATGGTGCTTATTCTGATAGTAATTTGAAATCACAATCTGAGGACAACCATATGATTAATTTTATTTTTTTATCGAAAAAATTAGAGTTGACCCACAAAAAAATGATTGGTGAATTTTTAACATGATGGATTAGCTCTCTAATTGTTTTTTGTTTTCATCTTGCATTTTTAAGTTCGAACCTGCAAGTCTGCTCATTAAGCAAATTCTCCTTTTGTGCTGGTGCCTGACTTTTTCCTCTACTTTTTCTACTCTACTTATTCCATTCTTTCCTCCTCCACAATTTTTTCTTTTTTTTCGAGTATATCGTACTAACGAACCAAGTCGAAAATGAATGACTGCAACGAGCTCGACTTGCCAAGAAGTCTCGCAAAGAAGGAGTTGGATGAGAGTTCCTATAGTTAGGCAGTCGCGTGCCAAGAGATATGGAATGTTCCAATTTTTTTTGTAAAAACTGCTTCTAAAGCATTCAGAAGTGATGGGAAGATTATGCGATGAGGGAAGAATCTTATATATAAACGAAATCGAATAATTTCGTATAAAAATTGTAAAATTATTTATTTTATACATTTTTAACAATATAGTTGAATTTCTAGTCAGATACTGGAATTTTCTACTTAGGAATGTAAATTTTCAACCAAATAGTCGAATTTTGAAAAAAGACAATAAATCTTTAACGGAAGATAGTTGAATATTCAACAAAAATATGCATTCTCAAAGAAAAATATACTAGAAGATATTTCAAACAAATAAAACTAATTGTTAGAAAAAAAGTATAATTTACAACTATACAACATGAATTCTTAACCAAAAAAGCCGAATCTTCAAATAATAATAAAAAAATTTCTACCAAAAAATACGAATTGTTAATAACATAATTGAATTTTCTACTAATTAATTAAATTTTAAACAACATAGCGGAATTTCTAACCAGATACTGGAATTTTATACTTAGGAATATAACAAAACAGTCAAATTTTCAGCAAAAGAGTTAAATATTTAAAAAAACGGTTTTAAATCAAAATATAATATTTTAACCAAACAATAAATTTGCAACTAAGAAGATTAATTTTCTTTAAAAAAAAGGAGAATTTTTATAAAAATGAACGAAAATTGAAACAAATAGTCGAGTTACCTACTAAAAATAAATTGATTTCCAACAAAATATGGAATACGAACATTATTAGTTAAGAAATAAAGTTTAGTAAAAAGCAATGAATATTCAACAAAATAGTTCAATTGTCAACCAGAGAAGTCAATTTTTAACCAAAGAAATAAATTTTCAACAAAGAATGTAGTAGTTAAATTTTCAAATTAGAAGATTAATTTTTAACAAAAAAAAAAAAGAAAAAAATAACAGATTTTAAACAAGCTATTTAAATTTGATAACAAATTATTGAATTTTCATGTAAAAAAGACGAATTTTCAACAAATAGTTCATTTTTCGACCAAAGAAATAAATTTTCTTCGAACTGGATTAATTTTCACAAAAAAGAGAGATTTTTGGTCAAAGAGTTAAACTTTAACCAGGAAGATGCATTTAATACCAAAGAGACGAATTTTTAACTACCAAATATTAGATTTAAAAGCCAAAAAGATGAATTTTAAATAAAAAAAAGTTGACGTTAAACAAACTATATATATATATATATATGAATATTCCACGAAACAGATAAAATTTTCAACAAAATATATGAATTTTTAAACAGAAAGGTGAATTTTTTTGATCAAATAGTGTAATATTTAATAAAATAAATAAATTTTTAACAAATTACTGGAATTAAAAAAATAATTGCATTTTTATCAACAAAAGATTGAACTTTTACTAAAACAGATGAATTAAAAATAATACATGAATTTTCAAATAAGAATTTTATTATGGAACTAGAAATAAACAACTTTCAACCAAAAAGGGAAAAGTTAAATTTTCAGTAAAAAATATTGACTTTAACAAAATATACCAATTCTTAAGCAAATAGATGAATTTTTAACTAAAATTATAATTCGACAACCGAAAAAATAAATTAAAAACAAAGTAGACTTTGAATTAAAAGAGGAATATTTTCAACCAAAAGGTACTTTTTTCTACAAAGCAGTTGAATTTCCAATTAAAAATATGAATATTCCATCAGCAAAATGAATTTTCAACCAAATAAATGCATTTTAAGACAAAAGAGATGACTCCGTACTCAAATAGTTTAATTTTCAACAAAATTAATAAACTTTTAACAAATTATTTTAAGTTTTAAATAAATTGTTATATCTTAGACCTACAAAGATGATTTTTCAACCGAGTAGATCAATTTTCAACAAAACAATTGAACTTTAAACAAAATGATTAAATTTCAAGAAATCAGTTGAATTTTTAATCGAAACTGGATTTTTCTATCCTCCAAAAATGAATTTTCATATGAACAGTCGAATTCGGAAGCAAAAAAGATTATTTAACAAAAAATTAATTATCAATAAAGGAGACAATACCTAATATTTGATTAAAAGAAATTGTATGAAATAGTCTATGTTTCAACCAAATATTAGAATTTCAACTATTTCCGCCAAGAAATATTTTTTAGTTGAAAAATAAAAAAGTGTATCAAAAATTTTGAATTTTCAAACAAACAAAAAGACTGATTTTCCACAAAACAATTAAATTTTTAATAAAAAAATATGAATTTTCAAGAAACTATTTTATTTTTTATTTGAAGAGTTGAATTTTATTTCAGATACCAAATTAATTATTAATAAAAAAAATGTTAAGCAGAAGAGAAAATTTTTCAATTTTCAAACGAAATAGTTGAATCCTCAGCCAAATATAATTATTTTTTATTCAAACAGTTTATTTTTTAAACAAAAAGATGGAAATTATATTTAAGAGATTGATTTTTCACCCAAAAAGAAGAGTTTTTTTGATTAATAGTTGAATTTTCATAAGAAAAATATAAATTAAAAAAAAAGTCATTTTCAACCAAAATAGTTGATTATTAACCAAAGAAGAAAAATTTGTAACAAAGCAGTTCAATTTTTAACTAAAAAAAAGGCGACCTTTTAAGTAAATAGCTGAATTTGTACCTTAATAATTTAAATTTTAACTGAAAATATAATTTTCAGGAGGTTGTAACTGAAAAAAATAAAAATACAAGGGCAGTCAATTACTAAAAAGAATATTATATTAGAGTGATCACAAAATTTATTTTCCAAATGCCCTAATTTCCTTGATCAATAATATTAAAAGACCAGAATTTTAAACTTGCAACATTGTTAACCTACTTAATATTTTATAAACGACATAAAATAAATAAAAATAAAAATTTATCACCCTTGACTATCATTAAAAATGCCACTTAAAGAATTTCCCTAGTTTTGCAAGATTTTTTTTCCAAATCTGTCAATTTTCCCTGATTTCTAGTTATTCCCTGACTTAAGAATTTGTGTTTGGCTCAAGGTGAATTTTCAGGTTTAAAATTTGGTTGAGCCCAATGTCGATTTGCAACCAATTCTGGTGCTCAAACCGTAACTCATTAAAAGTTCAGTTACGATAAATTAATTTTAATTTAAAAAAATAAAAGCAAGGGATTCTCAATCAGATCATTTTTAAATGAGCTCACCGGCGTGGCAGGATGACGATGGTGATCCTGGAGCAGGAGTCGTCGTTGTTGTGATGGCGGTGGTTCCTCTCGATGATGACGATGATGACGATGATGATGTCGAAGATGATGATGATGGCGATGGTGATGATGCAGAATCGAGGTCGAGGCAGGCCCGTGGAGCAATAGCCGACGGTGATGTAGATGATGGGAAACCGTGGCCAGGACACCCACGAGTGCCCCGACTACGAGGACAAGCACCACTGACACTATATACCCGCTTACGTTCACTGCAAAAAAAAACGTCCTTATTAGAAACCTTGCAGATAAGAACTAGGAAATTCCTTGGGACAAATCAATGACAAATCAATCAAAGCCTGCTTCAGAACAATCTTCAGCCCCTTTAATCCAAAAGGGAAAACCTTCAGAGGAAGATAGCATTAGAGATAACTACTAGACAAACAGTTATTAATTAAAGTGCCACTAGAAAAATCACTTTCCGTGATTAAGAGAAACTTGAAAGATAAGGTTTCGATTTTAAAAAAGCTTTGGTCTTCCTGACATTATTAGATCATTCCATTTTCAAGAAGGTGCATTACATCACCAAATCTTACCTAACAAAAGCAACCTATACAGTAAGATTGCTATAGAGTGACTGGCAGCTGATGAAACAAAGACGATTGATTTTACGATTTTAACCATTTTGCACGCTTACGTTAACTAGAACAAAAAACTTCCTTATCAAACACCTTGCAGTTAAGAAGTATAATATTCAATGAGACAAATCAAAAACTACAAACTATTAATTTTTTCGGAATTTCGAAAATTCTTTGAAAATAAGCTTTTCAAAATCTTCGAAATGTTTGACTATGGTATGACAGAACAGTATTCACCCCTTTGGATCCAAAAGGGAAAATCCCCAAGGGAAGAAAGCATTAGAGATAACTAGCAGCCAAACAAGAATTAGATTTAATACCCCTAGAAAAGTCACTTTCGTTGCGTGATGAAGAGAAGTTTGAAACATAAGGTTTGATGTGGAAAAAATTTGGTTTATCTTGACATCATCATTTAACCTTTCTACTTTGTTTTAAACTGCAATACATCGTTAAGTTTTACCTAGCATAAGAAATTAATTAGTAACATTCGTTACCTAAATAAAACTACATGATTATAAACTCTGCAGTTAAGAACAAGAATATTCAATGAAGCAAATAAATTAAAGAAGCTCTGGGCCCAAAGCTTTTCGAAACCTTTCAAAAATTTGAATAAAGGTTATTTGCTCATTTTTATGGGTCCACTATAGAACAGTGTTCACCCTTCTGATGCAAAAGGGAAAATCCCCAGAGGAAGAGAACATTAGAGATAGCTATTAGACAAACAATAACTAGATTCAATACTCCTAACAAAATCACTTTCGTTCCGTAAATAAGAGAAATTTGAAAGATAAGGTTTGATGTTAAAAAGCTTTAGTTTTTCCTGACATCATCACTGGATCATTCCACTTTTCCATAAGCTGTAGCACATCAACAAGTCTTACCTAACAAAAGTTACTCAATCAGTAACATTCCTCTAGAATCACTTGTTGCTGATAAAACACAAGTTCTTGATTTTACGTTTTTAATCATTATCTCGCTTACATTTCCTAAAAAAATACGTTATTACCAACTTTGCAGTTGAGAACAAGAAAATTTAATTTGACAAATCAATCAAAACAAACTATTAATCAAAGCTTTTCGAAATCTTTGAAGATTGACTAAAATCTATTTCCTCATGTTTGAGAGTCTACTAAAGAACAGTGCTTAACCCCTTTCATCCAAAACTGGAAATTTCCAAAGGAAGATAGCATTAGAGATACATGGCAGACAAACAAAGATTCGAGTCAATATCCTTACAAAAATTCCTCTCGTTCCGTGATCAAGAGAAACTTGAAAAATAAGGTTTGATATTGAAAAACTTTAAGTTTGACTGAAATCATCATTGCAGCTCTCTACTTTGTTATGAAGTGCACTACATTACCAAGTTCTACTTAACAAAAGTAACTTAATTGATAAAATTCCTATAGAATTACTTGGTGCTGATAAAACACAGGTTCTTGATTTTACTTTTTAAACAATTAAACCCGCTTAAGTTATCTACAAAAAATACCTTATTACAAACTTTGCAGTTGGGAACAAGAAATTTCAATAAGACAAATGAATACAAAAAAAATTATAAACTCGAAGTTTTTCTGAATCTTTAAAAGGTTTGACTAAAACCTATTTCATCATGTTTACGAGCCTCCTATAGAACAATGTTCAACCCCTATGATCCAAAAAGGAAAACCCCCAGAAGAAGATAGCATTATAGATAACTATTAGACAAACAATTAATAAATAGATTCAATACCCCTAGACAAATCACACTTGGCCTTGTGAATAAGAGAAATTTGAAAGGTAAGGTTTGATTGTAAAAAACTTTGGTTTTTCCTGAGATCATCCTTGCACTTTTCTACTTTGTTACAAGCTGCATTATACTACCAAGTTTTACTTAACAAAAGTAACTTAAGTAATAACATTCTCATAGAATTACTTGGAGCCGATATACGCAGGTGTTTGGTTTTAGGTTCTTAACAAATACACCCGTTTACGTTACCTAAAAAAACTACCTGCTTAAAAACTTTGCAGTTAAGAGCAAGAAAATTTAATAAGACAAACAAACAAATAAAAAAAACTCTGGACCCCAAGCTTTTCAAACTCTTTCAAAAGTTGGACTAAAGTCTATTTACTAATTTTTAAGAGAACAGTGTTCAACTCCTCTGATCCAAAAGGGAAAATCCCAAGAGGAAAATAGCATTGGAGATAACTACCAAACAAATAGTAATTAGATTCATTACCCTTAGGAACATCACTCTTATTCTGTAAATAAGAGAAATTTGAAAGATAAGGTTTGATGTTGAAGAACTTTGGGTTTTTCTGAAATCATCATTTCACCTTTCTACTTTGTTATAAACTGCATTAGATTACCAAGTTTTTCTTAACAAAAGTAACTAAATTAGTAACATTTCTATTGAATCAATTGGTGCTGATAAACACAGGTGCTTGATTTAAAGTTTTTAACAATTAAAATCGCTTAGGTTATCTAAAAAATACCTTATTGTAAACTTTGCAGTAAAGAACAAGAAAATTCAATGAGACGAATCAATAAAAACTATAAACTTAAAGCTCATTTCCAAGAGCCCACTACAGAATAGTGTTCCATACCTTTGAACCAAAAGTAAAAACCCCAGAGAAAGATGGCATTAGAGATAACTAACAGAAAAACCATTAACTATTTCATTCAATATCCCTGGAAAAGTCACTCTTATTCCGTGAATAACAGAAAATTAAAAAGATAAGTTTTGATGTTAAATAACTTTGGCTTTTCCTGACATCATCATTAAAGAATTCGGCATTTTCATACGTTGCATTACATCATCAACTCTTACCTCACAAAATTAAATTAATTAGTAACATTCCTATAGAATCCCTTAGTTCTGATAAAACACAGGTGCTTGGTTTTACGTTTTCAACAATTAAACCCGCTTATGCTACCTAAATAAAAAACTTTATCATAAACATTTAAGTTAAGAACAAGAAAATTCAATTATACAAATCAATAAAAACAAATTATAAACTCAAAGCTTTTTGAACTGTTCGAAACGTTTCAATAAAATCTATTTGATTATTTCCACGCGCCCCGTATAGAAGAATGTTTAACTTCTTTGATCCAAAAGGGAAAATCTCCATAGAAAAATAGCATTAGAGATAACTACCAGACAAACAACTAACCATCTGATTCATTATCCCTAAAAATGTCTTTCGTTTCATGACTAATAGAAACTTGAAAGATAAGGTCTAATGATTAAAAACTTTGATTTTTCCAGACAAGCATTACATCATTCCGCTTTTTGCTTAGCTACATTACATCACCAGGTCTTACCTAACAAAAGTAACTTAATCAGTAACATTCCAATAGAGCGACTTGAAGCTGATAAAACACAGGCGCTTGATTTTTACCCGCTTATGTTATCAGCCGATAAGAGTAAATCCGCAAAGTCTGGTAACGTCGGCTAAGAATAATCGTCATGTCAGTCATGAGTCGAGGGTTATCTCTCCAGATATGCGTTTCACCACTTCCGGATATCGACAAAAATAATATAAAATGTTCCTCCAAGCTCTGAAAAGTTCATCAAGGTGAATAACATTGAGGTCTCAACGTGTAAAGTAAACACCGGGATATCTAACCATGAATTTTATTCTGAGTATCAACTTCAGATCATAAATTTATTTTCACAAAAACTTGATTGAAATCTGTCGAGTCGCTGTTATTAAAAGCTGCAGGATCGTAGTGATCGATATAATATTTATAAAAGAAGGAATGTTTTAGAAAATTTTGAATTTTAGATTGAGAAGGAAATTCCAATTTTCCTACATTGGTCTATAAAACTCTATGGCTCCGGAAATGATCTTTCTTTTAAAGTTTTTCTTAAGATGTAGCTACTTCCAACTCCCACATCTGTAAGATTTAAAACTTCCTAGGACCATAAGAAAATGTTTTAGAAAAGGTTAAATTTTCGACAGAATATATGAATTTTCAACCAAATGGTTAAATATCCAGATGAAAAAACAATTGGAAAGAACATTGTGTAAAAAATAGTTCAATTTTCAATTAAAGAGATGCATTTTCGATAAAAATGATCAATCATAAACCAAAACAATTAAATTTCAACGAAGCAGTTTAACTTGCAATCAAGTAGCTGAATGCTCAATTAAAACAGATTAATAATAAATCAGTTATTTTTTAAAACAAAAATGATAAAATTTCTACCTAGAGGGATACATTTTAAAACCCTCAAGATGATTTTTATGGAATAATTTAAATGTTCTACCCAACAGATAAATTAAAAAAATAAAATGAAAAATATTCACAAAACAAAATTAATTTTCTAAAAAATAATTCAACTTTCAACCAACTACATGACTTTATTTAAAAAAAGATAAATTTGATACAAAAAACTGAAATCGTTAAATTTTCAGTTGGAAAAAAAATTCCAACATAGAACAAAAATAGATTTTCAAAAAAATATTTAAACTTTCTATCGAAAAAGGTGAAAAACCAACAAAAATGTAAAAGTTGATATTTAAACCCAAAATTACTTAAATTATTTGAAATTTTCAATAAAAAACAGTTGAGTTTTAAATTTATTTAAATTTTAAATAAAACACAGTTCATTTTTATACAAAATAAAAGAATTTTCAACAAAAAACTTAAATTTTCGACCAAGAGAAATTCTTTTTTTAAAAGGAAAACAAAATTTTCAATAAAATTGTTCAATTTTCAAACCAAACGAGTGAAATTTCTAAAAAATAAATAGAATTTTCAACCCGAAAATATTCATTTTGAAAGAAAAACTCATTTTCAAACAAATAATTTATTTTTCCAATCAAATAAATCATTTTTTAAGGAAGAAAGTGCATTTTTAACTGAAAATATGATAGTAGACTTTTCAACCAAAAACAATTAACATTTAACCGATAATAGTTGGATTTTTGACCAAAACAAAGAGATTTCTACAAAAAGAGATGAATTTGCAAATGAAATGATGAATCTTCAACTAAAATATTTTAATTTTCCGTTATAAAAATATTTTTCTTTTAAAGAAGCAAATTTTTTACAATACAGTCCAATTTTACAAGCAATATATAAATTTTCATTTAATATTATGAATCTTGAACCCAAAAAGCATTTTCTACAACAGGATTTAACTTTCAGCCATATGGTTTGTTTTTTGACGATAAAGATGAATTTTTGAACAAGACTAATGAATTTAAACCATGAAATATGAATTTTCCAAAAAATTGTTGAATTTTTAACCGGAAAAAACAAATTTCAATTTCTGAAACCCGAGAATCTAGGATCTGCTAGAATTGTTACATTCTCATGATTTATGATTGAGAAAGTATTAGAATTGTCCGAAATTTGACACCACAATATTTGATCGGATCTCCATGTTTCGAGAACCCCTAATCCGAAAATAAAGTTTTTACGATAGCGTCTGTCTGTTTGTCCGTCCGGTCGTCCCACAGTGGGGAAAAATTACATTTTTTGGTTCAAAATACGATTCCGACTGAAACTGTGGACCGAGTTTGATGTTTTTTTTAAAAAGCTGACGAAATTTGAAAGAAAGTTTTAGAGCCTGGTTTTAAATTTCGTTTATCAATTTTTTCATAAATAAATAAATATGACGAAAAATGGAAATTTTTTCTATTTGACGTTCCCGATGCTCAACAATAATAGAAAAATTGATGTAATCGCCGAAGTTTAACAGATTCACATTATATAAAGATATTTTATCATGATACAATAAATAAGAAAATTTTGTATAAACAAATTATTTGCTATTAATAATAAAAGGTATTATTCAGGCATTTGTCATCACAAAAATTCGTTGACCTTTTAATTGGGAACTTCACGTTAGTTTCAGCAACATTTATAATTAGTTTATAAATTTCATGATTTTTTCAACAAATTTAACAAACAAATGCATTATTTGGAAATTTGTCGACGGAAAAACTAGTTTTTTCAATGTTAGTCCTTTTTATTGGGAATTTTACAATAATTTCAGTAACATTCCTAATTAGTTGATAATTTTACGTTCTTGTTAAACAAATTCAATTTAAAAAATGTTTAAACAATACATTTAATAATTGCTTTAAATAAATTCTATGACATCTAAAAAACTGACTGAAAAAAAGAACATTTTTCAGAAATTAAAAGGACTCTCTTAGAAAAAAACGAGCTTTCACGTCGACAAATGCCCGAATTATGCATGTTTAAATGAAAATTAGTTTAATAAAAACACCAAATCAATCAACTAATTATAAATGTTACTGAAATTATTGTAAAGTTCACAATTAAAAGGACTGATATTGAAAAAACGAGTTTTTCGTTCGACAAATGCCCAAATAACGCCTTTTTTTATTAACTTTGTTAAAAAAACATGAAATTTATCAATAAATTATGAATTTTTTTGAAGTTATCATGAGGTTCCTTA
This sequence comes from Belonocnema kinseyi, assembly GCF_010883055.1. Lineage (NCBI taxonomy): Eukaryota > Metazoa > Arthropoda > Insecta > Hymenoptera > Cynipidae > Belonocnema > Belonocnema kinseyi. Next base: position 9,991,913 of record NC_046662.1, on the reverse strand, counting down.
TTTTTAAAAATTGATATAAAAAAAGCGAATTTTTCTGACGACAAATGCCTGACTAATGCATTTTTTAATTAAATTTGTTTGAAAAATATTTAATTTGTCAAATAGTGATGGATGTTCCTGAAATTATCATGAAGTTCCTCATTAAAAAGAATGGCATAAAAAAACGAATTTTTCCGTCGATAAGTGCTCGAATAATGCATTTGTTTATTAAATTTGTTTGATAAAATCATAAAATTCATGAAAAAATTATAAATTTTCTAAAATTATCATTAGGATCCTGATTAAAAAAATTGAAATCGGAAAAAAAAAATTTTTCTGACAAAAAATGCCTGAATAATTCATTTTTTCATTAAATTTGTCTATAATATTAACAAGAATAGTCCTATTATTGACGAGTACCGGAAACGTCAAATAGAAAAAATTGTCATTTTTTCCGTCATATTTGTTTATATGTAAAAAAATTGAAAAAATTAATTAAAAATCAGGCTCAACAAATTTCTTCGAAATTTTATCAGCTTTAACGAAAAATCCAAATTGGTCTACAGGTTCAGCCGGAATCGTATTTTTAACAAAAAATTTACTTTATCCCGACTTTCCTCCCGTGTGTAAAGACAACTCTTGCAAAAATGAACGGATCAAATCAATCTTTTTCAAACTTTTTTCTAGTCTTAAAAAAGGACAAGTTGGTTAACCAGCCATTTTGGATAAAAAGTAAAAAATGTATTGCGTTTTCAAAACTTTTCAAACCATTTTGTTTGTCTAAAAATTTTATTTACTGCAATTCATAGTACTAAAAATTCTTATAATTGGAAAAAAAATTTTCATTGAGAAATTGTAGGTTTTAAAAAATCCTACAAAGTGTTTTTAAACCATTTTCCAATAGGGCTCATAATTTTGCTTTGAATTATTGTAAGTAATGTGCAGAAAAATGTGAAAATTCCAATATTACGCCAAATTCGCCAAATTACGCAAAATTCAACAGATGCCCGCTCAAACTTTACAAATGTTTTTTTCTTGTGAGTTGATTATAATAAAAATAAAAACGACAAAAAAATAAAATAAAAAAGAGAAGGAAGGAGATTTGGTTGGTTCCCTTCTCATTTTTTCCCTCTGTTTTATTTTTATCCAAAAAATATTTTTTTCTTTTATAGGAAAAGTTTGATTTTTGTTTTGAAATTGTAAAAGGAGAATTTTGCGGTGGTTGTCCAAATTTGTTTATTAGATTCAGAGTTTTATTTTCAGGAATTCTGCACATCAACTTGATTATTGGACATTAAATAGGATTAAATTTTTTTTTTATTTCCTTTAAATATTATTATTACTATTTTGTCAAAATTTTGTGTAAGATTCCTCCTTAGTTTAAAAAAATATAATATAAAATCTTCCTCGAAATCTGGAGAGTTTACCAAGGTGAATCAGATTGAGGTCGTTTCTGAACGCAACACCTTTTCTGGAAGAGCCTCTCCAGATTGGCTTGTTCAACTATGTAAGAGCGATAGATTTTTTGCACTTATGTACGTGCCAGGCGCGACGTGACACTTCCAATGATGGTGATAACGATGTTAACATGCAAAGATACCATTGGTCGTTAAATCTCACGTACTTTAAACCTGAAACTGTGTAAACTCAGAGAAGATTCTATAACCAAAGGGCGTTGCTTACATACTTACATTGCGCACGAGCCTCTTCAAAAATGTCATCAGGGATTCTTTCCTGCTTTCCATATCCATCACAGCAATTAGTCACGGGAATACGTTAAATAGTATTTTAAAAGGAATTAACACCTGACTCGAGGTCCCTTGTTTGCTCCCGGGAATTCATTTCATATTCTTCTTCGACTTGCATAAATTACGAGGGGCTTAGTGCGACAGGGTTGGGGTTTCTTAGCAGAAATTCCTGCATTCTCTCTCAAATCTGAACTGTGCATAAACGGCTGTTCATAAACTATGTTATCGATTCCGGACTATTTGTTATCCCCCACCCCGCCGCTCTGGAAAGTAAGGAAGGCCAAATTTAAATGAGATTAAAATCAAATGTCAAATCCTTCTAAACGTCCAATAATCAGGTTAATGTGCAGAATTCCTGACAAAAAACCAATAATCCAACGATCAAATTTAGACGTGTGTCATCACATTTAGTGATTATTTTGTACAATTTTTTTATTGCGATTTGACAATAATAATAAAAAAGATGAAAGAAATAAAAAAAAGATTTTGTACCTGCCTGATCAAATTGTATTTTTCAATTTGTTTTTCAGAAAAACATTTGTACAAAATAATCACCAACGTTTAGGAACTCGTACTGCACCTGTATCAGGGCAAAAAAAATTGAGCAGGTAGGAACAGCAACGAAACCTCGCTGCTATCTCTCTACTATCAGGGAGATAGCGTCGTGGTTTCATTGCTGTTTCTGCCTGCTCAAATTTTTCTTATCTTAATAAGGTTGCTGTATAAGTGCCGAATTGTTGGTGATTATTTTTTACAAATGCTTCTTTTTATTGTGATTTAATAAAAATGAAAATAAAAAGACGGAATAAATAAAAAAGAGATTTTGTTTCTGCCTGCCAAAACTGTGTTTTTCCATTTATTTTTCGAAAAAACAACTGTAAAAAATAATCACCAATGTTTGGGCTCTCACGCAGCTCCCTCCTCAAGCCAAGAAAAATTTGAGCTGGCAGGGACCGTAACGAAACCACGATGCTCTCTCCCTGGTATCAAAAACTGCCAAAACGTTAATGAATACTTTTTACGAAATTTTTGCTATTGTGATTTGATAATAATAAAAATAAAAACGACAAAAGAAATAAAAAAGAGAAGGAAGGGGATTTTTTTGGTTTCCTTCTCATTTTTCTGCCTTTTTTTATTTTCGCCCAAAAAAGAATTTTTTATTTTTTATTTTAGGAATTTTTATAACAGGGGGAGAGTATTCTATTGTTAATGCTGTTTCTACCTGTTCTCTTGCCTTGACGAGGGTACCAAAACGTTAGTGATAATTTTTTACGATTTTTTAAATTGTTATTTGATAATAATAGAAAAAAAAATGACGACAGAAATAACAAAGAGAAGGAAGGGGATTTGGTTGGTTGCTTTCTCATTTTTCATTCCTCTTTTCTATTTTGGTCCCAAAAAATAATTTTTATCTTTCCTTTTTTAGGGAAATTGTTATCTTTTATCAAATTACAATAGAAGCATTTTATGGCCTTGATTCTTGGGTATCAGGGAGAGAGCATCGTTGTTTCGTTGCTGTTCCAACCTGCTCAAATTTTTCTTCCCCAGATAAGGTTGCCCAAACGTTGGTGGTTATTAATTAGAAATGTTTTTGATTTGTCATTTAATAATAATAAAAATAAAAAATACGAAAGAAATAAAAAAAGGAAGGGGTTTGGTTGGTTCCTTTCTCGTTTTTCTTTCCTCTTTTTTATTTTTGTTCCAAAAAATAATTTGTTTCTTTGCTTTTCTAGGAAAATTTTTATCTTTTATCAAATTGCAATAGGAAAATTATATGGTCTTGATTCTCAGGTATCAGGGAGAGATAATCGTAGTTTCGTTGCTGTTTCTACCTGCTCAAATTTGTCTTACCTTGATAGGAGTCCCGAAATGTTGGTGATTATTTTTTACAAATGTTTTTGATTTGTGATTTGATCATAATAAAAATAAAAAACACGATAGAAATAAAACAGACAAACAAAAAATGTATTTGAATCAAACAAAAATTCAAATAAACAATTTTCGCTTTGTATAAAAAATTGCGTCTGTAGACAAAACTGTTGTTATAATATCACTCCTTCAAGCTTTAGCATTGATTTTTTACAACTTTTTTTTTTTATTAAAAATTGACGATGCAAAAACTCTATGTGCTTAGTCCTGGTAAGTATTTTATGATACGATCCCTAAAAGCTTGTGTATGGTCATTACATTTTTTTTCTCTTAAAGTCAAAGTTGACCAAATTTTGAGTTATCATCAGAAACAAGTATGTACTCCGCGTTTCAAGTCGATTGTAATGAAATTAATTAAACGAACCAGTCTAGAATCTGGCGTTGCTCATGTTCCTCATACAACCAATTAGCACTCCCCATCGCTGATTAGAATGTGCATAAAGCAGGGAATTCAACAACACAATGCTGATTGCTCCTGCATGTGTAATTTTTTTTAAAATAAAATAGTAAAGATGTCAGCTAGCAAGCATTTGCAGAAAATTGCAGTAAATCTGACATGGTGAAGATACGAACAACCATAGCTACATAGCTACACATACCTGTCTCCTGTGGTATGGCTTTGTTCCTCATTAACTTGGAACGTTGCGTTGCTCGACGGCTACAATAAACTCTTCTATCCTTTCCCATCTTTCGTCTTCAGCCTCGCGCTTTTGCGTTTTCGTGTTCTTTCCGTTTTCACCATTATCTCGCACTTTACAGCGCCTACGTACATTCTCTACGCAAACAGGAGAGTCGAAGGCGAGGGGATAAAAGCTGATGGGAGCGAACGGTCTATCCAGTCGATCCGAGTATAGGTATACGTTTATAGAAACGAGGGCTCGCGTCCATTCAATGCCTGCGAACAGTTTCCTTGCAAGTGGCTACTACTATTATAAACAAAAATTTTATTAAAATTTTTCCCAAACACGCGACAGACTGAATTTCAATTCTAGCACATGTGGTATAAAATTAGAGAATATTTGATGGAAAGCTTTACTATTTCCTTAAAAATTAGTTTTGTTTTTGCTTTAAAACGTATTGTTTTAACTAAAAATTGAATGTTAATAGCAGTCTCTGTTAGTGAGACTACTAAGTACTGCCCGACTTGTAGAAAGACTACTGAGACTTCTCTAGCGAAGACCGCAATGACGACCAGAGACGACTAAAGACGACCTGTGATTTACTCATTGGGAGTTTCGGTGATAGCAGGCATAGCAGGTTGTCTGTATTTTTTTTCTCGCAACATAAATAAGTGAGAGTGAAAAATACACGAATAGTTGCGAGTCAGAGACTGTTATAATTGATTCATTTGATTATTTATTGCTTAGCATTACCACAGAAGTTAATAATATTATGAATCTTTTTACAAAATTGCACTAACCATATATCAGTAATAATTTTAATATAAAAAGGGAAAAATAATTGAAATTGTAGGGCTAGTAAAATAAGCTTCATAATATTACTGTTTAAAAAAAATTGAATTAAACCCAACGAGACAAATTTTCAACAAAGTAGTGGAATCCTTAACCAAAAATGATAGATCTTTAACCAAATAATTCAATTTTCAACTAAAGAGGTGAATGTTAAAAAATATAATAGAATTCTCCACGAAAAAATATTTATTTTACATTACTAAGCAGTTGCATTTTTACAAAATAAATTTAATTTCTATCATAAGATGAATTTTTAACCAAAAAAGATTGCAGTTAAAATCTTAACCCCAAAATATGATGTTTCAACAAACAAGTTGATTCGAAACCAAATAATCGAATTTTATACTAAAATAAATGAATTATCAATCTAAAAAGACGAATTTTCAACAAACCACGTTGATTGTTCAATAAAAAAGGCTTCCTTTTTACAAAAAAAGTTTATTTTAAATCAAGCAGTGGAATTGTTAACCAAACAGGATTTTGATATTCAATCAGAAACAGAAATATCCAACAAACAGTTTATTTTTCTACGCAAAAATCCGTCATTTAATCAAATAATAATTTAATTTTCAACCAAATAGTATACTTTTCAACTCAAAAAGAACACTAAGAGTACACTAATAATATTTGGAAATTTTTAAAGCCAGGAGACGGTTCTTTTAGAAATCTGTTGAATTTTTAACAAAAAAGTTCATTTTGAATGAGAAAGAAGACTTTTTGACAAAGAAGGTGAATGCTCAATCCAAAAGGATGCAGTTTGAATTCATCACAATTTTATTTTTGAGAAAAAGTTAATTTTTTAACAAAATTGTGGAATTTTTAAATCAGAAATGTGAATTTTCAACGAAAAATGTCATTACTAAATAAAAAAGATGTCTTTGTTATCCAACAAAAAAAAGAATTTTCCATCCAAAAGGCCGAATTTTTGACGATAAAAGTTATTTTTTAAACAAAATAGTTGAACTTTGAACTTCTAAAGATAAATTTTCAAACAAATGTTTGAACTTTCGGAAAAAAGAATAAACTTCAAACACAACCAAACATTTAAAATTGAAAGCCAAAAAGTACGAACCTTTTTCGCAGTCAGTTCAATTTTCAACAAAAAGGTTCATTTTGAAATAACAGGATGACACTGAACAAAAAAGATAAATTTTTCATCTAAAGGACGAATTTTTTTTAACAAGTTGACTTTCAATGAAAACGATATTTTTTAAAGAAAATACTATAATTTTTAACTAGAAAAGATGAATTTTCGACAAAAAAATTGCATTATTAAATGAGAAAGATGTGTTTTCTACCAAAAAGGTGAATTTTCAATTCAAAATGACGAATTTTCTAAGATAAAAGATGACTTATTTAACATAAATATTTGAAATTTTAACATGCACAGGTGAATTTTAAAGTCAAAGAGACGTATATTATTTGAAGATAGTTTTATTTTCATGAATGAAGTTCATTTTTAAATAAGAAAGATGACTATCTGACCAAAAAAAAAAGAAAAGAATTTCAATCCAAAAGGACGAATTTTCTATTCAAGACAGTTTAATTTTCGGCGTATAAGATAAATTTAGAGCAAAATTTCATTTTTAAATAAAAAATATGACTTCTTGACCGAAAACTATAAATATTCAACCCAAAAGGACGAATTTTCTATTTAAACCAGTTTATTTCCCGACGAAAAATATGATTTTTAACAAAAAGTTTATTTTAAAATGAGAAATATGATTTTTTAACCAAGAAAAGATACATTTTCAATCCAAGCTGACGAATTTTATATTGAAAACAGTTGAATTTACGACGAAAAAAGATTAATTTGAAAAAATTAAATTTTAAAATAATAAAGATGAATTTTCAGTCCAAAATGTAAAAAAATGCACCAATATAATTATTTTATTATCATAAAATATGAACTTCTAATTCTAAAAGTCGAATTTTTAATCAAAATAGTTAAATTTTCGACCAGAGTTGACATTTACATAATAATTAAAATTTCAACAAGATAATTAATCTTCCAACAAAATAGAAGAATTTTCACTCAATAAACGAGATTCAAACAAAATAGAAGAATTTTCAACCAAATAGTAGTAGTTTTAATTAAAAAAGATAAATTTACAACTAAAAATGGATTGGTTAAATTTTCAGTTTAGAAAATTAATTTTTTAAAATTAAACCAATTGATTTAAACCAAAAGGACCAAATTTTTACAAAATAGTTAAATCTCCAAACAAAAAAATACATTTTATTCCAAAAACGACGAATTTTCAAACAAATTATTGAAATTTAAAACAAATAGTTAAGATTTTAACCAAATAGTTGAATTTTCTTCAAAAATAGTCGAATCTTTAACCCAAAAGTATGATTTTCCAACAACAAAATTTAATTTTCTAACAAATAGTTAAATTTTGAAATAAGTTGTTTAATTTTTAACCAAAGAGGTTGAATTTTTCATAATAATAGTTTAATTTCTAGCAAAAATATTAATTTGCAACAAATAAAGTTATTTTCTACCAACCTGTTTAATTAAAAACCAAATAGTTAAACTTTCAAGCAAAAGAGGGGAATTTTCAACAAGAAAAATTAAAGTTTTAACTAAAATATTAAATTTTTAACAAAGAATATTTGTTCACACAAGAAAGATGCACTTTGACTAGTATTTTTTGTTGTAAATTTATATTTTCAGTTAAAAATTGACGTATTTTATGGAAAATTCGCCCGTTTTGGTATAAAATTAATGTTTTTTGTCAAAAATTAATTTTTTTCTTGTTAAGAATTTAAGTATTTAGTTCAAAACTCAATTTTTTTTTTATTTAAGATTTGTCATTTTATTTCTAAAATTAAAATTTTTTTTGAAATTTTTTTTTTTTGCGAAAATTTAAATGATAAAAAAAATAGTTTTCGACAAAGAAGATAATTTTGTATCTAAAAATAAAAATTTTCTACTTTCTGTTCACTTAACCATTTCATTTATGGTTGGAAAATAATAGATTGTAATTAAGAAATTTATATATTGCATTGAAAAATCAATTATTTGATTGAAAATTTTATTATTACATTGAAAATTAATTTATTTTGTTTAATATCGTCTTCTTTGGTGGAAAATTCATGTGTTTTCTAGAAAACTCTACTTTTTTTGGTGAAAAATTGTTTGTTTTTTTGGTCGAAAATTATTACTTTATTTTAAAATTCAATTACTCTGTTAAAAAGTTATTTTTTTGTTTATGATTTAGTACTTCAATTGAAATATATTTTCTTAGATTACAAATTTTTTTCTTCATTTGAAAATTTAGCTATTTGATGAAAAATTTATATTTTTGGTTAAATGTTTAATTATTTTGTTTTTCTTTTTGGTTTAAACTTAATAATATATTTTTTTAAACTTAAACTAAAGCTATTTAAATGTCGATTTAACTATTCCATTTTTGATTAGAAATGGATTTTTTGGGTGAAAATCCTATATGTTGGTGAAAATTCGTATTTTTCATCAGAAGATTAACTTTTATTGTAAAAAATTCAATTACTTGGTTAAAAAATTAAATATTTTGCTGAAAATTTATCTCTTTAGCTTAAAACCTGATTGAAAATTCAATTATTTGGTTGAAAAAAACAATTATTTTGTTGGAAACTTATCTCTTTGGTTGAAAATTCATTTTTTGGCTAAAAAGTTAATTATTTGGTTAAAAATATATCTATTTTGTTGAGAATTCATGTGTTTTGTAAAAAATCCTACCTTTTTAGTAGAAAATTAATCTTCTTGTTCGAAAATTAATTTTTTTATTAAAAATTCAAATATTTGGTAAAAAATTCATAATTTTTAGTTAAAGATTCATCATTTCAGTTGAAAATTTATTTCCCCTTATAACCAAATAGAAATCTCTTATTTTTCTTGAAAATTATTATTTTTTTTTTTAGAAAATCAATCAACTTGGTTGAAAATTTTGTTTGTTTGTTAGAAAATTCTAATACTTGCAAGGAAAAATTAAACTATTTTGTTCAAAAAATGATTTGTTGAGAATTTCTTTTTAACTAAAAATTTATTATTTTCAGTTGAAAATTAAACTATTTTGTTGAAAATTGATCTTTTGGATTGCGAATACATTTTTTCAAATCGAAATAAAACTAGTTTATCCTAGTTGCAATTTTTATCTTTGATTGAAAGTTCAACTATTTGATTTATGAATGATGAATTTTGATGTAAATTCGTTCTTGTTGGTAGAAAATTATTCTTCTTAGACAAAAATCAATTTTGTGTGGCTGACAATTTATTTACTTTTTTTAAAATTCGTTTTTTTTTCAAGATAATTCTAAAAAATTTGCATGCCAATCACATTTGTCAAGAAACGACGATGCAGTTTACTAAAGTCTTACTAAAAAAGGTAACAAAGTACATTTAAAAAAAAGAAAATAAAACTTTTGAAAATCGCTGAGACCGTTCATTTTTTAAACAAAATTTGTTTACAAAAATTACAAAATTGACGTGAAATTGCAACACAGTTCACTGAAGCATCACGAACAATTCAAACAAAGTGAGTTTAAAATAAAAGTATTTCAAACTCAAAAAACTTGCTTACACTACGCATTTTTTTATTAAATATTTGTACAACAATAAGAAATACATTTTTTTTCCTTGTCTCAAGTTTTAATATTGCTTTAAATTAATTTGATAATGAAAATCATTTCATAAATTTCCAAAACTATTCACAAATCATGTGCAATTGTTTATAACAATACTATTATTAATAAAAAATCATGATTATAATAAGCTATCAAGTAATGCTTTGCGAATATTTATTTATTGATTAAATATAAATATAGATTATTTAAAAATAATTACGTGTTATTAAAGCAAAAATATCTTACATTTTACAATTTTTGTCGATTTTATGTTTAAATAAAGTAAAAAAAATAGTCTTTAAAATCGATTTCAATTAAGCGCTTACGAATTTAGTTAGCTCTAATTTAAAAGATAGATCTTTCAAATCGATAAAAAATTGTAGCCGGACTTGCACTTTGAAGATTTTTTCGTCATTTCGACCCACTGTCCGTCGGCATATTTTGCCCCGGTCGATCTTTCATGCAAATATCATACAAGCATTCTGTAGACTATATCAATGTATCTAGTTAAAATTTCCGTGGGTAGTGTACCTTGACTCAATATTCCGGGAAGTGCATGTACATGCTTTGCACATCGACAGGGACAGGGACAGGGCGATCGCGATTGCTAGGACAGGATGAGACGCGACCATAAACCTTATCAATGTTCATCATCGCCGGTTCAACGGTTCGAGGCGCTCGTCACCCGTTGCTCGTTAAACGATCCACTACCGTACCGTACCGTGGAACCGCGGTTACGCAGAGAATAATAAAAATCAAGGATAATGCGTTGAACAAGGATAATGCGTCGCATCGTCGAACAAAGAAACTCGGCGATAAATAGAAGAAGAAAAAAAAGAGTGAAGAATAGATCCGCTGGAATGTTCTGGGTGACATGATAAAATTATATTGCTCAATTGTGAGAAAAGAATTTTGCGTAAACAACTTCCAGGTTTTTTATTATCCCTATATAATTGAGATTATAATATGAAGTATATTATCTTCATATAAATAAGATAATAAATAACCTTCAAGTTCACGCAAAATTTGTTTCTCACAATTACGCAATATCATTTTATAACGTCATCCAGAATATTCTCGTAACTTAGCACGGACGCAAACCACTGGAAGTAGATAGGCAGGTCCTGTTCTAGATTAAAATCTCTACTTTACCGATACCCGAAAGATTCTGTAGTTATAGTCGATCGTGTTTGTGCTAAGGTTCTAGAATGTTCTGGATGACGTCATAAAATTACACTAAGCAATTGTCAAAAAAGAATTTTGCGTAAACAACTTCCAGGTTGTTTATTATCTGAATCTAACTGAGATGATTACTAGTAAGTACATTATCTTAATATAACTGAGGTTATGAATAACCTAGAAGTTGTTTACGCAAAATTTTTTTGTCACAATTGCGAAACATCATTTTATAACGTTATACAGAATATTATAGAAACTTCAGACGGACGTAAACCATTGAAGCAGTAGATAGGAAGGTCTGGTTCTAGATCAAAATTGATAACTCAACGTTATCCAAAAGAGTCTGTATTTAAAGTTGACCGTGTCCGTGCTAATATTCTAGAATGTTCTAGACGACATAAAATTATATTGCGAAACTGTGAGTAATAAATTTTGTGTAAACAACTTCCAGGTAATATATTATCTCAATCTAACGCAGATGATTATGTTGAGTATGATAACTCAATATAAATATGATAATAAATAACCTTGAAGTTGTTTACGCAAAATTCATTGCTCACAGTTTCGCAATATAATTTTATAATTTCATCTAGAATAATTTAGTAACTTAGTATGCACGCGAACCATTGTTATAATATTATATTTCGCAACTGTGAAAGATTAATTTTAAATAAACACCCCCATATCAATTTTTGACTTTATAATTGTATCTTTTGCGCCCTAAATGACTAATTAAATACGTTCTTAAATCAAATGTGTTGCCTATAAGAAAGCAATAAATCATTTTCGTTTATTCATGTAGCTAAACTTATCAAGATAATAAATAACCTTGAAATTGTTTACACTTAATTAATTTTTAAAATTTTGCACAATGTGATTTTATGAAGTCATCTATCACATTCTAGAACCTTCGAGAACCTTCTGCAGTTGAAGCTCCTTGTATCTGTGTTAAGATTATCGAATAAGATTATCGATGGCGCCATAAAATGATATCGCTTTGATTGCGAAAAGCGAATTTTGCGTAAACAATTACCCACATATCAGATTATACCTCTATGCCTGAACTTTTGCGCATTATATAAATAAAGGCAGGAACTTGTTAATTGAATGCATTATCTATAAAAAAGCAATAAATTATCCTCAGTTTCTTATAGCTGATCTTATTGATATAATAAATAAAGTTGTAGTTGTTTACGCAAAATTCGTTGCTCGCAATCGCCCAAAATCATTTTATGACGACATGCAGAATATTCGAGATAGTAGATAAGCAGAGCCGGTTCTAGATCAAAATTACCGCCTTATCGAAATCGAGAAAATTCTACAGTTAAAATAGTTCGTCTCCGTGCTGAGTTTCTAGAATGTTCTAGATTAAGTCATGAAATGATATTGCGAAATCGTGATAAACGAATTTTGCGTAAACACTTTGCACCACATAAATTAAAAAATGTACACCTGTACCTTTGCGCATTATATAAACAAACGATATTTAAATTAAATGTATTATCCATGAGAAAGTAATCAATTTTACTTCTTTTTCTAATGGATAGATTGGTTTAGATAATAAATTACCTTGAAGTTGTTTACGCAAAATTCGTTTCTTACAAATGCGCAATATCATTTCATGATGTTCCAGATTATTCTAGAAAGTTATCACGGACACAAATTGTTTCAGCTACAGATTGTTCGCAGTGTCGGTAAGGTAGGAATCTCGATCTCGAATCGACCTTCCGATTTTCGGTGAATAATGCAGATAAAAGAGAAGAGAAAAAACGAAAAAGATATGTGAAAAGAAGTAGGCGAGATTATTGGACGAGGTTCGCACCAAAAACGGGAATATCAGGTGTACACCTGACGTCATCGGATCGTCGAGAACTTCAACGAGTGAACCCAATGCAACGGATAATTAACTTCCCTGACTCTTTATTATACCGTAAATTTCAAGATTCATTTAACTACTGCCTAACCGTTCCTTCAATCTTGCCTCTTCGTCGCTTTTTTTTCAATTTCATGGTTAATGATTTTTCTCTAACTACGTCTCGAGTCTTTAGTATCAAGGTTAAACGAAACTTAACAGATAGTTAATTTAATCGATTAATAATGGAGTTTTCCTTAAAGACAAGGAAATTTTCTCCTTCTTCGGAATGACAAAGTTCAGATTCAGATTCTAAGTATTTTTCTAGGTTTCCCAGGTCAAATTTGATTCATTTTCTAAGCTAAAGTAAAATAACTTATTAGGGGTTTGTATTTAAACAATATTATATTTATTTATAATTTTTCGAAAGTTTTCCACAGTGCCTCGAATTCATAATAGACGTCACATAAGGTTTCTGAAAACAGTAGATTTTTAAACCCGAAAATATAAATTTCCAAGAAAACAGTTAATTCTCAACCAAGAAAGATTAATTATTATCAACCAAATAGTAGAATTTTCTAAAACAAATAATTTCCCACCTAAAAATTTTAAAACAATTTTAAAAACAAATTATTTACTTATATTATTACTATTATACTAGTATTATTTATTATTTATTTGTTTGATTTAAATTGCTCATAAAGGCTAAATGGCAAAGCATTCTTTTTTATGTAAAGGTATGAAAATGATTTGTATATTTTTAAATTCTTTTATAATCTCTTCAATATCACCTCCCCCCCTTATAAGTTTTCACCTCTACTACTCCTCCACTCCCCTACTTCCCCTCCCCTCATTTGCTTTAAATCCCCCTACATCTACTCAATCATTTCCCCAACCTGACATTCCCTTATGTTCCCTCACATTCCCTACTGCCCCCTCATTCAAAATAACTTCTACTCTCCTTCCCTAATTCGTTCTCCTTTTCCCTACTCTCCATCAAATTATTTTCCTTACTTGCTGTACTCTCATTTTCCATCACTTCCTCTTCTTCCTCTGCCATAATTTCCCCTAACTTAATTTCTTTATCTCACCTCATTTTCTCTTCTTCCACTTTTTCCTCTCCACTCATTTTCCTTTCCGTCCTCATACTCTGCTTATTTTCTCACCCATCATTTCTCTCAATTTTGCCCGACTTCCCCTCACTTCCCGTACTTTCCATTTTCTAGTTTCCTCTAATCATCCCTAATTTACCCGCTTTTTCCTTCTTTATTTTCTATCACTTTCCTTAAATTATCTCCTCTAATTTTTTCTCACTCTCCTCATATTGTTTCTCCCCCCTTCATTTGTATTTACTTCCCTTACTTCCCCGGCACTTATTTCTCTTCATTCCTCCTACTTTTCCAGCTCTTACTTCCCCTCACGTCTCCTTCACTTTCCCCACAATTTCCCTTACTTTGACATGAATCTCTCCCCATATCCCCATTATCTTCATTTCATATCACTTTCCCTATTTGCAAGCCACTCATTTCTCCTAAGCACCCCTATTTTTCCTACCCTTAGTTTTCTTAATTTTCCATTCCGCCCCTACCTTTTCCCCCCTAATTCCCCCTATTTTCCCTTTCCTTATTTACCTCAAGTTGCTCTACTCCCTCCTAATTTTGATGCTTCCTCTCCTATAATTTCCCCTACTTCACATAATTCCTCTCCCCTCATTTTTCCTCACTACCCCAATTCTCATTTTCCATCTCTTCCCCTACTCCCATTTTATTTCGCCTAATTTCCCCTACAGTCACTCCCATAATTTCTGCTACTTCATATACTTCTTTCTCCTCTCCTGATATAATTTACTTTTCCTAGTTTCCCTGATAGTGTTACTAAACCCTGATAATGAAATTTGAAGTGTAAATTGGTATGCTTGTAGCTTTAGAAAATATAATTAGAAGTAGATGGATAATTAATAAGCTTTCTTGGAAAATTATTTTCTACACTTGGTCTTGACGTGTTTGAACATACCAGAGTGCATTGCCGGTTGACCAACCATGTGTAGAGAATACAAGGTGTAAGGTATCAAATATTTTACATGTCAATATTTGACAAAGTGTTTAGTTTGTCTGGCGTTTTGTCGGCAGATCTTACAAGATGCACCAAAAATGGGACAAAGTTTATCATAAAAAAGTTTGATTTATAATGGTATCTTCTCTCAAGTTATTCACATTAGTTATTTTTCAATAAATTTAACAGGAATTGCAAACCATACTTTATTTTTGGAAGTAAATTTTGAGAGGTATTTCAAGTTAAGAAGGTATACTCCTTTTTAAAATTTATATAGCCTAATTCAGAAACTTAATTCTTTTGGAAAATGCACAGTTTGTAATCTGAATTATAATTCTTCTTGAATTTTATATTCAAAGTGAGAATTTTATAACTTTTTTATAAAATTCTCTCATCCAAATAAGAATTTTTGTTTTGAACATTTCCTGTTCCAACTTGAAATTATCATTTTTCTCGAAAATTTACTGTTTTTATTCAAAATTAACAAACTTTTTTTTAAATCCCGGTATAATTCGGAAGTAGAATGGCTTCTCGAAAATTTGCTGAACCAACTCAAAATTATCATTTTTTCCAACCAGATGGTCGAATTTTAAAACAAAAAATATTAAACTAGCCAGAAAAAAATTATTAATTAAAAATAGTTGCATTTTTTCGAGTCAAAAAGTATAGTTTTTTGAGGATAGTTGAATTTTCAACCATCAAAGATGAATTTTCAAACCAAAAAGATAAATTTTCAACTAAATACTTACGTAAAAACATGTCTTGTTAAATCAACCAGAATTCTGGTTAAAATTCCCTTACTATTTAACCAGACATTATTTTTAATGTTGCATTTAACCAAAAAATATAATTTTTCAATTAAAAATGTAATGGTTTATATTTCAAACAAAGATGAATTTTAATAAAGAGCGACTTTTCGGTCAAGTAAGCTGAAACGTTCCAACCAAATTGTTGAATTATTGAGCCAAAAAAACAAGAAACATCCATGTTCAACCAAATATGAAACTGTTACATTTTCAGGGAAGAAAATCATTTCTCATCCATAGAAAACAAATTTTTATTAAAATATTTTATTTAACCAAAGAGACAAGTTTTAACTGAAATGAGAAATCATTAAAAAAATAATTTGCATGAAAAGAGTTGAAGATACAACTAAAAAGTTTATTCTGAACAAATTTCCTAAATTTTAAATAAAAAAGAAAATTTTTCAACCAAAAATGGAATAGTTACATTTTTAGTTAAAAATTTGATTTTAAACCAAAAATGAAAAAAATTTGCAACAAAATAGTTCAATTTCCCATTGAAGAATTGAATCTTTAAGTTAAAAAATGACTTCTTAACAAAACTGTTTCATTTTCAATAAAATAATTAAATTTGCAACCAAACAGCAGAATTTTTAACGAAACAAGACTTATAATTCTGGTTAAAAGTGAATATTTTAATAAAAAATTTATCAATTTTTTAAATTAATTTTTCTATTAAAAAATAATTTTTTTACTGAAAATTTTACCATACCGTTGTTTATTGAAAATTTATCGTCTTTCATTAAAAATTTAACCATTTTCTTACAAATTTATGCGTTTTGTTAAAAATAAATTTTTTTTAGTTCAGTATGATCCTTTTTAGTCCATAATCCTAAAATTTGTTCAAGATTGATCCTTTCTAGTCATTCCCTCTTTGGTTGGAAATTATTTTTCCAGTTAAAAAATCAACCATTTCGTTGAAAATTCACATACACTACCGTTCAAAAGTTTAAGTTCACCTCTTTTTTGATGATTGATTAAGTTCTCTTAATTTTAAATATTTCAAAGCTAAAATTTTTTCTCTTTAAAGGATTAAATGCTTAAATGATTAAATGCTAAAATGTTTTGTTGAATTTTCAATAACTTCCTTAATAATCAATATTTTGTAATGTTCTTTGGCTCATTTTGAAGCTATTTTTCCACAGTACCATAAAAGCTTATGATTATAAGTCTTGAAAATTTCCTTATCAAATTGCAAGGAATTGAAATTGTAACAAAAAAGTTGGAAAAATTTGAAAACATATTATTTGTATGCAAATCGGAATAAAAATTAAATAAATATATATTTTGAGGAAATTTCATAAAAACTTCATAATTATATGTTTTATATATTCTACAAAAATATTTTGGTTACTACAAACAATATTGCGATTTTTTCAACTTTATCGCTTCAAGTATTTGCAATTTGATTATGTAATTTTCAAGAATTATAATCATAAGCTGATAAGATACTGTGAAAAAATAGTTTCAAAATGAGCCCAAGAACATTAAAAACTATTGAACATTAAGGAAGTTATTGAAAATTCAAGAAAACATTTAAATATACACTTCTAGAAACATCTACTTGAAAAATAGACAAATAGGCTTCATCCAGGGCTCGTTTTCTACAGAATTTTTATAGCATTTAATCCTTTATAGAGAAAACATTTTTGCTTTGACAGATTTAAAATTAAGAGAACTTAATCAATCATCAAAAAAGAGGTGAACTTAAACTTTTGAAAGGTAGTGTACATTATTGGAAATTGTTTTTTTTTTTGATAGATTATTAATCTTCTTGATTAAAATGCAAGTCTTTGAATAAAAACTGAACTATTTTGTTAAAAATTCGATTCTTTTTTGTTGGAAATTATATTTTAACTAAGAATTCCACTCTTTAAATTTTAGTGAAAAGTTGCTTCTTTTTTAGATGAAAATCCATTTCCAATTATTTTACTATTTCGTTGAAAATTCCCCTTTTTTACCTGAAAACTAAACTGTTTAATTAAAAAACTTATGTGTTTTAGTTGAATAATCTATTATGTGCTTGAAAATTCACGTATATGATTGAAAATTAGCAGTTTTCGGTAGATTATTAATCTTCTTATTTAAAAACTCATCTCTTAGGATATAAATTTAAGCATTTTGTTAGAAATTCGTTCTTTTTTCGTTGAAAATCATTTTGCAGCTGAAAATGACGTTCTTTAAATTTTAGTGATAAGTTGCTTTTTTTTTACTTAAAAATCCATTTCCAACTATTTTATTGTTTCGATAAAAACTGAATTTTTTGCTGAAAAATCAACTATTTGGTTGAAAATTCACGTATATAATGAAGACTGGCCTTTTTGGTTGATTATTAATTATCTTGATCCAAAATTCATCATTTTGGATACAAATTAAATTATTTCGTTCAAAATTCCTTTTTTTTTGGTTGGAAATTAAGTTTGTAACTGAAAATTTGACTAACAAATTTTAGTCGAAAATTGTTTATTTTTTTGAAAATCCAACTATTTCGTTGAATATTGGTCCACTTTAGTTTTTAGCTGAAAATTTCACTTTACAAATTTTAGTAAAAAATTATTTTTTTACATTTTTATCCTAATGAGAAGGTATTGGTTTTATGTAAAATTTCACTTTGTTGGTTTTCATCGAATATCCACGTTTTAGGACCCCCTAAATAAAAAAATCGATTTTTACGAAGGTGTTTCTTTCTCTGTGGTCTGTATTCTGTAGGCACGATAAATTTCGAAATATTGATCAGATTATATTCTGCTTTGGCACAGTTTTTTAAAACCTATAAATAAAGAACGAGTTCGCAAACCAGCTATTGTGGATGAAAATTCAAAAAGTGAGCGCATTTTCAAAATTGTTAAAACCACATTTTTTCAAGATTTGAAAATTCTATGTACGGTTATTCATAGTAATTAAAAAACTCAAACAATTGATCCCTATGAATTTTTTCTAAAAAGGAAAATGATCAGAGTCAGAGCATTTTCAAAATAAAAAAAAAACAAAAAAACAACGCATGATATGAAAAAAGTCAAGATAAGAAAAACGTTAATTTTTGAAAGCCCGACAAGAATATTATAACAACTTTTTTAATTTCGTCGAAAAGTTGATAATTCAAAATTTCATCGTACCAAAAATAATGAAAAATTCCAAAATTCCATTTTGTTGTTATGTTATGCAAGATAAGAAAAAAATGAATAAGATAAAACTGCATGCACTGGAAATATCGACAAATTTATTAATCACTTTTCGATAGGATGCGTAGTTTTTGTTTTTAGTCGTAAAAAAGAAGATTCAAAATAAAAATATTAAATTTTTTTGAAAAAAAAAACGACACAATGTACGTACTAAAATTAACACACAAAAGTTGTTCGCCTAAAACGATCTATAAATTTATTATTAATCATTTTTGGATAGGAAGAGTACATTTTCTTTCAATCGTGAAAAATAAGATTAAAAATTAAAAAATTAAATTTTTGGAAAAAGGACAGAAAAGACGAAAGAGGACATAGGATCCTATACAGGATCCTATACAAGTTCCTGTATAGGACCCTATATAGGGTCCTGCATTAGACCCTATGCAGATGCGCAGTAGTTTTTCTCTAATCATAAAAAACAAGATTAAAGACTAAAAAAAAGTATAAAAGAAAGAGAGAATGAGAATTAGTATGATTCAGATTTTATGCATATCATAAATTTTAATGATATAAATTTATTGAAATCATACATGTTTTAGCGCAGCTTAGAATATAATTTAAAGCAAACTAAGAAACAAATATTAAAATAATCATGATAAATACAATCTTGTTGGGCAAAATCGAGTGCGAAGCACTAGATACGTGATAAAAATGTGTTCGTTAGAGCCGAAAGAGCTTTAACAAAAGAGAGTTCACAATCACAAAATTACCGTTTTTGATCTGTTGACCTTTGTCTTTAAAAGTCTGTGCACGAGTACGGGAGAAATGCAACGACCAAGTGAAGTAAATAAATCATCGAGCGCGAAGCGCGACAACCGACAGTCGCGTGCCCGGGTAGCGATCAGATTTTTTTTTTAATTCAACTATTGCGTCAAATGTTGATCCATTTTAGTGGGCAATCCAAATATTTAGTTACAGATTGATCCTTTTTAGTTCAAAATCCAACTGTTTCCTTAAAAATGCATCTACTTTGTTGAAAATTCTTCTTCGGCGTGTAAAGTTTCATCCTAGCTATGACTTAAAATTACAGTTTCTTAACTGACTCGAATTTCATATAATTATAAATATTATGGATGAGAATAATGAACTGTGAAAGAGATTTTTTATGGCTGATCATGATAAATGGTGGAGTGCCGGAGTCAGGAGTCATGACTCAGGAGTCATGAGTCCGAAAGTTGATTACAGAATGAATAACCTGTGGCTAATTGTAAGTGGTCAACGAATTTCTTTTTCGTCATCTTTCTTATCCGAGCGACATAATTTATTTAACATTGGCGGCGCTGGCCGCGAAATCGCAAAATCTCTACGTGACTCCTCGTATTTTCGTCGTTCATCATAATATACTGTATATACAGTATATATATATATATTATACAGTATACACGCTTGACGGGCTTAAGTAAGTAAGTATGAGTACGTATGTAAGAGAGAGAGAGAGAGAGAGAGAGAGAGAGAGAGAGAGAGAGAGAGAGAGTTAAAAAAGAGATTGGTGGGGATGAGGTGGGGAGAGGAGGAGGAAGGTAGAGAGGGAGGGAGGGGACCTGGTAGGCAGGCGTTTGGGGCCCGTCGCGTGTTTTTGCCCCCCGTCTGGCCCCCACTGTGGCTCATCTTTTTTTGTCTGGTGCACTGCATGCAGCCCCCTTCAGGCATTCGTACACAAGCACATGCATGAGATGCACCGGCCCAGCCGACCAGCCAACCGATAGAATCAACGACTGCCTGCCTGCGATCCATAATACTATGGAAAATTCAGAAGAAAAAATGAAAAAACGATTCATCTGTATCAAATTCTTGTTTTTAAATATTTTTTTCTTATATTTTGTTATCAAAATAGGCCACTGATTTATCTGTATTTAGGGAATTAGTCTGCGTTATATAAGGCTATTCTGCATTGCTTAGGAAAATTATGGTGGATTACTCTCTCTAAACTGGACTCAGACGAATTTTTAACCGAAAAGGATTACTTTTCTACCAAAAAGCATTATTTTTCAACCAAATAGTTAAATTTTCAACAAAATTATTTATTTTTTAGAAATTAAAATGATGAATTTTGAACCTAGACGATTAATTTTCTAAAAAAAAAATGAAAAAGATAGTTTTCATATAAAAGCATGTAACTTAACTGATGTATTTCAATTTGAGTGGTCAAATTTTTAGTTCAAAACTAAATTTTAAACCAATAAGAAATAATTTTCAACAAAACAAATGAACTCTTAACTAAATTTTTTAAAAAATTCTACACAATAGGTAAATTATAATATAAAAAAAAGTTTTAAACTAAACTGATGAGTCTTCAACAGGAAGAGTTAAATTTTCAGTTAAGAAATAAAGTTTTAAACAAAAATCAACGAGTTTTCAACAAAATAATTAAACTTTTAGAAATGAAAATGATGAATTTTTAACCTAGAAGATTAATTTTCTAAAAAAGATGAAAACAGAAGAAGGTAAATTTGCCACTTAGAAGAAATAACTGAATTTTTACTTAAAAAATTATTCTTCTGAAAGAAACGAATTTTTGATACAATAGTTGAGTTTTCACATCCAAAGAAAAAGATTGAACTAAACTGATGAATCTACAACTAGAATAGTTCAATTTTCAGTTAAAAGTAAATTTTAAATAAAAAAGAAAAACTTTTCAACAATATATATGAACTTTTAACTAAATTCAAAAAAAATTTACAAAATAGGTAAATTATTATTAACTAAATTACGTTTCTTAGAAAAGCGAGTTTTTAATGCAATAGTTAAGTTTTCATAAAAAAAAAGATTAATCTAAAATAACAAATTTTCAACTGAAATAGTTACATTTTCAATTAAAAAGTAAATTTTAAATAAAAAAGAAAAACTTTTCAACAATATATATGAACTTTGAACTAAATTGCAAAATAACTTCTACAGAATAGGTGAATTATTATATAAAAAAAGTTTTAAACAAAAATGATGAATTTTTAACTGGAATAGTTAAATTTTCAGTTGTGAAATAAATTTTCCACCAAAAATGAAAGATTTTTTTACAAAAAATAGTTACATTTTTATCCACGGAACTGCATAACATGAATTCATAACCAAAAAATATTTTTATTTTGTATCAGAAGCATTTGAATTCAAACAAAAAGACGAATTTTCGACGAATAAGAATGGCTTCCTACAGGAAAAGATGAGTTTTCAATAAAATACCTAAGTGTTTAACTAAAAAAGCTGCAATTTTATCTAAATAGTTGGACTTTAAAAAAAACTCCTACCAAAATTTGTTTAATTAAATTTTCAGTTAAAAAATTACTATTCAATAAAAACATGCATTGTTGAAAGTATAGTTAAATTTTCACTTACAGAAATTAATTTACAATTAAAATGAAAACTAAATTTTCAACCGAAAATTGTAAACAACCAAGAATACTTAACTTTTTACAACAAAATTTATTTAACTAAAGTAATGTATTTTCAGTATTAAAATGCATAGTTAAATTTTCAGTTAAAAAGTAAATTTCAAACAAAAAATAAATGTTTTTTAACAAAATGTATTAACTTTTAAGCAAATAGTTGAATTTTTAACCAAAAAGATCCGAAAAAAACAAAAACCAAAAAAGATGAATTTTCCACTAAAAATAAATAACTTTAGTTGAAAAATCTATTTTCTACGCCAAAAATAATTTTTTAGCAGAATAGTCAATTTTTCATAAAATTGTTTTAACTAAAATAGTGAATAGTCAACTGGAATACTTAAATTTCCAGTTAAAATATAAAATTTAAACCAAAAAGAAATACTTTTCAACAAAATACATGAACTTTTAACCAAATGCGGTTGAATTTTTAACCAAGAAGAATGATACGAGTTTTCAATAAAAAAAAATAGTTTTCAACCAAATAGTGTAAGGTTCAAATAAAAAAGATTAATTTTTAACGAAAAACGCGATAATTACATTTATTGGTAGGACATTATTTAACAGGTCCACTTAACTATATTGTTGTCAATTCTAATATTATGCTAAAAATTTTTCTTATTGGTAGAAATTTTTATTTGTTTTCTAGAGACTGAAAATAATAAATTATTCAAAATATTTTAAGGCGAAAAAATCTTGCAGGTTGATATAAAAACATTGTTATTATTTCTCCTACACAAAAATTTGTGGTTTTTTTAAAGTCATAAAATCCCAAAATTTATAATTCACGAAAAAAAATTTTCCGAAAAAGAAACGTGACAAAATGTGTGTCTAGTTGAAACTGAAGAAATTTTAGGTACGACAAATTCACTTTTTTCCAATATTTGTGGATACTACTCAATCGAAGTATAAATTTTTTTCGATAATTTTTGAAAAATGTAATCAGAGTATTTTAGTATCATATAAGGATCATAAAGGATTTTTATTAGAAGAGACTGAAGAAGGAAACATACTTCACCGGTTGTACCCATTATTTTCAAATGAGTTTAAATTCTCTTAAAATACCTACGACGTATATAACTCGGCTACCACATTGGCTAATGCAAATATTATTACTTAGTCTGCGAAACTACGGAAGGGGACACTCCTACAAATTCTCCATCGTAATTGCGAGCTTAGCACTTTGTTTTGATAGGGACAATTATTTATGCTCTAACTGAAAATCAACTTGATCATTAACCTCTTTGAAAGGCATTAAGTACATTTTTCTAGTACTGATTGCGAATATCATAGTTGAAATAGCCGAAATTTTCATTTTCATGATGAAACTGATGTAAAAACCGTGAATTGATTGTTTTTGAAATTTATCTCAGTAAATACAAAAAATTTTAGAAATGTTTTTTGACAAAAGTTGTGGTTCTAATCAAAGCATATATTTTTGATTCTGAACAAATACCTTATAGGATTGATAGTTTCTGAGATAATCGCTATTTAAGTTTAGTAAGTAGGGGACACTGCCACTAGGCACACAAATTACGTTGGTCAAATCTTTACCCACTTTCAATGTCTCGCTGAGGTGGGAAGACCAGCCTGTGATTGGTCACAGAAATAATTTCGGTCAAACCCCTACCCCTTTTCAACATTTCGTGATGCGCGGAAAGCTATCCCTTCCACTGGGCACATAAATAATGTGTATTTTCTAAGATGAACGTAAAAAACCTTATTCTTATAAGTTTCTAATGGGTTTCACAATGAAAATGGAATGTCCGGAAACCAAAACCTGAGCTGTGCATTTTTCGGAAATTTAAACAGAAAACTTTGCAACAACAAAGTTAATTTTCAATCAACAAAGACGAATGGTCAATAAAATAATAAAAATAAAAAAAAAAATTAATTCAGATAAGCTTAAAAAACTAATGGTCAACAAGAAAAAAGAATTTTGGAACAGCTGAATCTTACTACGGAGACAAATTTTTAACAAAATAGTAGAATTTTCTAGCAAATAGTTCAATATTCAACTTGCAAAGAAAAATTTTTCAATTAAAAATGGAATAGTTAAATTTGTATAAAAAGCTATGTTTTATAAAAAAATAGACTTTCGAAAAGAATAGTTAAATTTTCAAATACACAGTTTAAGTTTTAATTGAATAACTTAAATTTCGACCAAAGATGCTGAATTTTTTACTAAAAATATGAATTTCGAACAAAAAAATTAACTACCAAATAGTCAAATTTAACACTAAAATTATGAATATTCAACTAAAATAGTTTAAGTATAGGTTAAAAAAATTATAAAAAAAAAATTAAAAATAGTTTTATTTTATTCTTTTTTAGTGTAAGCAATTAATTTTAAAATCACAAAAACGAACTTTCTATGAACTAGTTGAATTTGCAATCAAAAAAATACATTTGTAACTAAGAAAAAAAGAAGTTTTTATCCGAAAAAACTCATTTTCAACTAAATAGTTAAAAAAAAAATTTTTAAGCGAAAACAACTGACTTGCAACCAAATAGTTCAATTTTCAACGCAAATGATTAATTTTCATTAAAAAAAAATCAAGTTTGAACAAATTAGTTAAACTTTCAACAAAAGAATTGAATTTTTGATCGAGAAGATTAGTTTTCTATAAAAAGACAAAATTTTAACTAAAATAGATACATTTGTAACCAAAAAATCACTTTAGGTGAAAATTCATGATTTAGCTGCAATTTTCTTGGTTGAAAGTTTATTCATTTTGGTCAAAAACGCAACTACTTGGATGAAAATTAATTTGGTCTTTTTTGGTTGAATTTACTGGTTTTCATTTCACATTAAATTCCTTTTTGATTAAAATATTAAATATTCCATGTTTTGTAGATAATTCATTTTTTTAGGAGAAATCCAAAACTTGGTTTAAGTGTGAACAATTTTATAAATTTACTTTTTTAAAAAATTCATTCGGGTGGAAAATTCAACTATTTGGTAACAAATTAATTCATGTTATTGAAAATTCGTCCACTTGGGCAGAAAATTAATCTTGTTTCTCGAAAATTTGTCATTTTGGTTGAGGATGCAACTATTTCGTTAAAAGTTCGTCTTTGTTAGTTAACTTCACCTGTTTTAAAATTCCTATTTTTCCGAAAATTAGTTTTTTCAAAATGAAAATATAAAGATTTTATTTTTGTTGAAAATTGATCTTTTTGTTTGAGGATTCAGCTATTTTGCCAATAATCCATATATTTTGTTGGATTTAGTTAGGTAAAAACTGATCTTTGTAGTTCAAAATTCCAGTATTCGGTTGGAAATTTGTTCAAAATTCGTCTTTTGGCAGAAAATTAATATTCTTGGTTTAAATACATAGATTTAGGTTAAAAAATCTCCTGTTTGTAAACAAAATCAATTATACTGTTAAATCCATATTTTCTGTTCGGAATTCAATTGTATTCCTAAAAATTCGTTCTTTTGGATTAAATATCCTTATATCATATGGTAGAAAATTATTCTTTCGTGATTAAAAATTTATCTCGGGGCTGAAAATGCAGACCTCCTCCATTCTTAGACTGTCACGTGAAATATTACCTCTGCCACTGGGCACAGAAATAATGTTGGTGAAATCCCCACGCATTTCCAGCGTCTCGTAGACAGCGGAAAGGCACCTCTGACACTGGGCACAAAATCATGATGGTGAAATTCCTACCCGTTTTCAGAATCTCGTGGTAAGCAAAAAGCACCTCTACCACTAGGCACAGAAATAATGCTCGCCAATTCTCTACCCCCTTCTAGCGTCTTGTGGAGTACGGAAAGACGCCTCTGACACTGGGCACACAATAACGTTGGTGAAATCCTTAGCTGTTTTCAGCGTCTCGTGGGAAGCGAAAAGGCACCTCTGCCACTGGGCACGACAGTAATGGTCGTCAACACCCTACCCCTTTCTAGCGTTTCGTGGACGGAAAGAAACCTCTGAAATTGGGCAAAAAATAATGTTGGTAAAATCCCTACCCGTTTTCAGCGTCTCGTGGGAAGCGGAAAGGCACCCGTCTGACTGGTCATAAAAATAATGAAGGTCACACCCTTTAGAGTGTCACGTTATATGTGAACGCTCCCATACATCTAATGGCACTTGCAATTTTGAATGCATAATCGGTCCCGCGTAAATTACTCAGTGCAAAATTATTTATCACCACTGGTGCGGAAATCGAATCCCGCGAGCATAAACCACCTAATTTATAGGCTCATCTTTCACCAACAATCGAAGCTCTCTTCCCGCAGCTAACGGTACACCCCTTAAATCGGCTATCCATTTGAACTTTGCTCAACTCTCCAGACGGGATATCTAACAAAAAAGGATAAAAATAGAATTAAAAAAAATCAGAGCAAAGTTTGTAGCGAGTTGAAGCTGAAAAATTGTGACACGGATAGTCGCTAAGTGAAAACCCAAGTTAAAATCCTGTTCCTGTTTCTATTTCGTATAACCCCTTGGATTTCCTTCTGACACTGAGCACGTGTTTATTCCCACATTCAGAAAATAATGTCCAATCAGAAAAACTATTTTCTTATATATAAATGAAAATTTGTTTAAATCAAACAATTATTGATTAACTCACAAAATATTTGATTGACTCAATCAAATTTTTTTGTTGAATCAACCAATAGTCCATCTACTAAAAGATTTTGTTAAAATAAAATACAAATTTGAGTTGAAAAAAAAAATTTTTCTTTCCATATAGTTACCATATTGTATATGGTTGAGCCAACAAAAATGTTGTTGACTCAACCAAATCGTTTTCTAAGTTCACACAGGTGTAGACTTTTGGGATCAAATGTTTCAGGAAGTCGAAAAAAAATAGTTCATAAATATTTTCCATATTATATAATTCTATTTTTATCTCACAAACTTGTTTCGGTGCTTACTCCCATTCAATCGAAATTTACGACCAACTACGTAATTTATTGGATGCAAGATATAGCCCCTCGATCGTTAAACTGACAAACGACTTTTTTCTGAATTATGCAAAAAGATAATTTTTAGTATACTAGTAAGGGGTCATTCACAAAATCCATGAAACGATTTTGGGGAAGGTGGGGTTAATGAAATGTTATTATTTCTTATGGCGCGGGGTTAGATCTTCTTTTAGAATAATTTTTAATAAAATAAGTAATAAGTCCAAAGATATTCGAAATTTGAGAAAAGTCTGGAAAAAATTCGATATATGCGAGTACAAATATTTCATTTTTAACAAGACTGATACATTTTAAACCAAGCAGTTGATTTTTCGAAGAAAAAGATGAACTTTTAACAAAGAAGTTTACTTTTTTACACAAAAAAAATTATTTAAAAACATGTCAATTTTTAATAAAAACAAATAAGTTTTTGAACAAAAATGAAACAGTTACATTTTCAGAAACAGAATTTACTTTCAACTGAAAAAAACGAAATTTTAATAAAAACGATTTATTTTCTTCAAAAAAAAAACTCGAATTTTTAACAAAAAAAATTAATTTCCAACAACATGGTTAAATCTTGAATTAAATGGATGATTTTTAAGCTAAAAATATAAATTTAAAATCAAGAATCGAATAGTTAACTTTTCAGTTAAGAACAAAATTTTAACGAGAAAAACAACAATTTTTAACGTAATCAAATCGGATCTTGATAAAGTAGTTAATTTCTAAACAAAAGAAAGTAATTTTCAATTAAAATTATGAATATTCGACACAAAAAAAAATTGAACCAAAAAAAAAGAGAACGACGAATTTTCAACCAACAATGTTAATTTGTTTACCATAAAAGACTAATTATTAACAAAATAAATAAATTTTCAACCAAATAGTTAAGTTTTCAATTACCCAAAAAGTTGAATTAAAAAAAAATAGACGATTTTTTAAGAAGAATTGAAACAAAGAAGAATAATTTTCTAAAAAAAAAATGAATTTTCAATAAAATAGTTAAATTCAATAAAAAAAGACTGATTTTTAACATAATAATTGCATTTTTAAGAAACAATGATGTTTCTATCCAGAAAAGGGCAAAAATTTCTACCAAATCTTTAAATTGGTAATAAAAATAGTTGAATTTTTAACAAAATAATAGAATTTTTCACCTAAGATATGTGAATATGTGAATCTTCTACTAGAAAATTTAAATTTTTTATTTAAAATATCAAATTTCAAGGAAGAAAATTCAAAATTCAGGAAAGAAAATTAATTCTCAAAAAATTTTTTTTATTTAAATAGTTAGATTTTCAACTAAAATGATAAAATGGAAAAAATGAATTTGCAAGAAGAGTTCAACATTCAACCAAAGAGTTAATTTTTTTTTCTAAGAAGTAATTTACAAAAATAAGTTTAATTAAATAGTTAATATGAATAAATGAATTTAAACAAACCTGTAGAAGAAAAAAAATTTGACCTAAATCATTGAGTTTTTTACGACAATAGTGGCATTTTAAAGCAAATTAAATTTTCAACCAAGCAGTAGTTTTGAACAAGAATAGTTGGATTTTGTTAGTGGGTTCGATTAATTCAGTTCAAATTATAGCAAAAAAAAATTTTTTTTTAAACAAGAAAAAGGGGAAGTTTCTTAAAAATAAGAATTGTTTGAAAAATGGGAAAAGCGTTTATGGAGAGCCCATAATATTTTATATTATATCAATGTTCTTAAATGAAAAAAGTCTAGATAAGTTAATTAAAATTATTCTCATACGAGTATAAAATAGTTTCAACAGCTCATTATTCATTGCTCAATTGACAGTTACATAAAATTACATTTATGTTTGGCTTTTAACTTTTAAGTATGTACGTGCGGTCTCACAGACCGCACCATGCTTTACTTATGTGTGTCCCTGTCTCCTAGCCTTATTTTAGGCTGTGTTAATAGGGGTGTTCCATAAACAACGAGGCACAATTTTGCCCCCCCATTAGGTCCGGCGTGCCCCCCCCCCCCCCAGTGTTAACGTAGTTTATGGAAGGCCCCTTGTTAGCTTTAGTTTTGGTTGCCCTTCCACCGAGGCAGCTGAATAGCCAGTAGCCCTACGTTTAATTGGTCAGGAATATCAACTGAAAGTTCATACGCCGCCTTTCAGACCGCACAACCACGAGTACGGCACGAGACTGTCCCAGAAAAATTCTACGACCCGATTATCCGTCATTTGCGCAAAAAGTCAGGAATTAGTATGGACTTATGGCCGTGCGGTCTGGGAGACCGCACGACATTCATGTAATATACCGTGTTATATTTTTTGTGGCTTTTTCTCATGAATTCAAACGCATGCATAATTATAAGAAGTATAAGTACAATAGGTGACCGCGAGACTCTCGCTGGTTTTGTTCCCGTTTCATTGGAATTTTCAAGCAGACATTCGCTTTTCTTGCATAACCTGGGGTATGCATTAATGTATATTCATACCTAAGTCAACGACAATCGACAAAAACTGTGTCGCTCGTTGCGAGAATGAGAGAAGACGATAGTAGTCACTATTCTCTCCTACGACATCCGTCTCGTCTAGTCGTCTAGCCGGCTAAGTTCCACGCAATCAGTCGTACTCTTTGTCCTGTGACTTAGATAGGTAAGATGGCGTGAAACATTTGCAATACAAGTCAAGTCTAGTTGCGCTTGCACTCTACGGCCTCTACGCCTTCCTTCCTTTCAGATCCACTTCAACCATTCCATTCTTCTTCTTCAATAACTTCCCACCTTCCCACTCACATACTCTGCTCTGACATACATTCCACCTACAATTACTACATACTAGACTCCCCCTCTCCCACCTCCTCACCACCACCACCCCTCTCAATCTTTCGCATCACACTTTTTCCTAGCCTCTTTTATTTATTCAGCCAGATCCAGCGTCTTACTTTCTGTCCTTGAAATTCTATAACTCTATTCTATTTTCTCAGTATCTTTGGAAATATACTTAGAAAACTACGGTTGTAAACAGGATTAGACGGGTGGAAGGGTGGGGAAAGTAGAGGTAACACACAATTGAATAATAAATGTGTTTGAAAATCGCTTTTATATTTCAAACTTTACACTCTTTGCCCTATTCCCCTTTCTTTCACCTTTTTTAAAGAATTCTTTTCTTCTTTTTTTAAGAAACTTCTTCCTTTTTTCGGTTTTTTCCATAAATGTGAACTGAATTAACAGAATTTAGTGAAAAACATAAGACATTTTTGGTGGAAATTTTATTTTCTATTGTTGAAATGACTACTATTATTGTTCTATTATAATTATGTTTTTATTTATTTATTACACAGCCACACAAAAAAAAGTGTGCAGATCTGGTAACAAGACACACGTATTCTTATGGATTTTGGGGCGCTGAATTCACATTCGGTATCAAAAAATAACACATCACGTCATGGTTGAGACATAACCTTAAAAAATGGCGAAAAATCATGCACTGAGGCAAATAAATTTCAAAATAATGCCAGTGATGTAAATTTTCACTTCAAAAACATGTCGGCAACTGTGAAGGATCAGCCCTTGCCTGATAATAACTTATTTAACATAACTTTACCCAACAGAAACTGACCTCACCTAACCTGAATTAACAGAAATTTATTGAACTACACGTAAAGCTCTGGAAGCATATTTTCCCAGTAGCAAATGTGTGCTACATCGAATGGGTCAACTCGAGCCTAACCTAAAAATAAATCTAACCTAGTCTAAACTAACCTAACCTCACGAAACACAATTAAACTGATTGTGTTGTCCCGTTGTGTTTGTGGTACCGTTTGAATCAGCTTGGGCTTAACCTGAAAATAGGTCAAACCTATCCTAACCTAACAAAATCTGACCTAACCTAACCTAACTTCACTTCACGTAACACAATTAAACTCATTATGTTGTCCCGTTCTGTTTGCGTTACCGTTTCATTCAGCTTCGGCTTAACCTACATAGTGGTTTAACCTATCCTAACCTAACAAAACCTGGCCTAACCTAACCTAGCCGAAAGAAATTCAACCACACGTGTAGCTATATAAGAGTACGGTTCTCAGTCTTAAATGTGTTCTATATTTAATAGGTTAAATCGATCTTAACCTACAAATGAATCTAACTTAACAGAACCTAACGAAATTTTGCTTAACGCAACACAACTTAACTTAAGTGTTCCCGTTGTAACACAATAAAATTCATTTCATTGTACTACAGGTGGTTAAAAATTTAGACACACATTACTCATCTGAAGAAACTTAAAACTACAAGTAGAATTGACCCCATTTCAATTAACCTGGTAATGTTTGTATCAATTAAAATGTAGAACTGTAACTTAAGCATGCAAATGAATAAGAGTTTTATGAAACGGTACCGCAAACACAACGGGACAACACAATGAGTTTAAATGTGTTACGTGAAGCTATGTTAGGTTAGGTTAGATCAGGCTTTTTTAGGTTAGGATAGGTTTGACCTCTTTGCAGGTTAAGCCCAAGATGAATCAAACGGTACCGCAAACACAACGGGACAACACAATCAGTTTAATTGTGTTTCGTGAGGTTAGGTTAGGTTAGTTTAGGCTAGGTTAGATTTATTTTTAGGTTATTTTGGTATAAAATTTATCTTCTTTGAAGCTAATTTGTCAAAAACATTCGGCTTTTTTCTTTGACTCTAGATTTATCATTTGAGGTAAAAATTCAGCTATTTAGTTGAAAACGAACTTTTTTGATGAAAATCCATATTTTTGGACTGAAAACTCAACTGCTTTATAAAAAATTAGTATTTTTTGCTTTAAAAGACAGATAATTTGGTTGGTGGAAAACTAATCTTTTTAATTCTTTTTGGTCTGAAAATGTAACTATTCCATTTCTGGTTACAGATTTATATTCTTTTATTTTTGAAAATTCATCTATTTAGTTAAAAACGTATTTTCTTCAGTTGAAAAATCTAACAGTTGTTTAAGATTTATGTCTTTTGGTGAAAATTCGTCCTTTTCTTGAAAATTAATCATCTTAGTTAAAAAATTACTTTGTAAAAAATTATTTATTTTTGGTTGAAGATTCATCTTTTTAGTTGAAAATTCAACTATTTGATTCCAAACGAACTTTTTGGTGAAAATTAATATTTTCTGGTTTCAAATTTAACCGTTACAGGGAAAAGTCGTCTTTCAAACTTGAAAATTAATAAAACTTGGTCAAAATGAATCTTTATAGTTAAAAAGTTCAAATATTGTATAGAACATTTATATTTTTGTCTTAAAAATTCATTAATTTGGAAGCAAATTTATCTTTCTGTACTTAAAAATTAATGTATTTAGTCGAAAGTTGATCTCTTTTAGTTTGAAATTCAACTATTGGTTTAAGATTGATGTCTTTTGTTATAAATTCGTCTTATTCTTGAAAATTAATCTTATTGGTTAAAAAATCGTTTTTTTAAGTTGAATTTCTAACAACTTGGTTTAAGGTAAAATTATTTTGTAAGAAAGTACTTATTTTTGGTTGAATATTCGTTTTCGTTGAATTATCAACTATTTGATTCTAAATGAATTGTTTTGTTGAAAATTAATATTTTCGTGTAAAATTCAATTGTTGTATAGAAAAGTCGTCTTTCAGACCAGAAAATTCATCAATTTCGTCAAAATTAATCTATTTTGTTAAAAAATTCAACTCTTTATAGAAAATTCATATTTTTATCTTAAAAATTCAATTATATGGTTGATCGAAAGTTAATCTTTTTGTTGAAATATTCATGCTTTTTTTTATTAAAGTTCGACTCTTCGATGAAAAATATGTTTTATTTGAAAATTCAACTATTCCATTGCTGGCTGCAAATTTATCTTTCTTTACTTAAAAATTCATCTATTTAGTCGAAAATTTATCCTCTTCAGTTTAAAATTAAACTATTTATTAGAAACTTTTGTCTTTTGTTCAAATTAGTTTTTTTTTGTTGTACAGAATTGATCTTCTTGGTTGCAAACTCTTTTTTTTCGTTAAAAATTCAACCACTTGGTTTTAATTGAAATTACTTTGTGAAGAATTATTATTCTCTT
This sequence comes from Belonocnema kinseyi, assembly GCF_010883055.1. Classification (NCBI taxonomy): domain Eukaryota; kingdom Metazoa; phylum Arthropoda; class Insecta; order Hymenoptera; family Cynipidae; genus Belonocnema; species Belonocnema kinseyi. Next base: position 9,958,764 of record NC_046662.1, on the reverse strand, counting down.
TTAAATGAATATTCGCCAATTCAGTTAAAAATTCAATTATTTTGTAGGAAAATCGTCTTTTTGCCATAAAAATTCAACAATTTGGTTACAAAATTTTCTTTTCTGGTAAAATGTAATGTTTTTGGTTAAAAATGTATCCTTTTTGGCTGAAAGTGCGACTGTTTTTTTTAAGAATTTTATCTGAAAATTTAAGAATTAATTTTTGTAGTTGAATATTCATCATTTTAGTTGAACATTCAACTATTCGAATGATTTGATGTAAAATTATTTGATCAAAAATTAGTGCGGTTTAAAAAAAAATTTGTCGAAAATTCATCTTTTTGGTTAAAAATTAATCCTTGTCGGATTAAAGTGTGACCGTTTCATTAGAAATTAATGTTCTGGTATGATAATTAAACTATTCCATTTTTGGTTGCAAATTTCATTTTATCTTTGGTTAAAAATGTCTGTCTTTTGTTGAAAATTAAGCTTCTTGATAAAAAAATCGCTTTTTTGATTGAAAATTAATTTTTTTTGTTAAAGATTCAACCATAATATTTTGATGGAAAATTCAAACGTTTGGTCGAAAACTGATGTAGTTTGCTAAAAATTCGTCTTTTCTGCTAAAAAAAAATTAATATTTTTGGTTAAAAATTTATTCAATTTTGTTTAAAGTGCAACTCTTTGGTTGAAAATAAATTTTTTCATGTGGAAATTTAACTGTTACCTTTTTATTACAAATTTATCTTTTTTTTAAATTAAAAACTTATCTTTTTGTAAAATGTCTGGTTGAACATTTTTATTTTTTTGAAGAAGATTAATCTGCTTGGTTGAAAAATCGTGTTTTTAGTCGAAAATTAAACTACCTGGTTTAAAGTGAAACTAATTTGTAAAAAGTAAGTTTTTATAAATTGAAGATTGATCATCTTAGGTTAAAATTCAACTATTCGATTCTATATGAACTTTTTCGTTTAAAAATTTATGCTTTCGGATTGAAAATTCCACTGTTTTGTAAAAAAAAATCGTCCTTTGGGTTTGAAAATTCAACAGTTTTGTTGAAAATGAACTTTTATGTTAAAAATAATTATTTTTGTTTAAAGAATTAACTATTAACCAATTAGTCGAAAATTAATGTAGTTTGTTGAAAATTCGCTTTTGCTTCGATGTTTTGAAATTTCGTCATTAATACAGCGGTTTATTTAAAGCATAATCTTTTTTGGTTGAAAATTGATCTCTTTGCTTAAAAATTTAACAAATTTAATAAAAATTCGTTGTTTCTTTTTGGTAGAAGAATTTTTGTTCAAACAAAAGTTTCTAATTTTTACCTGATGCAGTGCATAACATGTCATGCATTCGTATCTTCAAGTTCATTGGCGTACACATATATTTTATTAAAAACATCAAAAGATTAACATGAAAACAAAAATACTATAATTATTGAATATTGACTTTTCATTTGACTTTCCTCTATTCTGAACACCTCAATAAAGCAGCAGAAATCTATTTTTTATTTTTAAAAAAGATAAAAATCTAAATTTCCTTATTTGCTTCTTTCTTCTAAGAAATCACCATATGCCACAAATGACCCCAAATTCCGTGAACGATACTATTCTGATCATCTTATGTAAATGATGTATAACTGAATCCTCGATTGGAATGAAGCAACTCGTTTGTTGATGGGGGTTCTGGAATTTTTCTGGATCCATGATTTGTGTCGCTACTTAGATGCATGGCATAGCGAGCTCACGCCGGAAGTGCGAATAAGAGCGATCGCGTTGCAAGACTAATTCATCCTCAGTCCCGTTAACGTTATTAACCACGCGTTAAAAAAAAGTTTATATGCATCGCGTGCACAAAAAAAAAAAGAATTGGGAGCGACTGCAAGTTGTTGTACTGATGCACGAGCTGTTGATTCCATAACTGCTGGGTCTGCTGCGATCAGATAACTTAATTTTATAAAAATTTGGATTTACATAATCAGATTGTATCACGTTAGTAAAAAACAGTACTTTAGCACTTTAGTACTTTCCGAAAATAATCTAAAATTAAAGTTTTATTTACAGTTATTTTGTTGGGAAAGAAACGGCATCCATTTCCGATACTGAGATTATTTCTTGTTTCTGAATCGCGTTCAATTTGTTGGATTTGTCGTTAAGCGACGAGCGAGAGGTAGCATAGTATCATCGTCGCCACAAGAGCGCTGAACGAGAGGCAGCGCACTGTAATCGTTGCCTTGAGAGTGCCGAACGAGAGGCAGCGCATTATCATCGTTTCTATGATGGTGGCGAGTGAGGGGCATCGCAGTTTTTGTTTCATGAAATTTTCTTCGTAAAATAAATAAAAAAGATCAGTGTTTTGTGCACTATATATAAATTATATATAACTTTCTCACCTGGGTCATCGTCGCTATGAGAGTGGCAATCGAGAGGCAGCGCAGTATCATCGTCGTCACGAGAGTGCCGAACGAGAGGCAGCGCAGTGGCATCGTTACCATGAAAGTGGCGAGCGAGAGGCAGCGCATTGTCATCGCTACCTTTAAAGTGCCGAGCGAGAGGCAGAACAGTGTCATCGCTGTCACGAGAGTGCTTGGCTAGAGGCAGCGCAATATCCAGAGCTAATTTTATTTAGAAAAATATCAAATTTCATTAGACTCCTGGATATTACCTGATTTCTCTTCACAGCGGCTTAAACCTAATTCGACACTTAACTTCTACTAATTGACAGACGTCTCTGAAATTGAGACGTTCCGAGAAGACTCGCTTTTCGGATCCACTGATCGCGTGATTGCGCACGCAAATTAGTGAACTATCAAATTATTTTATTTTTTAATTTATATCAGGAAATCGCTTCTTTCTAGGCTGTACGTGGTTAAGCTACATTACGTTATATTCATATTTTAAAGTTATGATATTGAATTATTCTGAACCGTTTAAGGACCAAGGCCGAACGACTAGTTCGCCGCGCCGGTCGAATCATCCAATAAAAACACCTCGACGACGCGGAGGTTGCGAAACCATCTGCAGACTCGAATTCTAGACGATTGGGCGCGACGAAATGCGCGATCAATGGAGATATTTCTGCTCGTATTGGAATTGACATACTCAGTCTCAGACTCATCACTAATGTATGTTTGTACACTATTATCGCGTCTGAAATTATCAGCAGTACTAAAAAGAACTGAAAAAATTATCATTCATAAGCAGCGCTGATAATCACTAAATGACTTTGACACACGATAACTCGGTCGGAAATAAAGCTAGAATGAACTCATTTGATAAATTACAAATAGTGTCAAAAGTAGCACAAAATTTAAATAATTGTCGAAAAATATTATCCTGCAATTTTTTTTTTTTATTTATAGAAACCCCTAAAAGATTCTTAAACTTTAATTTTATTTAATCCCCTAAGGTTTTCCAGAAATCTTATTATTGATACCCTGGATTACTTATCAAAATCCTTTAAAATTTTCTGACATCATACAAAATTCTTTAAAGCCCCTGACAGATTCTGAAATCTCTGTCAATTCCTTAAAATACTAAACAAAATTATAAGCTCATTAAACTAATTTGAAATTCATAAAATCACTTAAATATTGTAATCGTGTAATCCGGTGCAAACCACTTGTAATCGTAATTTTTTTGGTTGAAAATTCAACTATTCTGATGAAAATTCGTCTTTAAGTGTTGAAAAGTCAACCATTTTTGTTTCATTTCTAGTTGAAAATGTATATTTTCAAGTTAAAAATTTAACTGATTGGTCGAAAATTGAACTAATCAGTTAAAAATTTGTTTCTTGCTTTCAAAGTTCTTATTTGAGTTAAAAATTTAATTAATGATTTTTTTTTATAAATACGCTTTTTTGTCGAAATTAAAGTTTCTTACCTGCAATTTTAAGCGTTTAATTTTGAGTAAAAATTTGTCCTGTTTTGTTGAAAATGATGTATTTTGTTCAAATTTTATTTTTCTCTTGTAGACAATTAAGATTCTTGCTTTTAAATTCCTGTGTTTGGTTGAAAACTTAACTATTTTGTTGAAGTTTCATCTATTTGGTTGAAAATTATTATTTTTTTCTAAAAATTAAATTAATTTGGTAAATAATTGAACTATTTTCTTAAAAATGCATTTATTATTTTAAGAATTATATCTTTAACTGAAAATTGAGCTATAATATGTTTTATTTTAAATTAATTTTTTCATCAGAAACTTCAACTAGTTTGTTAAAAATTCATTAATTTTGTAAAAAAGCAGTCCTTTTTGATAGACAAATAATATTTTTGATTAAAAATTTAACTAATTAGTTAAAAACTTATGCATTTTGTTAAAAAATGGTCTTTTTGGTAGAATATTAATATTCTTGGTTGAAAATTCGTCTGTTTGCTTGAAACTTACACTACTTCGTTAAAAATACATTTTTTGTTGGGAAATATATAATTTTAGTTGAAAACCTAATTATTTGGTTTGAAAATTTTTCGTAAAAAACAATTCTTTGAATTGGAAATGTAATTATTCCGTTTTTTGGTTGAGTCGTTTTTTGTTGAAAATTTAACTATTTTGTTGAAAATTCGACTCTTAGTTTCATTTAACTGTTTTTGATTTTAAATAAAAATATTTTTTTGTTGAAAGAAAACTTTCTTCTTAAAAAATAATATTTTTCATTAAAAATTTAACTACTTTTGTAGATCATTAATTTTTTTTGGCTTTAAAGTTTAACTAATTGCTAATTAACTTTTTTTGTTAAACATTAAAGTTCTTGGTTATAACAGAAACTATTTCGTTAAAAATTCAACTAAGTTCTTGAACATGATTTTTTTTTACGTATTTAGTTAAAAATCAAGCTAATTTGTTGAAATTTTGTTTTTATTTTATTACAAATTCATTATTTTATATAAAAATGTCATTAAAATTGGAAATTAGTTTTCTGATTTAAAAATTTACCTTTTTGGTTGGATAACTGATTATTGGGTTGGATTCAAAATTCTTTTGTTTAAAATTA
>NC_046662.1:9944657-9953693 GCF_010883055.1 Belonocnema kinseyi | reverse complement strand
GATAGTGGCAATAATGTAAGGCAAAAGAGGAGTGGGCTCATGGTGTCGCCCTGAAAGACACCTCTCTGAAATGTGACCTTGTTAGTTGTCACACGATTTTTGTCAGATGAGATAGTAAATCTGGTTTTCTAAAGCGGCATCAATCTCTCCATGCACCCAACTATTTGCGGATGAACCTTTAAGATTTCCAAAAGACAGATGATAAGTCTATGGGATGTAGAATCGAAAGTTTTCCGATAATCAATCCAAGCCATCGATAGGTCACGCTGGTAGAATGCTGCATCTTTGCAGATACATCTATCGATGAGCAGGTTCTCCCGACATCCGGCTACGCCTTTCTTTGAGCCTCGTTGTTCATACATTTCTTGCCACACAGGTTCAATTGCCCGAACAATCCTATCACTTAGGATAGCTGTGAATATCTTATAAAGCGTGTTCAGACAAGTTATTGGCCCAGAGGTCGGATTCACCGGAAAAATGTCCACGAAGCTCGTCATCCATTTCAGCCAGATCTTTAGACTTGAGAGAAACCTTGGCGTTCATGTTTCTCCGGGTCGTAAAGAATCGCTCTTCATCTATTGGATGCCTGCCCGCGGTTGGTCGGAGTGTCTCTAAAAGGCAGTAATAAATTATATCATATTTAAAAGTTTTAAATATTCGACGAGACTTAAAATAAGTTCAATTTGTAGATGTTCGGAATGTATTACTCTATTTTAGTTTTGTCATTCAAATTTGAAAATAGAAAGCAATTAAAGTTGAATATTTAATAGTGTTCAAGGAACGACAGAGTCTAGATGATTTTGTAAATAGGATGATAAAAAATGTAATTCCTTCAGAGCTCGAAAGTTAAAACTACCTTGGACGTTTTTACTGTCCGCATTGCACAATGAGTTAGTACTGAATTTTTCACATTGTACGTATGACGTATTATAACGCCAGACATTAAACACTGCAATATTTAGAGATTTTAAATAGAATATTGGAAATTGGCGAGCTGCGCTCCTACAATTCAAGGAAATGAATAAAATTGATTTACATTCCATATTGTACCAAAAGACACATTAAAAAATCGGTTTCAACCAAGAAAGATGACTTTTATCATAAAAGATGAATTTCCAATTTAAAGGATGAATTTTTAACAAAAAACAATTGAACTTTTGACCAAATCAGGTGACTTTAAAAATGTAGTTAAATTTTCAACAAAATAATAAGACTTTCAACAACATAGTTGGATTTATAACTGAATAGCTGAGCTATAAAGATAAATTGTTAACCAGCAAGATTAATTGTCTACCAAACGACGAATTTTTAAATAAAGAATATAAGTTTTCGACCAAAAATAGAATAAATAAATTTCTAGCTAAAATATTAGTTTTAAACAAAAAGAATCTGTTTTCAAGCAGATGATTTCAACAACAGAAAAAAAGAAAATTTGTTAAGAAAATAACTGAAGCCTGAAACAAATAGTTTTCAAGACAAAAACTAGTTAAATGTTCAAGAAAATAGTTGGCTTTTAAACCGGGGAAAAATTATATAAAAAAATTTATTTTTCAATTAAGAAAGATGAATTTTAGCAAAAAAACCAATTTTAATCAAAATATATGAATTTTACAGAAAATTGTCGAATTTTTAAAGCAAAAACAAATTTTCTACTGAAAAGATCGATTTTTATTTCGAAAATATCAATTATCAACAAAAAAGTTGATTTTAGAACTTTGCAATAAATAGTTTAATTTTTAACCAAATACCCAAGTGCGAATTGCCGGAGCTGAATACACGGCCCAGTGTTGGTCCAATTTTGGCAGCCAAAGGTCGGCTAAAGTTATTGGGCCAATATCGGCATTTTAATCGGCCCAGTGTTGAGCCAGTGCTGGCAGCCTATATTGGCTATTTATATCTGCCGATCCTCCACCGATGCTTGGCCCAGTATCGGCACTTTATTGCACGGGGAACCATGTTTCACGAGGCTCAGCCAAAGTCTGGTCCAGTGACGGAACATTACTGGGCCAAGTGTCACTTTTATCACGGCAAACCATGTTTTATTTAAATCGGTCCAATTTTGAGCCAGTACTGGCAGGCTATATTGGCTTTTTATATTTGCTCATCCTCCGCCGATGCTTGGCCCAGTATCAGCACTTTTTTGAGCCAAGTCTCACTTTTAGTACGGGGAACCAGGTTTTATTTCAATCAGCCCAATGTTGAGCCAGTGCTGGCAGCCTATATTGTCTATTTATATTTGCCGATTCTCAACCGATGCTTGACCCAGAATCGGCCCTTTGTTTCGCCAAGTCTCAGTTTTAGCACCTAATAAATAAATCTTACACGAAAGATAAAAAAATGTATTGAAAAATTGTCAAAGTTCACGATGAAATTTGTCAAGTTCTGTCATTAAAAATTGTTTATGTTTATGAAAAATTATATTTCCTTTCATTGCAAAAAGTGGTAAAGCAGGTTACAACGGAAAAAATGAAAAATTACGCGAAGAAAAATTGTAATCGATTTAAATTATTTATTTAAAAATTATTGTATTGATATTCCTGTTAAAATTTCGTCGCATAATAATAAATAATTAGAAAAAGAGAGCTTAAAATTTGGTTCATTAACTTTTCTGAACTGCAGCTTATGAGGATGACTTTTCCACAGAGTTTCAACTTGTCGGTTTAGCGTAGTGGTTAGCACGTCCGACTGCTAGGCAATAGATTTAGGTATATAGATGTAGGTTCGATACCCCGTAGCGTTAGAAATTTTATTTGTAATATAATGTTCAGAATGAAATATATGTATTCAATCTAAACAGGGACCATTAATATTTATATTCAAAGTACTCGCAATCAATTAATATTTATTTTTTAAATATCTTTTTTGTGATGTCCTTAGACCGTAGTCAGTGTTGGGCCAACAATGGGAGCCAAGCCCTGACTGCCAAGTCAAGGCCATAGTTATCAATCCGGCAATGGCGCGAAGATGGCAGCCAGGTTTGGTCCAATACTGGTACCCAGTGTTGGACCTACAATGGCAGCCAATCCTTAGCTGCCAAGTGCAGGCCATAGTTATCATTCCGTCATTGGCACGATAATGGCAGCCGAGTTTCGGCAATATTTTTGCCGACTATGGGCCAATGTTGGGCCGTATGTGACTTCGTACTTGGGTAGTTAATATTTCTACCAAAATAGTTGAGTTTCCAAGCAAAAATGTTTATTTAAAAAAAATTAGATTTCCAACCAAATAGTAGAATTTTCGACCAAATTGTTTTAAACTTTAGTCTAAAAGAGGAATTTTATACAAAAGAAAAAGAAATTTTTTAATTAAGAAAGGAATTTCCAACTAAAGTGTTTAAAAGTCAACTAAGTAGTTGATTTTTCAACCAAAAATATGAGTTTTGATTCAAGAAGATTAATTTTCGACTAAAAAAGACGAATATCGAACAAAATAAATTAAATTGGCAACATATAGTCGAATTTTTAACTAAATGAGATGAATTTCGAAACAAAAATATGATAGTTTCTTAATTATTTAAATTTATCTACAAGCAAAGAAAAATTTATCTAACATAGTCCATGACCACCTTAAAAACACTTCGCATAATTAAATACGGTCCCTGAGCTCGATTCTGCAACCTTCTTTTTCAACCTCGTCAACGGTATCTTGATCATTAAGCACATTTTAATGACTCATTGCATGTCTTAATTTCTATCAAATTCTGACGTATCCTCCATCTTGGAATTTAAGAAATTTAATTTAAACCAAAGAAAAATATTTATTTGCTCTCAGCAAAAGATCAGTAAAAATTTCTTGTTATTCAAAGAAATTTATTTCGTTCCAAGAAATGTTTTTTTGTTCATTGAAATGTTTGTTTTTTTCTAAGTTGAAAATTGTCCTAAATTTAAAATTATTTCTTCTATTTTTAACTTATTTTTGCTTAAGTAAAGGAAATTATTTTAAATAAATGGTCTCTTCAATTAAAAAAAATAATACAATTTGAAAAAAGCCTATCTTTAATTTAGAGGTATCGATGATGATTTTGATGAAGATTGAAATGATTTTCTTAGTGTTGAAGTATGTTTTGTTTGAATGAAGAAAATTAGGCTAAAGATATAGCTTTTCTAATAAACAAATAATAAATAATATTTAAAAAGTTTATAATCCATTCAGTAGTGTTGATAATGATATTGGTGATGAATGAAAGTTTTTCTTTATTTTGAAGTTATTTTTGGTTGAATAAAGGGAATTATATTGAGAAAAATGTTTGGGTAATTGTAAAATTGAAATATAATTTAAAATAGTTTATCCTTCATTTAGTGGTATTTATGAAGATTTTAATGATGCTTGCAACTATCTGTTTTATTATGAACTTATTTTTCGGTAAATGAAGGAAATTATGTTGAAGAAGCGTTTTTTAACAACGTTTTTTTAATATTGTTTTTGAGGAGCTTTAGAGATGAACTGTTTTTCAAAATGTGAGAAAAATTATAAATTTGGCACTATCAGAAAGCATTTACTCTAATTTAAATTCTAATTTTGGCAAAATATTTTATTTTAAATTGATCTTTTATTTAGAAGTATGTATAATGATTTTAATGTTGTTATTTTTTGTTACATGAAGAAGTTTGTTTAGAGTCGAAGAAAAATATTCATTGGCTCTGAACAAAACAAAACCTAAAAATTTCTTTGGATTCAAAGAAATTTCTTTGCACCAAAGAATTTTGTTTGTCTAAGTGAAAAATATCTTTAATTTAAAATAATTTTCTTCATTTAGAATTTATTTTTGGTTAGATAAAGAAAATTATGTTAAAGAAACGGTTTCTTTAATTCAAAACAAATCTCGCTCTGAGTTGTACTTTATAAATCAGCTATTTTTTTGAAATTTGAAAAAATTATAAATGCAGCTGGCATTATCAGAAATAATTTACTATTATTTTAATTCAAATTTTGACATTATTTGAGCACTGTTGTCAAAAAATAGTATTTTTAAAACTATCAATGCTGGAAAGCTATTATGAGTTATTAATAATTAAAAAAACGTTATTAACGTTTGAAAAGATTTGGTGTTCGTTTTCGCAATGAAGTAAAAAATTTTAAGTTTTGAGAATTTCAAAAAATTTCCCTATGGGTACGAAAATTATTGTACATTTTTTTCATGTACAGATTTTGGTTTTAAATACTAATAAAAAATTTAAATTAAAAAAATGTCTTGAGAATTCCAAAAAAATATCTTTTTAGACTTCACAGATATTAAAAAAGTCATAAACCACGAAGTTGACAAATTGATAACGAATTAGGAATTTTTTTCTGACAATTCTGACTAATTTTGAAATCATTCTAACCTAAAAAAAGTTCTCTTTTTCCTAATTGAACATTTATATGAGAATATCATAGCTAAGAATGCATATAACAAATCACAAAACTTCTTATTTCCTTGGATAATTTTCAAAAATTTGTAAAATTCGATTTTTTACCTAATGCGACATAGTAAGGATTAGTGATAAAGTTTACAATTTGAAAAGGTCATAAGTTCCAAAATTTAAAAATTCAAAAAACGGCATGAGCGCCAAAAGAGCGCCAAAGGGCAAAAGAGCCAAATGTTGGCACAACAAACATGGATAAGGGCCACAGTTGGGAATGATCAAAGTGCATATTAAACACCAAAGTTTTGAATTACAAACGGACGTAAAAGTCAAAATTTGAAACTGCAAAAGGGCACAAGTGCAAAGAATTGTGCACTCAATAAGGGCATAGGTTTGGCCCAACAAAAGTAACTTAAGAATTAAAGTTTTGCACACCAATACAACAGAAGAGGCAAAGTTTGGCACAAAAAAAGAGCATAGCCAAAATTTTGAATTCCAAATGTAAATAATAGCCAAAATTTGGAATTTCAAAAGGACATAAGTGCCAAAGTTTGGAAACTTTATAGGTGCACACCAATCACTATTTGGCAACCCAAAGAGGCACAAGCGCCAAAATTTGGCACCTCAAAAGGGCATAAGTACGAAAGTGTGAAAATAAAAAAAAACGCAGGGCCCCAACTTTGACTATTTTTTTCACTTTCCTACGTGATGTTTTGCCAAATTTCTATTTCTAAAGAAAGAAATGAAATTAGCAACCCTAATTAAAACAAGTGTCTTTCTTTCTTACAACTGAGATCAGATTACTCCGAAGCGGCATTTACGGGACTCTCCGAGATGCATGCGGAATAAAAATAAGAAAAAAAGAAGATGGTGGGTAGAAAAAGATGTAAAAGAAGAAAGAGAAACAGAAAGATGAGGGGGCGGAGGTTTGGCGGTACCACACCACCAGGTTGCAGACCGAGGCTGGCCAAGGCCAGAACCGAGTCGCAGAGCCAGACTATTTTTAGCGCTTCCTACTATTGTGCAAAGCACAAGTCTGTCAAGTGTCTAGGCCTTCCTTCGCTTCGCTTTGGAGTTTGGGTAGCCCTCCGTTATGCGTATTCGCACCTCCTCACACTCGACGACCAGTTTCTCCTTCCCCTCTTCAAAATAATCCTTTTATTCAGTTTTTTTTTCATTTTTATTATTTTTTTTTAACTTCCTCCCTTCCACAACTTTGACGTCTCGTCACTGAAAGCCTAGCGCCACTCGTATCAGAAGCGACGGAGCCTTTTTTTTAGATAAGGGCAGGAGCACAGACTTATAATATTAAATAGCACAATTTGTACATAGTATACTAATATTATAATATGTAAACATTTTCCGTAAATCCTAATGATAAATAAACAATAAATAGTAAATAATATTAAAATATATTTAACAAATATAACCAAAATATTTGAAATATTTGGCAAAGATTTCGAATAGACTTCAAAGATCGCTCGAAGATTTCAATGATCTCCGAAAGATTTCATAAATATTTTTAAGACTACGTAAATATTTCAGGTGGATAAAAAAATTTCACAACGAATTAAATGATTTTTTAAAGATTTAATAAATTTCTCAAATATTACCAAATATTTCGAAAATACTTTGCAAATATTTCCAAAGATTAAACGATTTCCCGAAGATATCAAAGATGTCATAAATATTTAAATGATTTCCTAAATATTTCAAAGATTTTATAAGTATTTCCCAGATTTCTGATAGATTTCTAAGATTTCAGAAAGACATTAATGATTGCAATAATTTCACAAATATTACTAAAGGTTTTAAATATTTTGAACATATTTCCAAAAATACCAAAAATATTTTAAACGGATTTTAATGATTTATTGATGATTCCAAACGTTTGACAAATATTTAGCAAAGATCTCTGATATATTAAAAAAATTTCATAACGACTTCAATGATTGCAATAGTTTCAGAAACATTACTAAAGGTTTTAAATATTTTGAACATATTTCCAAAAATATCTTAAACGGATTTTAATGATTTATTGAAGATTCCAAACGTTTGACAAATGTTTAGCAAAGATCTCTGATATATTAAAAAAATTTCATAACGACTTCAATGATTGCAATAGTTTCACAAATATGACTAAATATTAAAAAATATTTCAAATGGTTTGAAAAGATTCCAAAAGATATCAGAAAGATTTTAAACATATTTCAATGATTTTCTAAAGATTCAACAAAAATTTTGAAAGGACTTTGGATAGATTTAAAAGATTTCAATGATTTCCAAAAGATTTCACTAAGTTTCTATAAATCCACAAATATTATGATACATTTTCAATATTTCGCAAATATTTTCAAAGATTTCACGAATATTTAAATGATTTTCCAATAATTGAAAAATTAAACTATTTGGTTAAAGTTTCAACTATTTTTATGAAAATTACAAATTCAACATTTGTTTTGAAAAATCATATTTTTGATTAAAAAAATCGAACTATTTGGTTGAAAATTTTATATTTTTATTGAGCATTGCACTTTTTAGTAGATGATTAATCCTTTTGACTTCAAAGTTTAACAAGTTGGTAGAAAATCGATATATTTGGTTAAAAAATCGTTTAGTTTTTTTGGTTAAAAATTAATTCTTTTGGTGAAAAAAATCATCTTTTTGAATGAAAATGTAACTTTTGGATTAAAATTTTTGTAAGATTCACAAGTTTGCTTGAAAATTCAATTTTTTTGTGTAAAATTTATTGTTTTTTTTTTCTTCAAAATTATCGTCTTTGTTAAAAATTAATATTTTTGTTTGAGAATTAAGCTATCTGTATACAAAATTCAACTGCTCTTGTTAAAATTGAAAAGTTAATGTTTATGTTGAAAATTCATATTTTTACTTCAAAATCTAATTATTTGGTTAAAAATTCAACTATTTTTATAGAAAATAAACACATTAATATTTTTGTAAATAATTCATCTTTTTTATGAAGATTTAACTATTTGGTTAAAAATTAAAGCTTCCGTTGAAAATGTATATACAAGTTTAACTATTTTCGTGAATATTGATAAATTAATGTTTTTATTGAAAATTCATATTTGTTGATAGATAAACAACTAATCTTTCTGGATGAAAATTTAACTGTTTTGTTAAAATTAACCTTTTTTGGTTTAAAATTAAACTACTTGGTTGAAATTTAACTAGTTTGTTAAAATTTAATTTTTTAAGATTTAAATTTTTGTTGAAAATTTTTGTTTGTTTGTTAAAAATTAATCTTTCCATCTGAAAATTTTCTTTCTTGGTTGAAAATTAACTTTTTTGAAAATTCAACTGTGGTTCGAAAAATGTGCCTTTTTGGCATAAAATATTCTACAATTTCACAGAAAATTAAACTATTTGGTGACAAATTAAATTTTTTTGTTTTAAATTTATATTTTAGCTTAAAAATTCTTTTATTTGGTGAAAATGTCAAATAAATTTATGAAGATTGGAAAATAAACTTTTTTGTCAAAAAATAATTTTGATGTATTTTGTTGGAAGTCCGTCTTTTTGGTTAATTTTTGGTTAAACATTAATTTTTTATTATAAAATCTAATTGCTCTATGTTTGGTTCCCAATATTATCATTTATCAGTGAAAAAATCAGTTATTGATAATTCGAAAGAAGTATGACTTATACGTGTATGTGTGGGGGGGGGGGG
>NC_046662.1:9909334-9944647 GCF_010883055.1 Belonocnema kinseyi | reverse complement strand
ATCATTAACTAGAAAGCGGTAAAAAAGCCTAAAAATGGTGCCGTAGTTTATGGACGGCCCCTAAGTTGGATTTCGTAAATCGTTGACGAGGCAAAATTTTATGCAATTATGCGCCCAGAAACCGCAAAAATGTTTGCTTCCAAGTGGACAGTCGAGTCACTTGCTTATCCTTTTTTTTCACCCTCCATCGACTTCTTTCTTCTCTTATTCGTTCTCGGGCCCTTTCAGTATTTTCTTTTCTTTTTTGCGAGTGCTAAATTCGCACTTTTTATGAGCGGAATAAAAGGTTTAAGAAGAGAAGATTATGTTAGTTTTTGTTTTCATATTGAAATTTTGGGGGACTCCATGCCGGATTCACACAAGACTAACTTTGATCGCGGGGGGGGGGGGGGGGGGGGGGGGGGGGGGGGGGGGTCGTAAGAATGCGGTCCAGTGGAGGTGGATTACTCTGGATCAGATAAGATTACTCTGGATTAGATAAAATTATGGTGGATTAATACGCCTAAAGAAGAAGATCAATTTCTTACCGAAAAAATGCGAATTTTCAACAAATTCCATAAATTTAACCGAAGTAGTTGAATTTTTAACTAAAGAAGATACATGATCAAAAGATGACTTTCTAACAAAATAAATTAATTGTCAACCAAAAATGAAACAATTTTTCAACTAAAATGATCAGCTTTCACATGGAATATTTAAATGTTTATTTAACAAATAAATTTCCATCCAACGAATAATGATTTTTTAACAAAATATTTAAATTTTGGGTCAAAGATAAGAATTTTTAACTAAAATGATGAATTTTAATCTAAAAAATGACTCTTGAACCAGTTTTTTATTTTTTCAAAAAAGTAGAATACTTTTTGAAAAAAGAGACAAATTCTTAAGGGAAAATGTGAGAGTTATTGTATTTTACTGTAAAAGGAATTCTTATTTAATCAAAAAAAGTTGAAGTGAGACAAAGAAGTACGAATTTTCAACTACAAAAAATGAATTTTTAATTACATTATTGAATTTTCTGCAAAGTTCAATAATTATTAAACAAATGAGATGAATGGTAAAAAACTTTTGACTTTTCAACCAAAACGGATAATTCTTAACAAAATTTTTAATTTTTAACAAATTAGATTAATTTTTTACTAAAAACATGAATTTTTAACCAAGAAAATAATTTTTTACAAAAAGAAAACAACTAATTTTTAACATTATGCATAAATTTGTGAAGAAACAATTGAATTTTTAACAAAAGAGATGAATTTTCAACTAAAATCTTAAATCTTCAACTAATACAGTTAAAATTTCAGAAAAAATTAATTTTTCTACTAAAAATTAATGATTTTTTAACAAAATAGTTAAACTTTCATCCAAAGATCAAAAAATGAAAAAATTTCATTTAAAAAATGACTTTTTAACGAAACTGTTGATTAATTTTTGATCGAATAGATGATTTTTTAAACAAAAAAATATATTTCTAGCAAAGAAGATGAATTTTCAACTAAAAGAATTAATTTTCTACGAAAAAATAAGTATAAAGTTTTCAACCGAAAATGGAACACTTGCATTATAATTGAAAAAATAATTTTTCTACAAAGAAATAATAAAAGAAAAATTAATTTTTCAACAAAAGAGATAAATTTTTCAAATAAATGTTAAATTTTTTGCTGGAAGAGTTAAATTTTTGAGTTGAAAATAAATTTTGAACCAAAAGTTATTGATTTTTTAACAAAATAATTAAATTTTCATCCAAAGATAAAAATATTAATTTTCTACCAAAAAATAGGCACAAGGTTTTCAACCAAAAATGGAACAGTTACACTTAAAAAATACATTTTAACACTGAAAAGGATTTTTCAACAAAAAAGTTAAATTTTTCGATTATATAGTTCAATTTTTAAGCAAAAAGATCAATTTTTCTACCAAAAGACATGAATTTTCGACAAACAAATTAATTTTTAAGAAAGGATTTGAATTTTGTAATTAAAGAATAAAATTTAAAAAAAAGATTTTTAACTAAAAAGAACATATTTAAAACTAAAAATTGAATATCAAAATTTTTAATTCGGAGAATCATTAAAATTTTTTGAACAAAATAGTTTAAGAAAATTTGGATTACATATTAAATATACTTCAAATAAAGCGGATTAAAGCCATATACTTCGATTACCTGAATTTTTTTTGAATTATCTGGATTGCAAGTGGATCACGCTGAATTACTAAGGATTACAATGGATTAACTAAATTGTTCCGAATTATGTGGATCACAAATGGACCACTCTCTATAACTGCACGTTAGAAGTGGAATAAGTCGATTATTACGGGATTACTTAATATTAGAACTAGATTACAATTGAATTTCAGAAGATTACAAGTGGATTACAATTGGATTACACTTGATTATATGTGGATTTACAGTGGGATTATATCAAATTGTTTGGATCACGATTGGGTTACTCTGGACAACTGCACTTTAAAAGTGGATTACCGTAGATTTTAAAGGGGTTAATTCATATTGGAACTGGATTACAAGTGGATTTCAAATAGTTACAATTGGATTACAATTTCATTAAACCCGATTACATGTGGATTTACAAGGGGATTATATCAAATTGCAACCGTATTACAATGGGATTACTCTAGATTCTTTGTGGATTACAATGGAATTTCACCCGTAACATGTGGATTACAATGGGATTACATTGGATTACAAAAGTATTAAAAGTGGATTAATCTATACTATATGTAGATTACTCTGGACCACAAATGGAGTAATTGGATTACCCGAAATATTCAGAATTGTCTGGAATACAAGTAAATTACTCTGGATAACTCTGTTTTATAACTGGATTACCGGCGATTATAACGGGATTACTTCATATTAGAACTGGATTACAAGTGGAATACACACGATTTCTCTTGGTTTTCAACATATTACATGTGGATTATAGCGGATTACCCTGGATTTTAAGTGGATTCCACTGGTATTGAAAGTGTATTACTCGGATAAAACCGGATTACCATTTCTAATCATACAAATTGATAAAAAATTTCTGAAATGCTTGAAAAATGAAAAATTATAAATTTTATTTTAGAAGTAAATTTAAATTCAGACATTACACTTTTTCTCTTGTTCCTCTGCTTATCCCTTTTTAAAATAATTTCTATTTTCCCCCTATTTTAGAGGAACTTCTTCCTTTCGCTTTATTTCCTTTTTTTCGTTTAAATTCGTACTGAATTAGAAGAACTCAATTAGTAAATCCAAGTATTTTCCGTTGAAGGATAATTTTTTTTTAACAGTTAAATGGAAGATACAGAATAATCATAATGATTGTTTATTCTTGTTCATAATTATAAAAAAGGTAATTTTGGTTTCAAGAAAAATATCAAAATAAAAAATATCGATAATGAAAAATATAAATTTTTTTAATATAATACAATTTAATATTTTTTTAATTGAAAAATATCTTTTTAATGTCTAAATATAAATAGAATAAATATTTAAAAATTAGTTTTAACAACTGAAGGTTGCATTCTATTAACGTAAAAAGAATTTAAAAAATCACAGTCGTGTCTCAATACACTTAAATACTTCCGACTGGAAAGTTTTTATTAGTCAAAGATATTTTTCTATTGCCATAAGTTTACGAGCAACAATAGGTTGAAAAACAAGGCCAGAATAACTACTTTATCCGCAGACAGACGTCTAGCTTGGATAACAAATGAAAATATTTCAAGACAGTTGACATTATTCGGTAGTCGTCTGTTTATTATTGTTGCACCGTCACGCAGTCGTTAATAATTATAGTTATTCACTGTCTATTTTATCGTGCCAACTATGTGTCACAAGTTGTCAAAATAAAATGACCGTGGCTGCACGTACCGAATTTTCGGTACGCATTACCGAATTTTTCTGGTACGAGTGGACTCTGCCAAAAAAGACACGCCTCATTATCTAAATGGTGTTATGACTGCAAACTTCATACTAATCTGAATTCGTGTAAAATTTCGCTAAATTTATAAAATTGGATGAATGAATTCTGAAATTCAGATATTGACTTTAAATTAAGACAAGTTTTTTCTGAATTTAAGACATTGGATGTCTGAATTCTGAACTGCAGAAATTGTCATTAAATTCAGATAAGGTTTTACTGAATTTAAGTTGGTTTCTGAATTTAAGAAATTAGATGACTGAATTCTTAAATTCAGATATTGAACTGAAATTAAGACAAAGTTTTACTGAATTTAAGTTTGCGTTTCTGAATCTAAAGAAAATTAGATGACTCAAATCTGAAATTCAGATATTAACCTTAAATTAAGATAAGGTTTTACTGAATTTGTGTTAGTTTCTGAATTATAGAAGTTGGGTGACTGAATTCTGAAATTCAGCTATTGATCTTCAATTAAGGCAAATTTTTTGTTTCTGAATTTAAGAATTGGATGACTGAATTCTGAAATACAGATATTGACCTTAAATTAAGACGAAGTTTTACTGAATTTAAGTCTGTCTTTCTGAATTTAAGAAATTGGATGACTCAAGTCTGAAATTCAGATATTGACCTTAAATTAAGGCAATTTTTTCTGGATTTAAGTTTGCGTTCTGAATTTAAGTTCATTTCTGAATTTTAGGATCAGTTTTAAGTATTATTTTTAAATGTGCCACACTCTAAATTTAAATCAGTGATTCAAACTTCAATTTATTTTTTTACATCTTTCAAATTCAGCTTTTTGGTAGAAAATGATTATTCTAGATCGAAAATAATTTTGTCGGTTGAAAATTATTATTTTTTTAGTTGCAGATTCATTATTTTAGTTGAAAATTAAAAAATGTTTTTTTAATTATTTTTTTAAATTGATGTTTTTAACTAAAAATTTTATATTTCAGTATTTGTGAAAATTTATCTTTTTTCGTTAAAAATTCAACTATTCGGTTAAATACTTATCTTTTTAAACCGTTAAACGTTAATTATTTTCTGGTTAAAACTTCAATTAAAATTTTACACTATCAAATTGCACATTTTTTATTTTGAGAGTTACCATTTTTCTTCAAAATGTATTTCTTTGGTTGAAAAATCGTATTTTTTGGCAGAAAATAAGCCTATTGGTCAAAAATTAATTTTTCTGTGTGAAAATTCACGTTTTATTTAAAAATTATTCTTTGTGATAGAAGATTTATCATTTTAGTTGAAAATCTAACTATTCGTTTGAAATCTCACCTTCTTATTAAGAAATTTTATTATTTTACATAAAACACATTTTTTCTTTGGTTAAAAATTTGTAACTGTTGAAAAATAATTTTTTGGTTAATAATTATTTACTTGCTGGAAAAAAATAATTTATTTTTTGTTGACGATTTATCATTTTAGTTGAAAATTAATTTATGTTGTTAAAAAACTGATCTATTTTTACTATTTAATTTTCAACAAAAAATGATTTTAAACTAAAACGATAAATATTTAAAAACAAGGAAATACATTTTTTTTAATATTCGAATATTTTACCAAGCAAATGAACTTTTGACAAAGAAAATTGATCTAGATTCCAAAAACGAAAATTGGTATTAAAATACAAAAATGTTCAACTGAATAATTGTATTTTTCACGAAAATATTTAATTTATGAACTTAAACAAAAAATTTGTAACAAGGAATCTTGAACCAAAATGAAGAAAATTTTTAGCAACACTGTTAATTTTTCAACAAAATATTTAAAATTTAAACTAGGCAATAAAATTTTTAACGAATTAATACCATTTTTAATGAAAAAATACAATTTTTAACTAAATAATACAAATTTTAACCACGAAAGTTAAGAATTAACTAAAAATATAATAGTAGAATTTTTCACCAAAGGAATTAATTTTCATATAAAATAATAAATCTTTAAAGCCAAGAAAATTAATTTTCAAGCAAATATTTAAATTTTTTCCCAAAAATTAATTTTTCACCAAAAAAGTCGATTTTCCAACAACATCAAATAAGAAAATAACGTTCCGTTATTTGTGGATGACTCCTAAGCCGCGATCTTGCGGTTTAAGCTAATTGAAAATCGACGCAGACACACTTGGACATTTTGATACATAACTCTGGAAGCCGTAAGGATTTTTTAAGTTTTAATATCTCAAATTCAAGATACGATATTATAGAATGCAACCTGTGAGTTTTCGATTTTCTATATACATTTTCACAGAGTTATCTCGTTTCAAAGTTATCAGCAATTTTTACGATTAAAAGTCGACGCAGCCACGCTTGGACATTTTAATTTATAACTTCGGAACTCGTGGAGATAATTCAAGTTTTAGTACCTCAAATGAAAGATAAGATCTTGCAGATAGCACCCTGTAAATTTTATATTTTCTCTATAAGTTTTCACAAAGGTATCTCTTTTCAAAATCGTCAGCGATTTTAACGACTAAAACTCAACCCAACCACGCTTATCCATTTTGATTCATAACTCGTGAATCCGTGAAGATTTTAAAAGTTTTAATAGCTCAAATTAAAGATACGATTTCATGGATTAAACTCTGTAAATTAAAAATTTTCTTTTTAAATTTGCACAGAGTTATCATCTTTCAAAGTCATCAGCGATTTTCAGTGCCGGGTAAATAATTTACGCCAGTATTGCAATTTATTAGTTTCTTGAGTTTTACGTGAAAGTTCTATTTTGCAGGTGACGTGAGAATTTCAAATACAGTTAATTGAAATAAATTCCAACGGCGGCGACGAGGTAGTTTAATTTTTTTGGTGTCACTCCGCTCCGTGTCTATCTCGCGTACACTTGTCAGAGTGTCACACGAGTGTCAGACACAAGGGTCGCACTGTAAATTATGTGTAAGTAATAAATGTTTTTGTGAGCAGACGCCCGACGAAAAAAAGCGCCAATTAATGGCATTCGACGGCAAATGTCGTGTAGTCACTAATAAAAATGTGGTTCCAAAAACCCACGCTCTGGCTCATGACGTTGTCATCTTGCACGTTAAATTTTAGTCTGCCTTTAATAAAATGTCACATGTGATTATGCTTAACGACCATGAACGACCCGCTTAATTTTTTACTTTTATCTTGTCTTTCTTTCAGAAAATAAAAAAATCAATTCCCATTATCCGCGCGCATGTGGACTCTAAATTTGAATCAGTCAAAACTGACTGATTCCCAGTCGACTTGGCTAATTCAATGATCAGTCAAAAGTGGCTTTTCAAATCAGCCAACTTGACTCACTAATGAAATCACTTATTCTCAATTAACCAATATGTTATTTGAACTGACTATATCACTCATTTTGAATCATCTAAACTGTAACTTTTAGTGAATTAATCATTCACATTTGACTAATTGAATCAGTCATTTTGTTTAATATAATCCGCAAATTTCATTGAGTAAATTGCTCTTATATATGATAAAATATATCAACAAAAAAGAAATTTGTAATTATTTTCATATGGTAAGCAAATTTTTAACCAAATAGTTTCATTTCCAATAACAAAAAAGAATTTTTTTACTGAATAGTCGATCTTTCACGCAGACGAGATAAATTTTGAACGAAATAGTTTTTTTTTCACAAAATGGTTGAATTTTCGACCTACAAAGATGAATTTTTAACCAAACTAGACGACTAATTTCTCAACAAAACAGATTACGCTTTAACAAAAACCGAACAGTTGTATTATAAAACCAAAATGAAGAATTTTTTAGAAAAAAGTTGAATCTTGAATCAATTAAATTTTTTAACAAAATAAAAAAATTTCGAATCAAACTGTTCAATTTTTAGTTGAAAAATGTATTTTTCCACCAAAAAAAAGAAATGAATTTCCAACAAAATAGTTGACTGTTACAGCAGAAAGTTGAATTTTCAACTAAAAAAAATGAATTATGCAAGGAAAATGATCAGAACCCAGATTTAGAAATCAGAAATGGATTAAGCCAAAACAAAAAGACAGGTAAGAATTTACTAACATCATATTATTTAAAATAATAGATCTTTCAAAAAAATTTATTTTGAACAAAGTAGTTCAACTTTTAATTCAAAAAACAATTTTTCAACAAAATAGTTAACTTTTCCGCTAAAGAAATGAATCTCTCATTCGAACTATTTGGATGAAAATGAACTTTTTTGTTCAATCATAATTTTTTAGGCTGAAAATTCAACTTTTTTGGTCGAAATTTCCGCTATTTGGATAAAAATTAAACTATTTATTGGAAAATTAACTTTTTTGTCTTTCTAGTGCAAAGTTTAATCTCCTTGTTTGACAAATTTATTTCTGCGGCTAGAAATTAGACTACTTTGTTGAAAATTTGTTTTTCTTTTATTACAAATGTATTTTATTATGTTAAAACAAAATAATTTCATGTGTGTTTCAAAATCTAATGTATAAAGTTGAAAATTAAACTACTTAGTAGATAATAAATGTATTTTATTGTAAATTCGTCCTTTTGGTTGAAAAGTAATCTTCTTAGTTAAACTATTTGGATGAAAATGAACTTTTTTGTTGAAAAATAATATTTTGTTAGAAAATTCCACTACAATTATCGAAATTTGAACTATTTGATTAAAAATTAAACTATTCGTTTGAAAATGGAAGTATTTGTTAAAGTGAAATTTTTAGTTGCAACATAATATTTTTGGATTGAAAATTCGACTATAGATCAATCGTCTACGTGGCTTCAAACTTCAACAATTTGGTTAAAAAGCCATGTCTTTTATTGAAAATCTGTCTTTTTGGGTAAAAGATTATTGTTTATCTTGGGAAATTCCTCTTTTTGGTTTAAACGAAAATTATTTCTTTAAAATTTCATCTTTTTCGAATAAAAATCGAACTAATTTGTTGAAAATAATTTTTTTGCAATATGCGTTTCTTTGGTTAAAAATGCAATTACTTTGTTATATTTTTGTTTGATTACAAATTTATTTTATTATATACAAATTTAATTATTTCATTTTTGTTTTGATATCTCATTCAAAATTTTCAAATTCAAGAATTTGGTCAAAAACTCAAAAAATGTCTGGTTAAGTCAACCCGAATTCTGGCTGAACATGCCTTTACTATTTTTTATGGTTAGAGTAACCAGAATTCTGCTTAAATAAACCAGAAAATCTGGTTCATTCAACCATATTTCTGGTTAATCTAACCATGAAAGAATAGTAAGCGTATATTTAACCAGTAACCTGGTTGATTTAACCGTACATTTTTTGGAGTGAAAATTAAACTATGTGGATGAAAACATTTTTGTGTAAAAAAATTTTTTAATTGAGTACTCAACTATTTTCAACGAAAATTGAACTATTTGGATTAAAATTAAACAATCTATTTGAGAATTGAACTCTATGGTTGAAAATAAAATTTTTTGTAGAAAAACATTATTTTGTAGTTAGAAATTCAACTGTTTTGTAGATAATTCCTTTCTTTCTGAAAATTTAAATATCGTTATAAAGATTAATTTTACTTTTGAAATTTTTATTTGAAATATCAAAAAATTTTCCAAGTCTTTCTCAATTGTCTCAAAAATATTACGAAGGTTAATTTACATAATGTTAACAAATAAATAAATAAACCTAAAAAATATACAGAGCGCAATTTTTATTTTCTATTGAAAGTTATTTTTTTTCTTAAGCCGAAAAACCAAATAGATTGATGATGAGAGTATGGATTGAAAATATTGAAACAGATCGATTAATTACACTAAAAATCAATAATAATCGTTTTCAATGAAATTTATACAGTTGTCCTCATTTATTCGGTGTGAAGACAGATGGGAATGAAGACATTTAGATTTTGAGAGACGATTGTCTACAATTCTGGAGATGATGCAAATTTCATGTCGACTGAAGTGGGCGGATATTGGACGGTTTTAAATTTCGACGCAATGGCGAAAAAATGACAACAAAAGGCCAGGCCATTGAACTTACCCACGAGTGAACCGTCTGGCTGGACTCACTTGCTTTGTTATTGAATGCATCTCAAGAGAAAGAGAGCCGATAAATAAATTTGTCTTAAACAAGAGATAATATACTTTATTGCTCACAAGGATTAAGTTTCGTCTGACCAATTGTACTCTTGTCTTATTATCTCGAATTCAAGACGAAGAAAAATATTTACGAATGCTTTCTGTACAACTCATCAACGTTTATAAACTACAAAAGGCTACTTACTACAAGGTTAAAGCAATCACAATTGCGGATTTTAAAAACACGAATTCAAATTCAAATGCAAATTTCATATATAATTATGCACTGAGGAGGAAAAGAAGGACTTTATTGACGAGTGTAACATTTCAGTACGAGTCGTGTACGAGCAAGCGTGAGCCAATTACGAGTTCGCGGGACTGCGCTGTGTGCGCGAGCCAATCAAGTATGCGCGGTCCCCTTCCCGTGTTCGCAAGCCAGAGACGATTTATTTATTTCGATCTACAAAAATGAATTTTTGAACGAATCGTTAAATTTTCGAAGAAGAAAGATTAAACTTCAACCAAAAACAAAAAAGTTGCATTAAAATAAAATGAATCAAATTTTCAACCAAAGAGATGAATTTTCAACTAAAATAATTCATTTTCAAATTAAAGAGATGAATTTTGAAGTCAAAGGTTGAATTTTCTGTGAAAAAAGTGAGTTTTCAACACGAAAATATATGAATTGTCAACAAAAAAAGGTTAATTTCAATAAAACAGTTGCATTTTTAATAAAAACATACGGAATTTTCGAACCCAAAAGATTATTTTTCTCAAAGAAGAAGACGAATTTTGAAGCAAAAAAGATTATTTTTACGTCAATAAAAAACTAGAAAAGTAACATTTTTAGTTTGAAAAAACTAATTTTCAAAGAAAAAGTTGCATTTAAAACAAAAAGGAAATTTTGAAACCAAGAAAATTCGCTTTCTACAAAAAAACGAACTTTTAACTACAAGAGAAAATTTTTACAAATGAAAAAAGTTTCATTTTCAGTAAAAAAAAACTAATTTTCAAACAAATAGATGCATTTCAAGAAAACGAAAATTTTAAACCAAGAAGATTAGTTTTTTTTTAATAGAAAAGACTAATTTTCAACAGAATCATTGAATCATCAACAAGAGAAGATTACTTTTCAATCAAAAAGTGGAATTTTTGGGCAAAAAGATCACATTTCTACTAATAGAAATGAATTGGAAAAGAGACCAATTTTCTAAAAAGATATTTAAATTTGTAATCAAATCGTGAATTTTTCTACCTACAAAGGTGGATTTTCAACCAAACGGTCGAATTTTCAAACAAAAAACATGCAACTCTAATCCCAATGTACGAGTTTTCTAAAACAGTTACATTTTCTACAAAAAAATACTTTTTAACAAATTTCACTTTAAGTCTAATATTTTTGGTTCACAAAATAATTAAAAAAACTTAAATTAGTTTTTTAATGTTAAAATTTAATTTTGTTCATTTAAAATGAAACTATAATTTTGTTGTATAAAATTAACTTTTTAATTTGCAAATTCAACTATTCGATTGCATATTCGTATTTTATAAGTTAAAAACGCGTCCTTTTGGTAGAAAATTAATCTTTTTTACTCAAAATTTATTTAAAACAAATTGAATTGCTGGGTCAAAATTTGAAGTGCTTGATTAAAAATAGATTGCTTTTGTTGATGATTTATCATTTTAGTTAAAAATTCATTTGTTTAGTTGAAAAATTAACTATCTCGCTTCAAATTTATTTAGTTTTAAAATCAATTTTATTTTATTGCAATTTTTGGTTTTTTGGCCGAAAATTAATCTTCTTTGGTAAAAATTGACCTTTTTTGGTTGAGAAATAATTTTATTTACTGCAAATTTATCTATTTTATGTTTTGTGAAAATATGTTCTTCTTAGTTGAAAATGTATGAGTTTTATTAAAATTGCGTATTTTTTGGTAAAAACATTAGTTTTAGTTGTTTTAGATCTAGAATCACTGAAATTTCAAAATTTAGTAATTCCATTTTTCTTAAATATTTTTTGGATATAAATTCATGTATTTTGTTAAAAATTTATAATTATACTTAAAAATTCATCTCTGATTAGATATTTAATGTGAAAAAATTTAATTCAATTTTTATAGTTGAGAATTAATTTTGTTAGTTGACAATTTATCTATTTTTTTGGTTCAAACAGGACTTTTTAAGTTTCAAATTTAACTATTTAGTTGAAGATTCATATTTTTTGTTTTCGAAATTCAACTTTTTGATCACAAATAAATTATTTA
The DNA here is from genome assembly GCF_010883055.1 of Belonocnema kinseyi. Classification (NCBI taxonomy): domain Eukaryota; kingdom Metazoa; phylum Arthropoda; class Insecta; order Hymenoptera; family Cynipidae; genus Belonocnema; species Belonocnema kinseyi. The sequence goes on along the minus strand of NC_046662.1, from coordinate 9,932,449 downwards.
GGTGGCATTTTTTTAAATTCGACTAGTGTAGGTTTAACTTTGAACTGCTTTGCTAAAAATCAATTATTTTAGTTAATGATTAATCATTTAAGATGAAAATTTACCTTTTTTCCGTTGGAAAATTAGTTTTCTTGGCGGAGAATATACTTTTCAAATTATTTATAATTTTAGTTGACAATTAATCAGCTTGTTTGACAACTTAACTATTTTTTTATAAATTCATATCATATAAATCAGTTCTTTTACAGTTTAAAATTCAACTCTTTTTGTTTGAAAATTATGTTTTCTTGTTATATAATCACTGAAAATTAAAAATTTAATTTCAATTTTTCTTTAAAACTGATATTTTTATGCAAATTCATGCTTATTGTTAAAAATTTTTCTTCTTGGTTAAAAACTCAACTACTTGGTTGAAAATTGAACTATTTCGTTAAAAATGTATTTTTCTGGTTAAAGATTCTTAATTTCAGTTAAAAATCAATATATTTGGTTTAAAATTTAACTACTTTCTTAAAACTGCTTTTACTTGAAGTCAAAAATGCATTTTGTCACTGAAAATTTAGGTATCAAGATTATTGGTTAAAAATGCATCTTTTTGTTATGACATTAAACTATTTTTTTAAGCATGAAAATTTGTGGTTTGTTGTTGACTTTTTTATTATTTATTTGAAAATGAAACTTTTTGGTTGAAAATTGATATTTCTGCTTGAAAATTCAACTAGTCGGTTGAAACTTGAACTACTTTGTTAAAAATTACTTTTTTTAAAGTTTAACAATTTGAGTTGAAGGTTCATCTATTTTGTTGAAAATATAAAAATTTCATTTTAATTGGCTGATTTCAACAGTGAGTTAAATTGACAGATTTGAGAAGTCACTGATTTAAAGTGACTGAAAACTTATCAGTCGTTGGATTCCGTATTATTCGAATCAGTCAAAAGTGATTGATTCGAAGTCAATTCTGACTGATTCAAATGATAAATTGAAAATTAAAAATAAATAAAATATCATAAATTTATAACTGTGATTGTCGTAGAATGAGAACGGGACGGGAATGGGACGAGAAAGGGACGGGGATTGGACGGGGACGGGACGGTCCTGTTGCGAGTGGCATGAATTTGCATAAGAGTGCGTTCACCTCGCAAGGCCAATTGCTCTGCAGTGCACGTGTAAATGTAAAAGTGCCACCGCACCGTATCGTTGTTTTATCCGCCCTTCTGGGCCCCCTCTGGCCCCTCTCGCCCCCTACTCATCAAGATGCCACTTTTAACTTTTTAAGTTCGTCAAGCGGGCATTCAATTTTCACCGTCTCGTAAATAAAGATGCACTCATAAATTCCCGTCACGAACCGTCACGAAAGCAGCAGACACGAGTTTGATAAAATTCGAGACAGTCAATCGAACGGGAATAAAAAAAATTGATCCGAGCCAGATTGTTCACCGAGATTTAAACATTTCGACTCGAACCATCCTGAGTGCCGTTCCGATTAACTTCCGGGTTGTAAAAAAAAAGATTTTAGTAGATGAAAATGGGAAGGGAAATTGCAAAAATTAGAAATTGAAAATTTAAGGGGGTAGTACAGCAACCTTTCTTTCAAAAAATCGATTTTCCAAAAATGACGAAATCTTGTATTACATATATATATATAACCGATCGGGCTGAAATTTGTACAGCTTATTCTGCACATGTGTTCTTATCTTCCGAACCGCCAGAATTATTATTGATCAATATGTAATCCTTTTTTAAACAATTTATGCTACAAAAAAGTTGCAAAATTTTCAAATCCGCCATTTTTTATGATTTTTTTCGGATTTTAATTTCTGCGGTCCCGACCATAACTACAATAAATAACTATAACTATAAATATACTACTTCTCAATAATATTGCGAATTTTTCTATTTCAGAAGCTTAGAGATGGAGGTGTCATGTCAACCAGAACCAGATTTTAGCAGGGCTAACTTCAGGCAGCCGTACCAGCGATATTTACGATGGAATAAAAATAAAAAATTTCTAATAGTATTGGATGTCAATATTTATGTTTAAAAAGTTTGAATCAGTAAAATAATCATTAATATGAATAAAAAATATTTTAAAAAACGTCAAAGTTCCTGTACTAAGCCCTTAAAGAAAAAGGGGATAACTGAAAAATCCCGAAAAAAAATATTTCGATACTGTAAAGTTCTGGAAGAAGAAAATATCCTGAATAGACAATTGCTGAAATATAAAAATCCCGAATTGGAAAATTGTCGAATAATGAAATTCACGGACAATTAATTTATTAGCGAAACGGAAAATTGTCGAATAATAAAATTTCTACCAAAAAATGCTAAATTATAAAATATCCGATACAACAAAATTTCCGACACTAGAAAATTATCTAGTTTAAACAATTGATAAAAATGCTTTTTAGTAAATCATATTTATTCGTTATTGAAAATACAATAAGGAAGCATTTTGCTGCAAAAATTTTTGAATGTTCAATGGATTTTTTCTAAATTATTGTTTGAATTTGAATTATTACCATGTTTGAAAAAAAACTTCAGAATGCCAAAGAACAATACAAGCACGAGGTTCTTATTCAAGAGCAATAATTTAAAAAAAAAACTATTGTGCAGATTAAATAAAAATTGCGCTGAACCTTTTTTTGCAATTATTGTTATTTTAAATGTTAACAATGAATGAAAAAAGGCATTAAACATTAAAACAAAATTCTTTGATTAGGGCATTATTTTATTTTTAATAAATAAGTAATATTTATTAGGAAACAAGTTTTTTAGATTCTTCAAGTTCGGAAGTTTTAGTTTTCAGCAATTTTCTAATCAAATAGTTTTATATTTCAGCAATTTTATATTTTCGGCAATTTTTTATTTCGAATATTTTATTTTTGAAAATATGAGAGTAACTGAAATTTTATTTTTCATGATTTGTCAGTAGCCACAAAGAAATTATTAAATTTTTTAATTCAAATTAAAATTTTTTTGTATAAGACTATTTTTTTTGTTAATATTTTTTTTGGGTAAAATTACTGAAAATTGATAATTTCACTATTCCATTTTTCATTGAAATTCCTATTTTCTATTTGTAAATTCACGTCTGTTGTTAAAAACTTTTTTTTTTTATAAAGCTGAAAATTTAACTATTTTTGGTGCCCTATTTTTGGGTGAAAAATTCATGTATTTTGATAAAATATTGTTTCGTTTGATACAAAATTAAGAGTCATGTCTTAGAAATTTAACTATTTGAATAAATATTAAACTATTCCATTGAAAATTCCTTCTATTTAAAATTAAATCTTCTTTTGTTGACATCAACAATTAAATTTTTTTAAGGATTTTTATTTGATTATAAACTTGTATTTTTCGATGGATAATTATTCTTTAATTGAAAATTATAGTATTTCATTTTTAGTTAAATTGTTTTTTTAGTTGATAATTCTACTATTTAGTTGAAAATGTCCGTGATTTATTGCACAATTTTTTTTCGGAAGAAAACTAATGTTCTAGGCTAATCTTCGTGGTTGAAAATAAACTTTTTTAGTTGAAAAGTTAACTAGATTGTAGAAAATTAGTTGTCTTTTGCTTGAAAATTAATGTTTAAACTGTACATTGATTTATTTCATTTTTAGCTTTTTTCAATTGAAAATTCAAATATTTAATTAAAAATTCATGAATATAATTGAAAATCAGGCTTTTACGGTAAAAAAATCTTCGTTGTTTAAAATGCACCCGATTTGCTGAAAATTAAACCATTGATGAAAAATAAAAACTTTATTTTTTGAAAATGTATCTATTTCAGTCAAAAATTTAACTATTTGGTTGAAAATTTATGTATTTGTTTAAAAATTCATCTTTTTTATAAAAAAGTTAATCTTCTTGCTTGAAAATTCAACGTCTTGGTTGAATGTTGGAGACGACTGAAAAATCCCGAAAAATAAAATTCCCGGCATTGTAAAATTTCCGAATAATAAAATTCGCGAATAATAAAATGGCCGAAGAATAAAAATACCGAATTGGAAAATTCCCGTGTATTAAAATTCGCGAATAATAAAATTGCCCAAAAATAAAAATATTGGATTGGAAAATGGTTAAAAATTCGGGACGACTGAAAAATACCCAAAAAACAATTTCCGGCACTGTAGAATTCCCGAATGATAAAATTACCGAATTATAAAATTTCCAAATAATAAAATTCCCGGCAGTTAATAATATTACATAATTGGAAAATTCCCGAATAATAATATACCCGTTAGCAAATTTCCGAATTACAACATACCCAAATTGGAAAATTCAAGAAATTAAACAATTATAATTTTTTATCAATATATTTTATTGATTGCAGTTTATAAATTAAGAAACTCAGTAGCTGCAAGTTAAATTCTCATTTTTTGAACTTGAAAATTGGATTTTTGAACAAATTCTAAATTTGACCAAATTTGCTCCTCGAATCAAAAAAATCACTCTCTATTTTTATCGTACCTTATAAAATTCTTCAAACGATCCCAGAACTATTTTATTTTAAATTATTGTTATTTTATATTCAAGAAATTTTCGTGATTGTAAAAATTAAAAATAATTTTAAAAAATAATATTTCATTATTGTATTTTTAATCAATAAAATATATTTATAAAAATTATTTCTTTATAAATATTTATAAAATAATTTAAGAATAAAAAATATAAATATAAAAGAATTTATAAAATTATTAATAAATTCGGTAATTTTATCATTCGGGAATTTTACAATTCGGTATTTTTATTTTTCAGCAACTTTATTATTCGCGAATTTTAATATTCGGGAATTTACCAATCAAGTATTTTTATTGTTCTGCATTTTTATTATTTGCGAATTTTTCAATTCGGGAATTTTACGGTGCTGGAAATTATTTTTTTGAGGATTTTTCAGTCGTCCCGAATTTTTAACTATTTTATTGAAAATTCTATTTCTTTTGCTTAAAAATAGATTTTCTAAACTGGTCAGTAAACTATACCATTTTTTTGTTGAAAACGCAATACTTACTTAAACAGATTGAATTTCTGCTGAAATTTTATTCAAATTGCTATCTCTCCTGATTTTTTGTTCGTATACATTTTTCTCACGTAATATCTTGCAATTGCATCCTCACACCTGATAGGAAATCGTAAGTATTTACAAAAACTCCCTCCCCTAAATCTTCTTACGTAATTTGTTTATGCTCCCCAACGCAAATTATAAATGTCCCATATCGAATTAAAAAAAAAAAAAATAAATAAAAAATGCGGAAAGAAAGAAAAAGCAGCCTCCAGATTCTCTTCCTTATTTTTTTGCTCTCGTATTTCTTTACTTTTATTTGTTTTTTAAATCACGATAAACAACTTTTCTTTTCTCTTTTACTAAACGGACTTTTTCAATATAAATTGAGATATTAAAGTGTAGTTTGCCCAAATTTGATTATTTTATTATTTTGTTCATAAGTTCCAAAGTTTAATTTGAATTTTGGATGTTAAAGAGAAATTTAAATTTCATTAAATCTAAATTTAACTTCGTGAATTTTAATATCTTTTATGTAAAGGAAAAAAGCGATCTGATAAGTGATTGTAAAGTTAGGTAACAATAAACTAATAAAGTATAGCGATGTCATTTAAACAAATGTAAAGGCTTATTTTTCCCGTTTAATGTTTATTTAAACAAAATTCCCGGAGCCAGGTGGCAAACATTAAGAGATTATGATAAATATGTTCAAAGATATGCGTAATGAGATTCTAAGATATTTTTCTCACATGAATGTACTTTACCCCCTGAGAGTTAAAAGCTTAGTTGTCTGCTGTGTGAGTCATTAAGCAAATACAAAAAATACACTGAAAAGTGATAAAAATTTATTTCAATAATTCTTTATCGCGACATGTGATGTAATTTAAAGATCAAAGAAAGAGACGGCGAAAATTAAGTGGTAAACACATTAAAAACTCATTTGTTAATTAAGAAAAATATCTACAGGATTTAGCAATCTTTTTAATAAATTACTTTTCACGAATTTATTTTCTAAGGAATCTATAATTATAATTCAAAAAATGAATGGAAACAAATTTATAATTACAATATAATGCAGACTATAATTCTTTTACGTTATATAAAAAATTGTGAGACAAGATAGAAAAAAATTAAGTTCTTTGTGAAAACTGTTCTGAATAATTTTGTTTAAAAACCGAAGATTTTTGTTTAGAAAGAAATAGAATTTTGTTTATTCAGGTGGTTTATTCAATGAGAGTAGCTGCAGGATCCCTCTAATTATTAATGAAAGTTTCTCAAGTGAAAATTTGAACAATAATATTTATTGATTAATATTACTTAAAGTATAATTTCAGCTTATCTTTGCAGTTTTTTGAATGACTGTAATAGATAATTTTATGAAAAGAAATATTTTCAAATTCTTTTGAGTTCAGTCAATATTTTTTCAGTTGTTCAAAATATTTTTCGAAATAGGCTAGAAAGAAATAATTGAGAAAAACACACAAATTACTATTTAAGAAACCTTATTTTTTATTATTAGTATTTTTTTAGTTGAAAAATTCCCAGACGTTCAAAAAAAATTGTAATGTTAGCTAAAAAAAATTATCATAGCGTGAACAAATTAGTCAGTCCAAATTTGTCCCGCCCTCTTTCAATCCTCCTTTCTCATACCATTTTTTCATATTATTCTGCCCTGTCCTACCCGATCCTTTCTTATCTTCACCCCCCCCCCCATTATTCCCCTAATTTTCCAAATAGGACTACTGCTCTTTCTATTTCTCCTTCCACTACTTCACTTTCCTATCCTTACTTCCCCACCTCTACTTGTCATAATTCCCTTTTCTTTTATTCTTAATTATTTTATTACCAATATGAAACTATTATAAAATATAATACAAACATAATATAAAAATAATTACTTCTTTAATTTCCCAATTCCAACTACCGCTCCTTCTATTTACCCTTTTAATACTTTTCTTTCTAGCCCTTACTTCCCTACCTCTACTTCTCGTAATTGCATTTTCCTCACTTTCTAACCATCACAATTCCACTTTGTCTCCTTTGCTACTTTATTCTACTTCATTTTTTCCCATTCCCTACTTCTCCCCTCTTGCCTTCTCTTTTCCCCTAACGAGAAAAAAGAATTGGGCCCTGAAAAAACAGAAATTAAAAAAATGTATTATTCGCCCAAGTAACAAAATTATGAAGATTAGAATTTTTCCAAATATCCAGTTTCAGTTGGGTTTCCATACGTCAGCTGTACATTCTTCCGGGAGGAGAAGTTAGGGGATCTGTGAAGTGATTATGTAAGGATAGTGAGGGATGCTGAAGTATGGAAAGTGAGGAATGAGGAAGTGTCAAAAGTAGGGGTGGTGAGGAAAAAGTAGAGAAAGTGAGGGATGTGTAAGTATGGATGGAAGGGGGAATGAGGGAGAAGTATGGGATGTATGGGGAAGTGAATTACGGAAAGTGACGAAAGAAAAGTAGGCTGGTAGGGGAGGGAGGAGTGTAAGAAAAGTTTTGAGGGGAGCAGAAGTATGGAAGGAAAGAAGGGGAAGTAGAGGAAGTAGAAAAAGTAGAAGCGGGGCAAGCAAGAGGAAGTGGAGTGGAAGTATAGAAGAGAGAAATTTTTGGACTTTTTTGGTTGACAATCCAATGAATTGGCGAAAACTTGAACTACTCTGTAAAAATTCTTTACTTTCGGAAAAAATTATAATTTTTGTTCAAAATTTCACTTCTTTGTTGAATGTTCATTTCGTTTTCGTCGAAAATTAATTTTTTTTGACTGAAAATTAAAATATTTAATGTTTAGTGAACATTTCTTTATTTGAAAATTCCTGTATCTAATTGATAATAGGGACAGTAAGAGGATGTGAGAAGGAGCGAAGGAAGGAAAGTGAGGAACGGTGAAGTATGGGAAGTGATGGATGAGAAATGTTGGGGATATGAGGGGTGAAGTAGTATAGAAGTTGCTGCGAGTGAGGAAGTAGCAAAGGAAGTGATGGGTGAGAAGGGTGGGGCAGTGTGGGGGAGTAAGGGCTGTAGGATAATGTGGAGTAGGGGGAGGGGCGGAGGAAGTATGTTAAAGGACGGGATAGGAGCTAATGTAGGGGTAGAAGATTAAGAGAGAAGAAAGTATGTATGTAAGGGAAGGGAAGTGACACGTGAGCAAGAATAGAAGGTATGGAGTGAGGGGTTGTGAAGTAGGGAGAACTAGTTGAGGGGGAAATATGAGAAGAGATAGGAGGGTGTGGAATTACTTTAGTATGGAAGGAAGAAGAAGTAGATGAAGTTGGAGAAATAGGCAAGGTAGATGTAGAGGGAGGGTGGAAAAGTAGAGGAAAGGTAGAGGCGGAATACGTAGGCCAAAGAAAGTTATAAATAAGGAAGAATGCAAGTGAGGGGGTAGAAAGGGGTGTTGAAGTAGGGAAAGGGAAGTGAGAGGTGTGGAAGTATGGGGGTGATGGGCTGAGGGCAGATGAAGTAGAGAGAGCGAGAAATAGGGAGAGTATAAGAAGGGACGGGAGGGGTATGGAAGTATGGAAATATGAAGAAGTGAAGAAGTAAAGTGAGTAAGGAAAATCGTGAAAGTACAAGCAGAGAAAGAAAGGAGAAATAAGAGGAAGTAGGGAAGATGGAGGAGGTAGAAGTAGAGGAAGAGAGAAGAAGTGGAGGAAAAGTAGAAGAGCGAGAAGGTAGGGGAATTGTGTAGGGTATAAGGAAGTATTTAAAGGTAGGGAGAGTGAGGAGGAAATAAGAGAATAGTAGGTGGAGTTGCAGTAGACTAATACAGGAAGTACAGTGAGAGATGAGAAAGTATAACAAGGGTTAGGGGGTGGAAGCATGAAAAGGTGAAAAAGTATAGAAAGAAGGAAGGTAGGGAGTAGTAGAGGTGAAAGAGGGGAAGAGAGGGTAAGTAGAGGGCATGTAGAGGTGGCAGAAGTACGGGTGGAAAAGTCAGAGATAAGAATGTATCTAAGGGGTACAAAAATGAGGGGTGAGTAGGGGAATTAAATAGACATGAATCAGAAAAATCATGAAAAATAAAGTGGGGGTAGTCAAGTGAGAGTTGAAGATCTATAGGAGTGAGGGGTTTTGGATTATGAAGTAGGGGAACTTTGTAGATGGCTAAGTATGAGGCGAGAGGGGAAATAGAGGAAGGAGAAGTATAGGGAGTGAAAGGAAGGGAATCATGGGAGAAGAGACTTGAATCTTTAGTCATTTATTCGCTGGTGACGTTCTTGAAATCAAATTTAACAATTAAATCGTATAATAAATACTTAATCTCTGTACCAAAAATCAGAATGTTATCAAAGGTCTCTTTTTTCTGATAAAATAAATTTTGGTTTATGATTTTTGCAAAATGGATTAAAACTTTGAGGAAAAAAAATGAGAAAAAAGTTTAGAGTTCTCGGTTTTAGATATCTGACAGGAATTTTGAATTTTAAAGAATGGAAAATAGTGCAAAAGGGGGAAAAGGGGGATTAGAAGAAAAAGGACGGACTCTGACCCCTATTTTAACATAAATTCAGTGAAATCTAGCTCCCACAACTGGCAAGTGTTGCAAGAGCAATAACATTGTCTGTGTTGCAAGCTCATAAAAATGATCTTGATTAGTGTGAAATGTAAAATGAAGCGGAATTTGTGTGTGTGTGTGTGTGTGTGTGTATGAGAAAAGCATATGTAATATAATATGTGTAATAGTGATAGAGGGAATGAATCAAGTAGGTACCGCATGCGCGTAGACCTTGAGCCACTATTATAATGATATCCTAGCCTATCCCGGCTTAGCAGCCTAGCCTGGCTGCACCTAGAAACCCCCTCAAGTCGTAAATAATACTGGTATGCTCGTATGCTAGGTGCATTCAAATAATTTACGATTAGCTTCGTTTACTTGTCTACCTCTACGTCTACACCATCAGCTGCAATGTTCATAATCCGCATTTATTTATTTCATGCTATTTCATAAGCTTTTTTCAGTAATTAAATATTCCTTCTATTAAACAAAATTTTTAAAATAATTTTATATATTTTCAAAAATGTTTTTTTTTACTTCATGTATTGCAGTTATTCTCGTACTTCCCAACTTCCCCTCAAGCAGTCTGGTGGTCCCTCAGTTGCGTAGGGGAAGATGGGTAGTGGGGGTAGAATGAGCAGGTATACAGTATTTAAATGGGAATCGCCCGATTATTAGATGAACCACAAATTTATCAACATTTATCCCAATATTTATTACAAAGTTCAATACTATTCTCAGAATAAGAAAATAATGTATTTAGATTTTTTTTAAGATTAATTTTCAGCTTTGAAGATTTTAAAATATGTCAAAAAAGAATCTAGACGATTTAAAAACCATTTTTTGATGTTTCAGGATTTTAAACAATTTTAAGAAAACTTTAAATTATTTCAAAACATGTTTCGAAGTTTTAGAAGTTTTGAAAAGATAAAAAAATATTTTGAAACTTGAAAAGACTTAAAACAATTAGAAACAAAATTAAGATTTGAAAGATTTTGGAATAAAATTTTGAGACTTTTTGAGACATTTGAAAGGTTTTAATACAGTGAATTTTTTTCGTATTGTTCCAGCTAGAATCGAAACGTATTTTTTAAATACTGATACTGATTTTAAAGCAAAGCTTTTCAACCTTGCAAGATTAAAAAATTTTGGACAAAATTTTAATAAGTTTGGGAGGTATTTGAATGTTTCGATAATATAGAAAAATAATTTTAAACTTAACATGATTTCAACAAATTTTAAGCAACATTTTGAAAAATCAAAAATTTCTTAAGATCTCTATAAAAATTAAATTTTTTTTTTATTTTACAAAATTTATTTTAAGAGGATATTTAAAAAGATTTCGAATTATTCCAGAAGATTTCCAAAATTATCAAAGACTTATTTGCTTGTTATCAAATTATCAAAATATAATTTTAGTTTGAGTTTAAGTTTTCATAACTTTTTTTAAACAAAGAGTTTTTTTTTAATTTTATTTTTTACCTAAAATTATTTCTCTATTTACAGCGAAGAATTACATGCGCGTAGCGCGCGATTAATTATGATGTTCAAATGAAAAAATTGTAGGTGTGTCCAACTATCTTAGCATGATGATAAAGCAGCATTCTAGCCATAAATGACACTTACCTGAAACAAAAAATATAATCTATTCAAAAATTACCAATATAATTAACAAATTAGTAAATTTTCAGATTTATTTTTGAAATTTTGTCAAAAATAATTCCTGGCCAATTTTATCGCGATTTCGCTCATGTTTTTATTTATTTTGGGAATTTTTATAACGATATTAGTCATTTTTTTTGCTACTTTAATAATTTCCCTGAAAATACTTAACTCTTACTCTCCTTTGAAATCTCTCACTCTTTTTTTATATCTCTCACTCTTCTTCGACATCTATCACTCTGCTTCCATATCTCTTACTTTACTTCGTAAATTTTTACTCTTCTCTGATACAGATCACTTTGGTTCAAAATATCTCACTCTCCTTCGTCATTTCTCACTCTTCCTGATCACCTCTCACTCTTCTTTGGAATATCTCACCTTTCTTTGTTATCTATCACTCTTCTTCGAAATATCTCACTCTTCTTTGTCATCTCTTACTATTCTTTGGTATTTTTCACTTTTATTGGACATATATCACTCTTCTTCGATATTTGTCATTCTTATTCGAAATCTTTGACTCATCCTCGTCATCTCTCACTCTTCTGTGATATCTCTCACTTTTCTTCTTTTCTTCGTAATCTCTCACTCTTTTTGATCATCTCTCATTCTTTTTTTTTGAATATCTCACTCTTTTTCGTCGTCTTTCTTTTCGAACACTTCTGACTCTTCTTTGAAATATCTTACTCTTCTTCGTTATCTAGCACTCTTTTTCTATATCTTCTACTCTTCTTTGACAACTATCACTCTACTTTCTCATCTCTCAGGGCTCATTTACAAAATACGTGATACTATCAGATGGGGGCCGGTCTTTCGAAGTATCATTCTTCATGTCAGTACTAATGGAAAAAGTATCACGCAGGGGAGGGAGCAGAAGTTCCTGAAAAATGTATCACGTATTTTGTGAATATATTCTTCTTCGATCTCTTACTCTTCTTTAACGTCTTTCACTACTCTTCGTCATCGCTCACTTTTCTTTAGTATCTCTTATTCTTCTTCGTTATCTATCCTTCTTCTTTAATATCTCTCAATCTTCTTGTAAATCTTTCACTCTTCTTCCTCATTTCTCACTCTTCTCTGATATCTCTCACTCTTCTTGGACATAGCTCACACTTCTTTCTCATCTCTCACTCTTTATGATTACCTCACACTCTTCATTAAAATATCTCACTCTTCCTTGATATCTCTCATTCTTCTCCGAAATCATTCAATCTTCTTCGTCATATGTGACTTTCTATGAAATCTTTCACTCTTTTTCAACATATCTCACTCTTCTTCGTTATTTTTCACTCTGCTTCGATATCTCTCACTCTTTTTTGAAATATCTCACTCTTCTTCGTTATTTATCAGTCTTTTTCGACGTCTCTTACTCTTCTTCAATATCTCTCACTTTTCTTTTGAATTTCTCGCTCTTCTCCGATATTTTTCACTCTTCTTCATTACATATCACTCTGCTTCCATATCTCCCACTTTTCTTCGTGATTCCTCACTGATCTCTAAAACATGTCACTCTTGTTCGAAATATCTCATTCTTCTTGGTCATCTCTTACACTTTCTAATCACGTCTCACTCTTCTTTCAAACATCTTACTTTTCTTTGTTATCTATCACTCTTCAGTCTCATTTCTCACTCTTCTTCGACATTTCTCACATTTCTTCATCATCTGTCACTCTTCTTTGATATCTCTCACTCTTTTTTTTTAATATCTCACTCTGCTTGAACACCTCTCACTCTTCTTTGAAATATCTCACTCTTCTTCGTTATCTATCAATCTTTTTCGATATCTTCTACTCTTCTTCGACATGTATCCCTCTTCTTGATTAACTCACTCTTCTCCGAAATTTCTAACTCTTCTTTGCTAACTCTCACTCTTCTTCAACATATTTCACTGTTTTTCGTCATCTCTCAATTTTCTTTGGTGTTTCTCACTCTTCTTCATCATCTGTCACTCTTCTTCGACATCTCTCACTCTTCTTTGAAATCCTCCACTTTTCTTCTACATCTCTCACTCTTTCTTAAGATATATCAATTTTCTTTGACATCTCTCTATAACTTTATAACTGGGAGGCAGTGGGAGGCGTAAAAATAGTGTTAAATTGGTAACGTTGCTTATGGACGACCCCTATTGTAAAAATGAATATTGAGAAACCTTAGGAACTAAAAAAGACTGGCTACGCGGCGAGCGAGCGAGCGAGCGGAGAGCGCATAGCACCCGGACGTTCTGGCAATTTTTCTTCTCCCTGAAACGAGGTGCACTTTTCTCGCTCCTTTCTCTCCTCGGAACCCTTGGGTGAACCCAACAAATCAAATCTCGCGCAAGACAAGGTATACCACAAAGGTATTCGCGTTGCTTCGAGGGCAAATTACGACGTCAAAAGGTAAAGAATCTCGTGGCGAACGTACCCGGCTCTCAAAGACGAAATCACCGTGGACACGCTCGTAAAGTCTCTCGAAGTCGCAGTAAATTTTTATGAGAGGTCGCCGCGTTCCTCTTTAAGAGTACGAGTAGTTAGGTACCAAGTGAAAGGAAGTACGATATAGATTGTAGAACTGTCGGATGAAAAGGAAATGAAAAACCTGTTTCATTTTCACCCAATGGAATGGCTCCTAAAATCAATTTTTTTTTGAATAATAAAAGAAGTGAACCTAGTGCTCTCAGAGTGCTAATGAAAATAAATGGTGATTAAAATAGGGTTTTTAACCCTTAAATCTTGTAACGATAAAATCATTTTTTTGTTTGACAATTCAACTTTTTTTTTGAAAACTCGCCTTTTTAAATTGAAAATTTGATTTTCGAAAATTATCTTATTTATGCAAAATTCATAATCTTGATTGAAAATTCAACCATTTGGTCAGAAACTAATATACTATGTAAGAAATTAAAAAATTTTGTTCAAGAGGCCATTTTTTGTGAAATAATATTTTTCAGTCAAAATTCACCATTTTGAGTTGAAAATTCAAATATTTTGGTAGAAAATTTAGTTCGTACCAGAAAAATTTAATTGTATTGTTTACAGTTTTTTTTAATAATTAATTTTTTAAAGGAAAAGTTAAATATTTTATTTTTAGTTGAAATTGTATTTATTTTCAGTTTAAAGTTCAACTATTTCGTTGTAAGTGAAACTACTTTGTTTACTTGAAAATTAATTGATTTTCTTCGAAAAAATTCCTTTGATTATAATTAATTTAATAATTTCAATTTTATAATAGTTATAAATTAATTTTTTCAACCAAGAAAACGAATTTTCAAAAATTAGTTAAATATTCAACCATAGAGATGAATCTTCTATTAATACAGAACAATTTAAACAGATTTGTTTAAGATTAAATCAATTAGTTGAATTAAAAAAAAAATACAATTCTTTTCAACTAAGCAGTGCAATTTTCAACTGAAAATGGAATAGTTAATTTTTCAGTTGAAAAATCGATTTTTAACTTTAAAAAACGAATTCTGAACATACTATTAAAATTTTATATAAATTAAATTATGTTTTAACAAAGTAATCAAATTTTAAATCAAGTAATTGAATTTTCAATCAAAAAAATACACATACTTAAAGAAAAAGATAAAAGAGGAATGTTCTACTGCAAACGGTTGTTAATATGCATTTTAAAAAGTTAAATTTTTAGCTAAAAAAATTAATTTTAAATACAAAAATTTTCAACAAAATGCTACAATTTTTAACCAAGAGAGAAGAATTTGGTAGGTCTTAATAATTGAATAATTTCAATTTAAAACATCCGAGAGTATATAATAAAAAATGCTTAAAAGTATACATTTTTTAAGCTGAAAGGAATTGCAACCAAGTAATTAAAAATTAAATTAATATAAACTTAAGTTTTGTTTTAATCGACTTTTCAGCATTACATGAGAAGCTTTTGAATTTAAAATTGAATTAATTGAGGAATTAATGGAATTGTAAATTAAGATAATGTAAACTGGAGATATATTTTTTATCGAATTTTGAGTCTTATATGAAGATTTTTTTAAATTGAAATTTCATTAATGGAATTATTTATTAAATTAATTGAAATTACCTTTACGACAAGAATTTCACGAATATAGTGCAGAGACTGGATCTATCGACTCTCGCTGCATTTATGCTCTTAAGTTTCCTACTCTGTCGACAGATGTCGAGTGTGATCATATTTGTGAAAAATTATTTTCTTTATTCAAATATCCTCTTATCATTTTAGATCTCTCATTAACTTTTAAACTTCCTTAAATACATAATTCGAGGGGCAAACAACTCTGTTAATCAGCTGGACCTTTCGGATATCTGAACTGGTATTCCTGTGCAATTCATGTAATCCAGAATAATCCAGAGTAATCCACTTGTAATTCAGCTTGAAACACATTTAATTCTAATAATTCACTTGAAAAGTGGGTAATCCATTTGTATTCCACATTAATCCACTTCTAATTTAGGTAATAGAATTAAAACACTTGTAATCCATAGTACTGAATCGGAGTAATCTACTTGCAATCAGGAGTGAGCAAAATTAATCCACTTTTAATCCAGCACATTCACTTGTAATCCGGCTTAATACACTCGTAAATCGAACTAATTCACTTTTGAACAGGAGCAATCCTCTTGTAATCTAGACTAATCCACTTATAATTCGGGTACTCGAAGTGAAACACTTGTAATCCAGTTTTAAAGCGGAGTAATCTACTTGTAATCAAGAATGATCAAAAGTGATCCACTTTAAGATTAGGTAATCCAGTAATAATCCAGGATAATTCATTTTTAACTCAAATTAATACACCTGTAATTCAAATTAATTTACTTGTAAACTGGAGTAACCCACTTATAATCCAGCGTAATCCACTTTTAATCAAGAGTCGTTCAATTCTAAATTAGTTAATCCAAGTAAAACACTTGTAGTCTGAAGTATTAAAGCAGAGTAATATACTCATAATCAGAAGTGAGCAAGAGTAATCCAATTATAATAGGGGAGATATACTTGTAATCCGGATTAATACACTTGTAAATTGGACTAATTCACTTTTAAATGAAAGAAATCCTCTTGTAATCTAGAGTAATTCACTTGTAACTGGGTGCTTGAAGTGAATCACTTGTAATCCAGTTCTAAAGCGGAGTAATCTACTTGTAATCAGGAATGATCAAAAGTGATCCACTTTAAGATTAGGTAATCCACTTATAATCCAGGATAATTCAATTTTAATTCAAATTAACACACCTGTAATTCAAATGAATTTACTTGTAAACGTAAGTAATCCACTTGTAATGCAGGGTAATCGACTTGTAATCCAGAGTAATTCTATTCTAACTTAGTTAATCCAAGTAAAACACTTGTAGTCTGAAGTATTAAAGCAGAGTAATATACTCATAATCAGAAGTGAGCAAGAGTAATCCAATTATAATCCAGGAGATATACTTGTAATCCGGATTAATACACTTGTAAATTGGACTAATTCACTTTTAAATGAAAGAAATCCTCTTGTAATCTAGAGTAATTCAGTTGTAACCGGGTGCTTAAAGTGAATAACTTGTAATCCAGGTCTAAAGCGGAGTAATCTACTTGTAATCAGGAATGATCAAAAGTGATCCACTTTAAGATTAGGTAATCCACTTATAATCCAGGATAATTCAATTTTAATTCAAATTAACACACCTGTAATTCAAATGAATTTAATTGTAAACGTAAGTAATCCACTTGTAATGCAGGGTAATCGACTTGTAATCCAGAGTAATTCTATTCAAACTTAGTTAATCCAAGTAAAACACTTGTAGTCTGAAGTATTAAAGCAGAGTAATATACTCATAATCAGAAGTGAGCAAGAGTAATCCAATTATAATAGGGGAGATATACTTGTAATCCGGCTTAATACACTTGTAAATCGGACTAATTCAATTTTAAATGAAAGAAATCCTCTTGTAATCTAGAGTAATTCACTTGTAACCGGGTGCTTGAAGTGAAGCACTTGTAATCCAGTTCTAAAGCGGAGTAATCTACTTGTAATCAGGAATGATCAAAAGTGATCCACTTTAAGATTAGGCAATCCACTTATAATCCAGGATAATTCAATTTTAATTCAAATTAATACACCTGTAATCCAAATTAATTTACTTGTAAACGTAAGTAATCCACTTGTAATGCAGGGTAATCGACTTGTAATCCAGAGTAATTCAATTGTAACTTAGTTAATCCAAGTAAAACACTTATAGTCGGAAGCATTAAAGTAGAGTAATATTCTCATAATCAGGATTGATCAAGCGTAATCCACTTGTAGTTTAGGTTATCCACTTATAAGCCATGGTATGCACTTGTAATCTAGCATAAGACACTCTTAATTCTAATTAAGTTGCTTGTACACTGCACTATTTCACCTGCCAGTCAGCGTCATCCACATGTAACCACAATAATCCACTTGTAATTTGGATGATCCAAGTAAAGAACTTGTAATCTGCAGTTCTAAAGCCGAGTAATATTCTCATAATTAGAAATAAATAATGAATAATTAAAAACTGGAGTAATGCAATTGTAGTTAAGGTAATCCAAGTAAAATACTTGTAACCTGCAGTTTTAAAGAAGGGTAATCTACTTATAATCAGGAGCAATCAGGGGTGATACACTTGTAATTTATGTGATCCATTTGTAATTCAGCTTATTCTGTTTGTAATCCAAGTTATTCAAAGCAATTTTGGTAATCACTTAACTAGCATGTAATTCAGAGCAATCCAGGTTTTTCGGAGGAACCTACTTGTAATTTGAAGTTATCAACAGTAATCTACTTCTAATTTAATCCAGGGTAATCCAGATAATTCGGAGTAATTTAGTTGTAGTTAGGAAGGATTAAAAGGGACCCAGTTGTAAATAAATTAGTCCACTTATAATCCATAATAATCCCCTTATAATCTAAGTGATCCAAAGTAATTTTGGTAATCCACTAACTAACTTGTAATCTAGAGAAATCCACATCATTTGGTGTAATTTACATAGATCAACCAAATAGTTTTTAACTTTTCATTGCAATTTTTTTTAATAACACAAAACTTAATTGTTGCATTATTGGTTCAAAATTTATATTGTTTATTCAAAAATGGAATTCAAAAATGCATTTTTTGGTTCAAAATTTGACTAAAATCTAGAAAATCGTTTTTATTTTTTGTATTCAAATTTTAATATTCTGTTAAACAATTTTTTATAAGAATTAATTTTTTATCAAAAACCGTTGCGATTTTATCAAATTTCAACTGATTCATTAAAAGTTGAACTACTCTGTTAAAAATGCATCTTTTTTATTGCCGACTCATAACTTTAGTTGAATAATCATCCCATTGGTTCACCATTTAATGTCTTTTTTTTTAAATGCATACTTTTAGTTGCAAGTTCAAAACTTTCTTAGAAAGTTAATCTTCTTTGTTTAAACAAAAAATACATTTTTGTGGTCCATGACTCATCATTTTAGTGGAAAATTCATCACTTTAGTTAAAAATCTAACTATTTTATTGAAAATTCATTTTGTTTTTAGCAAATGATTTGCTTTAAATGAAAATTTATCTGTTTCATTTTTAGTTTGAAGCTTATATTTTTAAGTCAAAAATGTAACTGGTTGGTTTAAAATGGCTGTTTTTAGTGGAACATTTATGAATTTTCTTGAGAATTCGCCTTTTTCAGGCTTAAAAGTAAGTTTTAACGGAAAATATAACTGTCCCGACTTCGTTTGAAAATGTTTCTTGTTTATTTAAAAATAAAACTTCTTGGTTAAAAATTTGTCTCTTTTTCAATTGATTTGTTTTTTATTTAAAACTAAAATCTTCTATAGCTGAGAATGCATTTTGGAATTCAATCTGAATAACTTTAAATTTTAGAGATTTCGAGTCTAAATATATTGCATTTACAAACAAGTTTAATTTTAAACTGAAACAGACTTTATACCAAAGGAGAAACATTGTCAACAAAATATCTAATTTTTTTCAACCAAACAGTTGCATTTTTAAGCGAAAAAGATGAGTTTTAAAAAAATTGATATTTGATTCTGAAAAAAGCTCATTTTCAATCAAGAAAGATAAATTAAATTTCAAGAAATATGACTTTTCTATCATAAAAGATAAATTTTTAACCAAATAGTTAAATATTTGTCCCAGACGCTGAATTTTCCACCAAGGAAATTAGACTTAAAAAAGACGAATTTCTAATAAATTACATGAACTTTACTCAAAATGAATCAACATTTAAAAAATTGCTGAATTTTTAAAACAAAAGGGTAATTTATCAAAAAAAAACTAAAAATATTAATTTTTATCGAAAATGGAATGATTACATTTTTACTTAAAAAAATTCAATGTCTAAGAAAAATAAGGCAACAAAATAGTTAAATCATTAACCAAAACACATTAATTTGAAACCTTGAAGTATCATTTTTAACAAGAAAGGATGAACTTCAAACTGGAAAATATAAATTTTCAATTATAAACATCAATTTTCAATTAAAACGATCAATTTTCACATAAAGTGGAATAATTAACTTTTTATTTTAAAAAACTAATTTTCAACAAAATAGTTAAATCATCAACCAAAATAGATTAATTTGCAACCAAACATTATCACTTGTCATAAATAATATGAATTATCAACTAGAGAATATCAGTTTTTGATTAGAAACATCAATTTTCAATTAAAAATAAAAGTTTGCATCCAAAATGTAATTATTAGATTTTTCGTTTAAAAAATTAACTCAGAACCAAATAAAAAGAATTTTCAACAAAATAGTTCAATTATATCCACCAATGTAGATTAATTTCCAACCATAAAGTATCGTTTTAGAAATATAAATGTTCATCCAAAATGGGATAATTACATTTTTATTAAAAAAAATTAATTCTCAAACCAAAAAAAAAGACTAATTTTCAGCCAAGGAATATCAATTTTCAAGTAGAAACATCAATTTTGGATTAAAAATATAAATTTTCTTCCAAACAGGTTTATTTTTCGCCAAAAAAATAAGAATTTCTAACAAATTACCTAAATGTTCATCTATATAGTTCAATTATTATCTAATAATATATATGTTATTCCAAAATAGAACAATCACACTTTTAGTTAAAAAAACGAAATCTCAACAAAAAACAATTAATTTTCAACAAAAAATTTTAAATTATCAATCAAAATATATTAATTTCGAACCAAACAGCATGAATTTTAATTTGAAATTAGGGAATATCAATTTACAATTTAAAACATTAATTTTCAATAAAAAATATATATTAAGTATGAATATAAATAAACTAGTTAAATTTGTTACTAATGAGATGAATTTTCAACTAGAAAATTAATTGTTAACCAGAGCACATTACTCTTAAACAAAAAAGTTGCATGTTCAAAAAAATGATTATATTCTAAACAAAATTGTACAATTTGGTTCGAAACGAAAGAAATTATGAAACACAAATATTTCTTGAAAATTAGGGGGAAAAGGTAAATTAAAAAAAAATGGTAAAAAAGTATAATAAGGAAATAAAGAAAAGAGTAAAGTCTGATAAATGAATGTGATTGTGAAATTTAATAAATGATTAAATGTGCCTTTGCAGGACCATCTTTCATCATTTTTGTTAATTTCGTAACGTTGCTTTCATTGAACCCTCCCCACTCCTCTATTACCAACCGTACTTTTTTCATCCCTCTATCTCTCCTCAAAAGCAATTTTGTTGCAAAATTTTTTTTTTGAAAGTTTATGTCGTTTTAAATAATGAACATCCAAATATTAAAGCGAGACATTAAGCCATAGACCCTGTATTGTTCTCTAGCGTTCGGTTCTTTTACCTTCTCAGAAATTCGATTGTTGGTCAATCGAAAAAAAAACAAACAAAAAAGTAACAATAACTAGTTCGTATTCAGTAGTACAAATAATGAAATCAATGCAATTTTTTTCCGTTCTTACACTAAACAAGAGAGGAAACATAACTAAATTTTAAAATCAGTTTGTTAGCAAATTACCTGAAACAAAATTCAATCCACAGTCTTGTTTGCGCATTGGACACTCTGATTAAACATTAGTAAAAATTTGAAATAACCTTTTCCTGAAAAATAAAACAAGAAATTATAGAGATTCTATTTTTCGACAAGACTTTCCGATTGGAATTGAACTTGAGGGAGCTCCTCTGAGATAGAATGGAATTGCAGCTCATTAAGTATTGTCTTAGCAGAAACGATGACTTATGCAACAGTCTTATCTAGCATTATACAGTACATGTACAATTCATGTCTATGGATGCATGACCACAAGAAAGGCACTCTTGTGCTCTTTTTTTTTGCAAATCAGCAAATCAGCTTTGAGAGTCAACCTTGTCATTGTGACCTCTCGTTGTTGGACCTATACTAATACCATGTACATTGTATCGATTCGCGACTGGTATTCCAAGTCGTGAGCCCTTTCCTTGTTCAAATGCAAGGAGAATAAATATTGTAAGCTGTCTGTAGATACCAGCAAATTACTTCAATCACTGGCAAAACAGAACTAAAATAAAGAATTGGTTAGGGGCAATAAGAGCCTACTTGTATTTTCAAAAGTCACTTGTTTCTCCTTTTTTGCATATAAATTCATTCTGAAACAAATTAAAAAAGGAGTGACTTCTAAAAATGGATCAAAGCTGTTACTACATCCAACTGCTCAATTGCATTTTTATTTGAGAGATCTTTACATATAATAAAGTGGACATTTCATTTTCTTGAATTTATGATTTTGTTTTTATCAATTGAAAACCCATTGCTGACAAAATTTTAGACAATCGCTATAAATAAATAATCAAAAATATTTAAATAAAGCAGCAGTTCAGATTTCTCATGCAAAGAGTTTTTATAAAACATCAATTTCGTACATCTTTTGAATATGTTCCAAGTTTCTTTGTCAAGTGGGCTTTTGTGGTACATTGATGCCTTCACATCGAATCGGGTTTCTTAACTTAAACAACAAGTTCTGTAAGAACTTAAAATTTCTGTCCGTGTGGGTGAGAAATGAAAATTAAATGAAAAATTAAATGACCAACATTCTTCTTGGAGGAGAGTACGAGGAACTATCATGCCTTCATCGCTTGGACATGGACATGTGATCCGCTCGCATTACCTGATTCCAACTCGGCGCTTTTCTATCAGAGTTATTATATATTTTTCATACGCCATTCAAATATGCGAATTGAGTCGCCATTTCTTCCTTCCTGCCTTTTAACTGATGCAATATCCAGTTCTAAGCTTGAAGAAAATGCTGATTCCGAAATTATGTGCTCTTGGAATTTAGACGATTTCAATTTATCAAACTGAATTTTTCAATTTAGGATTGGGAACGTCTGCTAATTAAGCACGGTCAAAACTGGAGGTTTCTTTTTGTTCAAGTTTAAATTTGTATGGGAAAGCACATAAAACCTGGCGCCCTCTATAAGGCTTACTTTTTGCTGCATCATCCTTGGAACCAAAAATCGGTTCTAATCTCTCAGAGAAAAAGTTGTTTTGAAGAAAAACTGTTTTGTTTTGAACTAGTTAAATATCTCTTTTTATTAAACAAAATTAAGGTTATTGGTAGAGCAGGTCCCCTTATCAGAAGTAAAAATATATCAAATAAAGCTAAAATGGCAATACATAATTCTATATTTGTACCGACTGTACCATACGGTAGCAAGACATGGACTTATCAAGAAAAAGATAAGAGTAAAATTAACGCAATTGACATGAGATTCATGCCCATAATAAGCGGGAAATCCCTAATGGACAAAGTAAGTAACGAGATAATTCTAAAAGAATGTGGTGCAGAAGAGACGCTAGTAGACACATGGGAAAGAAATCGGTTACGATGGTTCGGACATGTTGTGATAATGCCAAATGAACGACTAAGGAAACAAGTGTATCAAGGTAAAGTAAATGGCAACGTGCCCAGAGGTAGACCGCGGAAAGAATGGTTAGAATGAGTGAATGAGACCCTACTTAGAAGAGACAT
>NC_046662.1:9900286-9909234 GCF_010883055.1 Belonocnema kinseyi | reverse complement strand
GATCAATCTGAAAAATCTCTATCCCTTCCACACACTACTCCTTTCCCCTGCCGAGTGAGTCACGCCTACCCCGGAAGGGAAATGGCTTAATGGTGTAATAATTTAAGTGCAAGATTAGGTGAAGTTTGATGCAAAAGGATAATGTTTGCTTGACAAAGAGTCTTTTTGAAAAATATGAGATTTCCTCTATTTAAGGTTTAGAATTTATCGTTTTAATTCGTTTTAGAAATCCTATTTGTGGCAAAAAGCATCCTTTAATGTTTTTTGAAAATTCCCCTCCCTTTTGTGGCAATTTACGACATTTTTGTGAATCCGCCTTCAAAATATCAAGTGCCAATGAAGCTTATACACCTATTAAAAAATATAATTTTAATTGTATCATATACTTATTATTATAATAATTTTTATTATAATATATTATGATAATTTAATTAGATTCTTCAAGTGAAATAGTAACTTAATCAGTTTAAAAATCATTTTCATCTTTCAGACTTCTCAATTTTGCCCCTATTTCGCTATTTTTTCCTTTTTTCAACAATTCTTATTTTTCTTCTGTTTTGCCGAAACTATCTTCTTTTTCACCTTTTCTAGTTTTTCCTTTACATGAAAACTGAAATACTAGAACTCAATAAAAAAATTCAACTATTTTGGGTTAAAAGTTCATACTTTTTGGTTCAAAATTATACTAGATACTGTATTTTTGGTTTAGAACTCATATCGCTTGCTCAAGAAATCTATTATTTGGTTGGGAATTAAATTATTTTGTTAAAAATTCAACTACTTTTACGAACCTTTGTTTAATTTTTGCTTGAAAATTAATTTTTTAACTGACAAGTTAACTATTCCTTTTTTTAATCAGTCTGTTTTTGGTTGTTGATTTATCTATTTGGTTAAAAATATGTAACCGTTTGAAAATTTATGCATTTTGTTATAATTCGTCTTTTTGGTAAAAAAATTAATCTTTTAAAACAGATAATAAAATTTTTGTTTGAAAATTCGACTATTCTGAATTTTTTTGTTGGTTGAGTATTAATTTTTTTGACTAAAAATATAACTTTCCTTTTTTTGGTTAAAATTTGATATTTTTCGTGTTAAAAAATTTATGTAGAAAATTAATCTTCTTGGTTGCAAATTCTTCCTTTTCGGTAAAAAAAATCAAAAATGAATCTGAAAGGCTTAGGGTAACATTTTTATTTTGCAGATTTTTGTCTAATGCTAGAAAAAATTGAAATCATTTTTAAAGACATTGAGTTGGTTTAAAATGCCAGGGTTTCTGTATAACAAAAAAATTTCTAAAAATTCATTGAAAAATTTGTAATATTTTTTTTAGAAAATCTAATTTTAAGTAATATTTAAGAGAATTTAAAAAGATCTTGAAAATTTGTATTCTTGGTAGAAAATTCAAATATTTGGTTGAAAGCGTATACATTGCATATACATTGGAAAATCATCTTATTCAGTAAGAAATTAATCTTCTTTGAAAAATTTAACAATTGAAAATTTAACAATTTAATTGAAAGTTCAAATTTTGTTGTTGAAATTTCATATTCTCAGGCTGATAATTCAACAGTTTTGCATAGAAAATTTGTTTTTCTGGCTTGAAAGAAAACAACAATTTGGCCGAAAATTCAAAACTTTATATTAAAAATTCATATTATGAGGTTCAAAATTCGATCGTTGTTAAAAGTGATATTTTTTAGATTAGAAATTCAACTATTAAGTTAAAAAATCGTATTTTTTGGTACAAAATTATTTTTTACTATTTGGTTGAAAATTACTTTTTTGTGAAAAAGAAGTACAATTTTAATTAAAAATTCTCCTGTTTAGTTAAAAATTTAATTTTTTTTGCAAAAAGTAATATTTTTAAACTCTAAATTTAACCATTTGTTTGAAAATTAGTCCTTTCTGGTGAAAAAATCATAATTTTAATTAAAAATTCAACTAATTAGTTGATAATTTAATTGTATTGTAGAAAAATTTCTTTTTGGGTTAAAAATTTAACAATTTATTCGAATATGCAAAATCTTGTGTTAAAATTTCATATTTGCGAGTTGAAAATTGTACAGTTTTGTATGAAATTTCTTCCTTATTTTTTAGAGATTCAACAATATGGTAGAAAATTGATCTATGTTGTGGAAGATTTACTTTTTTTTATTAAAAACGAATTTTTTAAATTCAAACTTAGTTATTACATTTTTGGCTAAAAACTGAGTTTTTAATTTACAAATTCAACTACTCGGTTACAAACTGATGCAGTTGGGTTAAAAATTTGTTAGTTTTTTTTTGTAAAAATTAATCTCGCTAGAAAACACAACTATTGGATTTGCAAATTCTAAATTTTGGAAAATTTTTGAACAGAAACATTGAGCATTAGATTTGATTTCCATTCCTTTAAACTAAGCTAAATTCCACTTTGCAGGTGACTGCAAATTCTCCACGGCCAGGCAATGAACTGAAATCTATAGTAACCGTCAATTCGACATAAAATTCTAAAAATACAAACTAACACCTGAAAGAGTTTTTATATTCTTCCTTTGGTAAAATTCAAATATCATGCGATGTCGTGGAACGAAAGTGTCTCCTCAAGAACTACATTAAGAAGAACTGAGATAAATTTTTATTAAGCAATAAATTTCGTTTGAAGAGCGAGTCTTTTCTTTTACTCGTTGCTTTCAAAGCTTTTTTGATACAACTTGTTATTTTTTACTTGAAGATAACCAAGATTTACTTTTATTTACACTTGCATACTTTTTATTTTAGGATGTCTGAATAGGTCGTTGCAACAACACCATGTCCTTTGTGAGGACAGTAAAATAATGTCAGTGGGAGTACGATTTAAAAGACGACTAGACATTGTCAATGTGACCTCAGTAGGTATCATTTTTAGCACTTAAGTGGAATTATGGCCTACAATATTTAACTGATTTGTCTACAAATTTAAGGATGATCAGAGAAGATACATATTTAGTGCTATTTCAAAGGAAATTTTAATCTATTAATGATTTCTAGAGTTATTTCACTTTTTGTGCCCAAAATTCGATTCTTCAGCAGTTTAGTCGACCTATAATCTATGATTTTTAACCGATTTAGCTAGAAATTTTTGGACAAATTAAAAAGATGAAGCTTTAGTAATGGATTAAATGAAATTTTGATTCACTCATTATTTATGGAGTTATTTTGTTCTCATTTCCCAAAATTTTAGTTTTTAGAAGTTCAATCGACCTGCACTCACAACTTTCAATTTATTTTTTTTTAAATTCCGAACAATATCAACTAGATAAAGAGAAAGTGCTCTTATTAAGGATTTCATGACTGATTAATTATTTCTAGAGTTATTTCATTTTTTATGACCCAATGTTATGATTTTCTTATTTTACTTTTTATCATTTTGAGATTTGTTAATTATTTATAGAGTTATTTCACTTTTTGTACCAAAAATTCCATTATTAAGCAGTTTCGTCGACTTGCAGTATACAATTTTTAATGGATTCAGTTAGAAGTTTCCGTCTAAATTACAAAGAAGCATCTTTAGTACTACTTTAAAGCAAATTTTTATTTATACATTATTTTTTATGTTATTTCTATTTATACTCCCAAAATTCAAGATTATAGCACTTTAGTAGAAATGTAGCCTAAAATATTTAAACAATTTAAATAAAAAGTTTAGGATGAATTTCCTAGATGAAGCTTTAGCACTGCTTTAAAGTACATTTTCATTTAGACTTCATTTTTAGAGTTATTTCACTTCTTATGCCCAAAATTATAATTTTTAGCCGTTGAGTCGAACTGCAGGCATAAAATATTCAATCGATTCATTTATAAATCTTAGAATGTCTTAACTGGTTAAAGAACAAGTGTTCTTTTTTAGGATATTATAATTTTCTAATTATTTCTAGAGTTATTTTACTTTTATCTTCAAAAATAGGTTTTTTAGAAGTACGGACGACCTGTATTTAATAAAATATAACCGACTTATCTAAAAATTTCAGGATAAATTTGCAATATGAAGTCTCATTATTATTTTACAGGAAATTTCAATCCGTCATTTATTTTTGGAGTTATTTACATTTGTGTACCCAAAATTCGAGTTCTTAGTATTTCACTCAACCTATAGTTCATAATATTCAATCGATTTGTCTTCAAATGTTAAAATAACTTGAAAAGATGCCACTTTACTGTTATATTCAAGATCTTTTTTATTCAATAATTATTTCCATTGTTATTCAACAGGAAATTTTGATCAATAATTTTTTTCTGGAGTTATTTTACTTTTTTTTGCCCGAAATTAAATTTTTTTAGAAGTTAAGTCGACATCTAGCCTAAAATGTTAAACCGATTTCTCTAAATTTTTTGAATATATTAATTAGGTAAAGATTTAGTGCTGTTTTCAAGGAAATTTTGATTCATAAATTATTTTTAAAGTTACACAATTTTTTATACGAAAAATTCGATTTTTTAGCCTTTCAGCCAATATGTAGCTCACAATATCAAATCAATGTGCCTCACAATTATGAAATAAATTGAAAATATGAATTTTCAATGATATATTCAAGGGAATTTTGATTCATTATTAATTTCTGGAGTTATTTCACTTTTTTTGTCCAGAATTGATTTTTTTTTGCAGTTCAGTTGACCTTTAGCCTAAAATATATAACTGATTAGCCTCAAAAGCTTAGGATACATTGAGCAGATGAAGCTTAAGTACCAATTTTCAAGATATTTTGATTCTTTGATTATTTATAGAGTTATTTAATTTCTTATTCCCTAAAATATGATTTTTTACAGTTCATTTGACCTGTATTTTACAAAATTTAACCAATTCAATTAGAAATTTCAAGATAAATTTACTAGGTGAAGCTTCTATGCTATATTTCAACAAATTTCAATTTATTATTTTTTTGTAGAGTTATTTCACTTTTTATGTAATATACTCAATTTTTTAGCAGTTCAGTCGACCTAAAGCCTACAATATTAAACTGTTTCATGTCAAAATTTTAGAATACATTAACTAGATGAAGGGTCAGGACTAATTTTTAAGGCATTTTTGATTTTTTTATTATTTACAGAGTTATTTCACTTTTTATTCCCAAAGATTCGATTTTCTCACAGTTAAGTCGAGCTGTATTCTACAATATTTAATTAATTCGGCTAGAAATTTCCAAATCAATTGACCAGGTGAAGGTTTCATTCTATATTTGAGGAAATTTTAAATAATTAATTATGTCTAAAGTTATTACATTTTTTGTCAAAAATTCGACTTTTAAGCAGTTCAATAGATCTGCAGCCTACAATCTTTCATAAATTGAACGATAAATTTTCGGATGAATTGACGAAATTAGGCTTTAGTACTATTTTTAAAGAAATTCTTATTCATGAATTGATTCTAGAATTAATTCAATTTTTACGACAACAATTAGAATTTTTAGTAGTTTAGTAGACCCGTAATCTAAAATATTCAACTGAATTGTCTACAAATCACAGGATACATTTACTGGATTATGCTTTAAAACCACTTTCAAGCAACTTTGGATTCATTAATTTTTTGTAGAGTTGTATCACTTTTTACGCCCGAAATTTGATTTTCAGTACTTTAGCACATCTGTCACCTACAATATTTAACTGATTTATCCTAAAATTTTTGGACATGTCGGCTAGATGAAGATACAATAATATTATAGAGGAAATTTAAAGTGATTAATTATTTCTGCAGTTATTTGATCTTTTATCAAAATTTAAGAAATATAAATTAGATTAAGATCCAAATTAAAAATCCTATTTAACGTCCAATATCAAATTGATGGAAACTCCCGTGAAAAAAAAAACAAGAATTCAACGACCAAATATATTTTTAAAAATAAATTTTAAAAAACTCCTATTGTAATATGAAAAAAAAATCATTTTCAGACAAAAATAAAAAAGAGGAAATAAAAATGAGAGGGCAGCCAACCAAATCCCGTTTCTTATTTTTTTCCTTCTTTCGTCTTTTTTTTGTAACCATCAAATTACAATAAAATAACATTCAAAATAAAAATTAGAAATAAAAAAATGTATTATTTTGCGAACGTTTCGGTACTCGTGCCCTTATTAAGGCAAGAAAAATGTAAATTATTTTAAAAATTTGTTTTCAGATTGCAATAGGAGTTTTTTGTTTGTTTTTTGTTTGTTCATTGTGGTCCAAATTTAATCGTTGGATTCTTGTTTTTTTTTTATCAGGAGTTTGCATCAATTTAATTTGTATACCCGAAAATAGATTATTTCGAAGTTCAGTCGTCCAGTACTCTGTAGTCTACAATATGAAAACAATTATTGCAAAAATTTAAACATACATTGCCTTAATGCAGTTTAAGTTCTCTTTTGAAGGACATTTCGATTTGATAATTTTTTGTAAAGTTATTTCAATGTTAATTTCCAAAATTCGATTTAACTGTGGCAGGATGTCTGAAAAGGTCGTTCCGGCCACACCTTGTCCTTTTTTAGGACAATAGCATAATATCCCAATCAGTGGGAGTGTGATTTAAAAGACGACTCGTTCCTGCAAACGACATTAACCTCAGCAGGTTCCTGGAGAGTCGCAGTCAAAGTATCTCGAAATTGGTAGCGACGAAAGAAATTTCTTCGGTCAGGACCAGCACTGTCTGCGGGAATGGAAGTAATAAAAATACGTGACTGAAACTAAGAGTCTGTTGGAAATATTTAAGACACGCCCACAGAGGAGGCTGTGTATATTTACATAAGAGAAACGTAAATCACCCGAGACCCGGAAATCTCGGGGCGTTGCAACGTCGACGTATGTACAACCTGAGATTGAATCTCATTTGCAATTTCGCGTGCAAAAGTCAAACTCAGTTCTTGAAGAAAAATGATGTTAAGGTACCTGGAATTCATACCGAACCTGCATAATTTTCATTTACAGGGAGACTGAGACTCTACTCACTGAAAACAAATTTCTGTATCCGGTTAAACCCCTTGTTGAAAAGTCTGCTGGCGCTGACCCGGTCCAGGCCAGACTGTCTGGTTTGCATTCTTGATGCTGACCAGATGGTCTGGCCTGGGCCTGGCCAAAAGCGTAAATTATTTGGCTAGCCCCAGGCTAGACCGTCTGGTTATTGTCTGGTCATCTACTATTAGGAGGCGGGTCAGTGGCTGGCTGGATTTCCTTTGTTTTTTTAATGACTTGAAAAAAATTCATTTTTCAGTATAAGTGTTATTGGCTCATCAACGCCAAACCTTGACCAGACCATACTGTCATAATAATTGGAATAAAAGTTTTGTTTACATAGTTTGAATGTCCTATTTTTTTCATTTTAGACACCCTGTAACTTTTTGGAAATATATCAGAATGAAATTTGCTGATAAAAGTTAGACAATTTTTGTTCTTGGGTAGCTCATGAGCGCCGGAGCTGGGCCAGACCAGATCTTCTAGATCGAATTCCGAAAAAACTGATTTTTAACTATTTATTTCAACCCTACACTAATAAAATTTATTTGTAACAATCTAGTCTATCCGTCATCTAACTAGTCGAATTCTAAACTAAAAATAATTAATTGTCAGTTAAAAAATGTGATTTAAATTTTCAATTAGGAAAATTAATTTTTAAATAAAAAATAATTTTTAACAATATTTAAAAATTTTAAACCCATCAAAGGAATATTTAAGAAATTGCTTTATTTTGTAACAAAAACAAGCAATTTTTAATAAAAATTTATCAATTGAAGTTTCAAGTAAAAACGATCAATTGACAGTCGAAAATAGATAAGTTCAATTTTCATTCAAGAAAATTGATTTTCAACTAAAAAACGAATTTTCAACGAAATAATTAAATTGCCTATAAAATAAAATAACTAATTTTTTTGGAAATAGATCAGAATGAAATTTGCTGATAGAACTAAGAAATTTTTTGTTTTTGGGTAGCTCATGAGCGCCGGAGCTGGGCCAGACCAGATCTTCTAGATCGAATTCAGAATTTTTTTTCTTGGCTAGTCGATCAGCGTCAAATCTGCACCAGACCAATTTTTTAATGTATGCATAATAAAATTCTGGTTTTGATATGGTGAATTTCGTATTTTCTATAATTTGAAACAGCCCATAATACTTTTAGACCAAAAAATTAATTTTCAGATTTAAATATTCGTTTTCCATTTATTGAATATTAATTTTCTTAAATAAAAATGCATCTCTTTGGTTAAAAAGTTGCTTCTTTTATTTAAAAATTGATCTCTTTTATTTAAAAATTTATCTCTTTAACTAGAAATTTCATTTCTTTGTTTAGAAATCTAATTTTTTCGGTTAAAACTTAATTCTTTGCTATTGAAAAGTCTATTATATTTTTCATTCAGAAGTAATCTTTTTAGTTTACAATTTAATTATTGGGTTGAAACTTTAATTAATTTATAAAAATTTAATTATTCAGTTAAAAAGTCATTCTTTTTGGTAGACAATTCATTTGCTCTATTAAAAAATTGATTGTTATGGTTTAAAATCTAGATATTATAATTCGAAATTCCACTATTTTGTTGGAAGTAAACTTCTTTGTTGAAAATTTATATTTGCCTATTCGAAAATTCAACTTTTTTTATGAAAATTTGTATTTTTAGATTCACTGAAAATTTAACTATTTTGGTAAGAAATTCAATAAAAAAACTAAAAAATAAGCTTTTTTTAAACGAATCAGTTCATCTTTCAACGAACAAGTTGAATTTTTAACTAAAAATAATAAATTTTAAGTTAAAATATTAGTTATATTTTCGATTAGGAAAATTAATTTTCAACTAAAAAAATCTCAATAGAACAGTTGAATCTTACATCCATAAAATAAATATTTAAGAAATTAGTTTAATTTAGAACACGATGCAATATTTTATTAAATGATGAGAGAATTGAACAAGTTGATAAGTTCGTATACCTTGGTAGCTTATTTACTAGGGACGGGAAGATAAATGAGGAATTA
>NC_046662.1:9898379-9900186 GCF_010883055.1 Belonocnema kinseyi | reverse complement strand
GAATTCTGGATCAATCTGAAAAATCTCTATCCCATCCACACACTACTCCTTTCCCCTGCCGAGTGAGTCGCGCCTACCCCGAAAGGGAAATGGCTTAATGGTATAATAATAATAATAATAATAGAACCAAAAAATCGGAATTCTCAATACAAATTAAATAGTTGAATTTTCAAATGAAAACGGCCAATTGCCAGTTTAAAAATATTAGTTAAATTTTGAATTAAGAAAAAATAATTTTCAACTAAAAAAAGAATTTTCAATAAAATAGTTAAATCTTAAATTAAAAAATTAATTTTCATAAAAAAAATACGAATTTTCAATACGAATTAAATAATTGAAAACTCATTTTTAACAAATTAGTTAAATCTTAAACTTATCAAATAATTTATTAATAAACTATTTAATCTTTCATCCAACTAAAAATATTCAATTGTCAGTTACAAAATATCAGTTAAAGTTTCCATCAAGAAAAATAATTTTCAACTAAAAAAATAATTTTAAACAAACTAGTTCAATCTTAAAGTCATAAAACTAATACTTGTGAAATTGATTTAATTTTTAACCAAAAAATAGAAATTCTTAATGTAAATTGAGTAATTGAATTTTGAATTAAAAATGGTCAATTGCCCATCAAAAGTGGATCAAATAAATTTTCATTGATCAAAATTAATTTTCAACCAAGGAAAAACATTAGTTTTCAACAAATTTGTTCAATCTTCAACGAACAAAATTAATTTTTAACGAACATGTTAAACTTTCAACCAACTAGTTGAATTTTCACTGTAAAATGATAAATTGTCAGTAAAAAATATTAGATAAAATTTTTAGTTACAAAATTAAATTTTAACTAAAAAATTGTTTTCAATAAAATAGGTAAATTTTAAACCCAACAAATGAATTTGTGAGAAATTAGTTTAATATTAAACCAAAAAAAGTATTCCTAATGAAATTTAAATAATTCCATCTTCAAGTACAAAAAGGTCAATTGTCCGTCAAAAATGAACCAATTAAATGTTCATTTATTGAAATTAATTTTCAGCAAAGGAAAAACATTAATTTTTAACAAATCAGTTTAATCTTAAACCAATCAAATTAATTTTTAACAAACTTTTTCAACTTTCAACCAACTATATTGAATTTTCAACTAAAAATGATCAATTGCCAGTTAAAAATATTATATAAAATTTTCAGTTATGTAAATTAATTTTTTAATGAAAAAAGTATTTATAATTAAATAGGTCAATTTTAAACCCAATTTATAACAAACAAATAAGAAATCTCAATAAAAGTTGAATAATCGAATTTTCAAGTGAATGCGGTCAATTGTAAGTCAAAAATGGATCGGTTAAATTTTAATTTAGGAAAATTAGTTCTCAACTCAGAAAAAACTGATTTAAAAATGGTTAAAAAAAGGGATTTAAATTTTCAATTAAGAAAATTAATTTTTAAATAAAGAAGAATTTTTCATAATATTGTTAATTTTAAACCCTTCAAAAGAATATTTAAGAAATTACTTTAATTTGGAACAAAAAAAGCAATTTTTAATAAAAATTTATTAATTGAATTTTCAAGTAAAAACGATCAATTGACAGTCGAAAATAGATAAGTTCAATTTTCATTCAAGAAAATTGATTTTCAACTAAAAAACGAATTTTCAACGAAATAATTAAATTGCCTATAAAATGAAATAACTAATTTTAATTTTTTTTTAGACATTTAAGAAAATAGTTATTCAAATTTGTATTTTCCATGCGTGATGTCACAATTTCTATTAACCCCTCTCCCTGGTTCATAAATAGTCATAAAT
>NC_046662.1:9884147-9898368 GCF_010883055.1 Belonocnema kinseyi | reverse complement strand
CCCCCCCCCCCCCCTATTAGTATGAAGTAGTTTTTAAACAGCCCCTTGAAATGTTCAATCATTTTTTTTCAAAATATTAACTGATGATTTGTTCTAAAATTTATAAACCCTGACTGAATTTTGACAATTTCCTGTTTAAAATTAACTTCAATTCTGGTTATTAATTTTTCTTTCAAGTCTTAAAGTCAGCAACTGCTCCGCAATGAGAAAATAAAAAAAGTGAGAGAGATGAGGGAGGGCACCCTTCTGCTTTAAAGGGGGGTTAGTGAGGAATATAAAGTATTGACTGACTGTTGTGGAGCGCACTTTGTATGTATGTACCTACCCACCCTGCAGACTTCATTCGGTCTTCGCTTCCAGCCAGGAGAAATAATGCGACTTCCGGAACCGAAGAAATACCTTTCAGCTTTTAAGAGCACCACCGAGTAAAGTGAGAGGGGCATTGGGGCAAGGGTTGGGGTCGAGCAAGAAATTTTATTAGTATCCCTGAACGCAAATTCTCCGAGGAGCAAATAACGTCTGCTGATAGGACAGACTGCTAATAAATACAGTATAAGTTATATTCTATATGTACTAGCTCATTCCGGTAAATATCCGACCTTGTGGTGTACCCTTTAGAAGCCACAACCAACTTCTGGCGATCACCCCACTTTTAAAAGTACTCATTAATTGTACTTCACCACGACACCGCATCTGTCCATGTGTCGCAGCTTATTCAACAATTTCTGTGAAATTTCGTGTTTCTCCAGAAATTGTTAACTAAGCTGCCTATTCATTGCAGCTTATTCAGCAATTTCTTTTGAAATTTCGCGTTTCGACCGAAATTGCTGAATAAGTTGCCTAATCCTCGCAACTAATTCAGCAATTTCTGGTGAAATTTCGTGTTTCACCGAAAATTGCTGACTAATTTGCTGTTTATTATCTTATAAGTCCGAACTCGATTCAGTTTAATTTTCGGGTGTGGTTATGTCAGCTTGGCAGTTTAACTATTTCAGCTGCAAAATAAGGAGTAGTACTTTTGTCGAAATTAAAGAGTTTTTTACTTTAACAGGAAGTTTGAAACAGAGTTTTCAATGAATAATGAATAAGTAGGAGTAAAGGCAAAGAAAATTACTTGCGAAGCGGAAGGACAAAGGGCAGACAACTTACTTTCGTTCCAAGTTTATGGTTTAAGTGAAAAGAGAGCCAGCAGCTTCGAAACGGCGCTAAAACTGCGGTTGAATATTATTAAAAAACTCAGGAACTGCTTAATAATACAGCTTCCGGAAAGTTTCTTTCCTAACTCTTCCGAACGCTTCCTAGATTGATAATTGCCAAAGTTTAGGAACAAATTTTAATTGAAAAAGCTTAAAATTTAGTAAACTTTACATTAAAGGTACCGTCAAAATACCAAGTCACTCACTTCAGAGGAAATGTTCAGAATTCTAAAATATTTTTATATATTTTAAATATTTTTTATTTTATTTTATTGTCAAGAATTGAAAATGAATTTGCTGTAAATTAGATTATTATGTTAGAAATTCAACAACTTTGTTCAAAAGTCTATTTGTTTGGTTAACAATCAAACTCTTTGTTTAGCAACTTATGTGTTTTATTACATTTTCTCGTGTGAAAATTAATTTTTTTAAATACATGATGGGGAATTGTATTAATTGTATTAATAAAATACAAAATAGTAAGATTTTAGTAAGCATATTGCATTCCTTTTTTTAACTAAAAATTTAACTATTCCATCTTTGGTTGATAATTTATGTGTTTTATTGAAAACTGATTTCTTTAATTGAAACCTGAACTGCCTGTAAAAAATTTGTTTCTTGCTTTTGATTTAAAAATAATTTTTTTAACTGAAAATGTGACTATTAAATTTTGGCCGAAAAGTTATATTTTTCAGTACAAAATTTTGGATTTTGTTTATAGAAAAAGTTTGTTTTTTGGTTTGAAAATTCAATAATTTGATCAAGTTTCTTTCTCTCTCAAGCAAAAATGCTTCTTCGTCAAAAATTCAATTCTTTTGTTGAAAAGTAGTTGCTTCGGTTTAAAAGTTCATCTATTTTTGTAGTTTGGTTCAAAATTTAATTATTTAATTCATACTTTAATTATTTTGTTTGACATTTAAATATTTTGATCGAAATTATTTATTTTTGGTGAAAAATTCAATTGTTCTATTGAAAATTCGTCTGTTTTCGTTGATAATTCTGTTATTTTGTTCTGAATAGATTTGCTTAAAATTAATGTTTGAAACTCAAATTTAGCTATTTCGTTGAAAATTAAATTGATTGGTTAAAAATTAACTTTTTAGGAAAAAATTTATTTTTTCGGGTAGAAAATTCAACTGTTTTTTGGGAATTCATACGTTTGGCTCAAAAATTTAAGAATATGGTAAAAAATTTAAATATTTTGTTAAAAAATTATGTAGTTTATTAAACATTTGTCTTCTTTTGGTAGAAAATCAATTTTTTGGTTAAAAATGTAACTTTTCAGTTGAAAATAATCTTTGGTTGGAAAATTAAAATAGATGATGAAAAATTCGCCTGCATGCCTTGAAAATTCGAAATTTGGTATAAAATTAGACAATATGGTAAAATATTAAACTGTTTTGTTGAATTTTTTGTATTGAAAATTAATTCTCTTGGTAAAAAATCTAACTACTTAATTTTTGGAGAAAAATAATTCTTTTTAGTTAAAAAATTCAACTCCTCAGTTAAAAATGTTTCGAAACCGAAAATGTTTTAAATAACGTTTGGACTAACATTACACACATTTTCCAAAATATTTCGCAGAAAATTGTTGTATTTTGTTTCAAATTCATTTTTTTTTGTTCGAAAATTAATCTTCTTGAATAAAAATTCAAGAATTTGTTTAACTTTTTTTTTGTTGGTCAACACAACTTTTTTTTTAGTTCACCTTTTTTTGTAAAGAATTCTTATTCTCGGCTCAACAATTTCACAATTTGGTAGCAAATTGAATTATTTGATTGAAAATTTATGTATTTTGTTCAAAATTAACATTTTCAAGTAGAAAATAATTTTTTGCTTAAAAATGTAATTGTTTGTTATAAAATTAATCTGTCTTAGTTGAGGTTTTAACTATTTTGTTGGAAATTTCTTTTGTTGATTGAATCCAACTAATTTTCTTATTTTAAATTTAAATACTTTTGTTCTTGAAATATCAACTATTACATTGTTTTGCTTATTACTTGAAAATTTAACCATTTTATTGAAAATTCAACTGATTTGTTGAAAACCAATTTTTTTTGTTGAAAGTTCAACATTTTTGTACAAAAATCATATTTTTGGCTTGAAAATTAAACGAAAATTAAACGATAAACTTTATTTTGCCGTTTTTTGGTTGACAATTAATCTTTTTTACTTAAATATTCTACTATATTATTAAAATGTATGTCTTTTCTTGATAATTTATCTTTTCTAGTAGAAAATTAACCATCTTAGTCGATAAAACATGTTTATGGTGGAAAAAAATTTGTTTGAAATCGCAACTATTTTATTGGATGCTCATCCGTTTGGCTTGACAAGTCAATAATACAGATGAAATTATTTTTTATTGACTGAAAAATCTCTCTTGGATAAAAATTCGACTTATTAATTTAAAAAATTTATCTCTTTCAGTAAGAAGTTAATATTTTTTTTATTAAAAATATTACTTCTTGTTTCAATTCAACCATTTTTTATTTAAAATGAAAATCTTTTCTTGACTAAGTGGAAAAGCAAAAAATTACTGGCCTTTAGAGACAATTAAGAGAGAAAATAGAGTCCTTAGTATCATTTTTTCACAATAGTAGAAGAATAGTCTCAACATTTAAAAAGGGGGTCAAACAAAATCAATAGCGTTGTTGAATCCGAGGACTGAAACAAAAAAGAGGGAAAAGAGAAGAATGGACTGAGGAAGAGTTGCTTGTATGAGAAGAGAAAGAAATAAAAAGAAATGAGTCTAGAAAGGGTGCGAGAAGAGTATGAAAATGACGAATGGCAGAAGGGAAGGAGAGGGGGAAGGGGAATGGGAAGGGGGAAGTAGGAGTGGGAGTGGGAAGGAAATAGAGCGAATGAGTACCTAGGGTAGGAAAATGGTGCTAAGTGCACAGCAGTGGGGCATCGACCAGTCTGTCGCCATCCACACCGTTCTTTCGCCTCAATTTATGTTTCAATGTATATCAAATTTTCTTGGGCATGCAATTTGCATAAAATTCCGGTTCATTTCCTATACCGGCAAAATCCCAAGATAATTTTTATCCAAGAGTGGATTAAAGATTAGAGCATTACAATTGAGCAATGCTTTGGCAATTATAACAATTTAAGTAAAAAAGAGAAGTTCCACTTTATTTTATTTTTTTCGAAAGTAACGGAAAAGTGACACTAAATTTTTGTTTTTTATTTTGAGCAGACCTTTTTAGGACAAAAGTACAAGAAAAGCTGCACCTGATTTTTTTACTTATTTTCGCAGGACCTAAATAAGCTTTGGAAAAAAGCACTAGAAAAGATCCATTTTATTTTTTTTTCTTCTAATTTTTTAAAAGTTCCAGAAAGGTGTCAAAAAATACCTACTCAATTTTCTTTTAAGCAGGTTTTTTTTTAAAACAAAGTACGCGGAAAGTTATAGTTTCTTTTGAGTAGGACCTTTTTGGGCCAAGGCTGATTAAAAGTCCCAATTTAATTTTCGTTCAAAAACTTTACAATCCCTAAATAATTTTTGAGAAAATTGAGGAAATTGTGTACTTTTGCCATAAAAAAAGTCCTGCTGGAACGGGACATTTTTATCACTTTTTTTTAGTACTTTAGACCTGCTTCAGAAATACACTTAAAAATTCCAAAAAAATTGAAAATTTTCTTGTACTAAAAACTATTTATCCTTCCTCTAGAAATTTAACTATATGGTTGAAAAACAATTATATTGTTGAAAATTCAAATATCTTGCCAAAAAATTCAACTAATTTTTATAGAATTCATCTTTTTTTTGGTTAAAAATTTTATGATTTGTTTCAAAGTTAAACTTTTTTCTTAGAATATAATTCTTTTTGGTTAAAATTTCAGAACTCTAATTGAAAATTTAACCATTTTTTTAAAAAGATATTTCACTTTTGGATTTAAAGTAAACTATTTTGTTTAAAATGAATCTTATTATTGAAAATTTAACTATTTTAAAAGAAAAGTCAAGTATTCAGAAACAAATTAAAGTAATTAGTCAAAAATTATATTATTTGGTAAAAAATTATTTTTTTGTTGTAAAAAAATGATATTTTAGGGTTGGGAACTGAAGTATTTTGTGAATAACAAGTCTTTTAGTTAGCCTTGTTTTGTACAAATTCATCTTCTTTGTAGAAAATTCATCTTTTTGGTTTAAAATTTAACTATTTAGTTAAAACTTAATCTTTTTTGGGTTTAAAAATTAATTTAGACAAATTAAAACTATGTATTCCATTTTTTCTTATTAATTACGCGTTTTAAGTTGAACTTTAAAATGTAACTACTTGGCTCAGCAAAATTTTTTGTTTGTTTACTCAAAGAAATGCATACATTTGATCGAAATATCAGGTATTACATTTTTCATTAAAAAGTCCTCTTTTTTGTTAAAAATTATTCTTGTTTGTATCAAAATTAACAATTTTGTTAAAAATTCATTTTTGGGTTAAAGATTTTTTATTTTGGTTCAAAATTACTTTTTTTAGTGATAATTAAACTAATCCAATTAGAGATTCATTACTTTAGTTAAAAAATAATTTCTTTGGTTGAAAATTTAACTATTTTGTTCAAAATTTGTTTTATTTTTGTAGAAAATTCATTTTTAAATTGAAAACTTAAATATTTTATTTTTCGTGTAAAGTTTATTCTTTCTAATGACAAAATGTTCTTTTTGGATAGAATTTTATTGTTTTTAGTTGAAAATTTATATTTTTACTGAAAATTGAACTATTTCCAGTTTAAGATTTTTCATTATAGTTGAAAATTCATCTCTTTGTTTAAAAATTCAACTATTTATTCGAAAATCAAACAACTTTCTTATAAATTCAAATTTTTTGTTCCGAAATTCGTCCTTTTTGGTTGGAAATTCATTTATTAACTAAAAATATAACTGTTCCAGTTGAAGATTCATCGTTTCAGTTAAAAACTCACCTTGTAGTTCGAAAATTTACTTATTTTTCTTAGATATCCTTTTACTTTTATTCAGAATCAATTTTTTAATTCAAAATTCAACTATTCTAATTTTGGTGAAACATTCATCTTTTTTAATTTAAAATTCAACTATTTTGTTGAAAATTAATTTTTTTTCTTTGAAAACTCATGTATTTTGTCATATACTCGGGGTTTTAATTGAAAATTCGTCTTTTTGGTAAAAAATTTATCTTCTTTCTTGAAAATTCACCTTTTTGGTTGAAAATTATTTTTTCAAAAATAATAATCAATTTTTTTGAATTGAAAGTTTGACTTTTTAATTTTGGTTAAAAATTTTTTTTTTAAATTTTAATTGTACGGTTGAAAAATCCTCGTTTTCTCAATAAAAGTAATTGTTTTTGGACTGAAAATTTATGTTTTCCATTTTTAGTTATAAATGTTCAATAGTTCAATTTTCAAATAAATAGTTGAAGGTACAACCAAAAAATGAATTTTTTTACACAAGAAAAATAATTTTTTGACCATAAATGACGAATTTTCGACTGAAAAACATCAATTTTCAACCTAAAAGATGCATTTTTAAAGAAGAATATTAATTTTTTTATCAAAAGAGGCCAATTTTCAAATAAAAAGGATAATTTTTTTACTACAAGTGGAAAAGTTAAATTTTCAGTATAATAGAACATTTTTTATTTTTTAAAAATATTTTTTGAACAATGTGATTAAAATTAAGAAAATTTAAATAAGATTCAAATCATATTTAAAGTCGAATAATCGATTTATTGTGTATAATTCCTAAAAATAAAAACAAGAATCCAATAAATAAATTTGGACAACCACCATACAATTTTCCTATTGAAAGTTGGAAAAAAATTACCTAATGTTTTTTATTGTGATTCGATAATTATAAAAATAAAAAAGATGACAGAAATAAAAAAGAGTAGGAAGAGGATTTGGTTGGTTGCCTTCTCATTTTCCTTTTCTATTTTTCATTTTTGTCCAAAAAATAAATTTTTTCTTTCCTTTGTTCGTAAAAGATTTTAATTTTGAAAAAAAATCCAAATTTCAATAGGAAAATTTTATAGTGGTGGTCCACATTTGGTCTTTGGATTCTTGGTTTTATTTTCAGGTATTATGCTCATTAATTTGATTATTGGACGTTGAATATGATTTTATATTTGATTTTAATCTTATTTAAATTTCTTTAATTTTAATTACATTGTGCTAAATTTAATAAAAAAAATGTTTACACTGAAAATTCGACTTTTCCATTTTTAGTAAAAATCTATCCTTTTCAGAGATCAAAATTGATCTTTTTTAGTCGGGTGAGTTTAGTTTAGGCGGAGTAATCCACACTAATTTTATGTAGTCCAGAGTAATGCTTTATACGTAGATAATCCGTGGCAATCTTATACAAAAGTCCCCTTCTAGGAACTGAAAATTTTTCTCAGAAAAAATTTATTTTAAAATTCGTAGACTTTTTCCAGTGAATTATAGTATGCAAGTTTAAGGCAGCAGGAGCAGTGGTACGTACGTACGTACGGTCTTTCGGTTGTGCAGACTAAACAAAAATAAACCGTCAAGTGACATAAGTATATTTCTAGCTCGAAGAAATCTAACATTGCCAAACAGCGAGGCCATTAGATACTCGTTCCTGTATGCGCACAAATTTCTAACAATGTGTGCGCGAATTCAGTAAAGGGGTGTTACAATTTCTTAAATGTGTGAGTCTGTGCAACACTCTCGCGCACGCGCCCTAGCGCATGCATCCACGCACGAGCGCTCTCACGCACAAGACCTCACGCACTAGCAGACGAGCACATGTCACGCCGCACATGCACGTCACACGTGCGTGCGCGTAAAACTAGACAGTATGTTTTTACGCACGCGCAGAAAATCTGTATACACACTGTCGAATGTCTAGCAGAATGTCTAGCAGGGATCCTTGAATGAACGACTATTTTTAAAGGTTTAACGGGTAAACAGCGGGTCTTCATGGAACTTCGAAAGTCGCGTCGCTCCACACAACTCTGGGGGATTTTTCTATTTATGATATCATCAGGCGTCGGACTAACTTCAGAGATCCAAAATTGTGTAAATAGTGTCAGAAATTTTTTGAAAAAATAGTGTCATACACTTTTTCAAGTATTAAACTTATGTTTACTCCAAATTTGAAAGTTAGATAAAATTAAAATGTGGGCAATGAAAATTAACTTGATTTTATTCATATTTTTAGTTTTCGAACGTCATATTTCTGAAGTATTAAAAATTAATTACCACATTTAATGAAAATGTTATTCGTTAGGCTATAATTATTGAAAAGTCTGCTATTAAACTTCTCGATCCGATTTTTTTTTGCAAATTTTCTTTTTTTGGTTCAAAATAAAAGTTAATATTTTTTTAAAAATTGAACGAATTGCTTAAAATCAGACTTTTTCTTGAAAATTCATATTTTCAAGTTTAAAAAATTTAAGCTTTTGTATGTAAGGGAAAAAATAATTATAATGCAAAATAAAAATTTTGAATGTCGGATTAACTGTTTTATTTTTCTAAGAAGAACGTTAATTTTCAAACAAATAGTTCCATTTTTAAACAAAAAATATTTAATTTGTATAAAAAGAGATACATTTTCTACAAAATAGTTACACTTTAAAGAGATCAATGTTCAACTGAAATAACGAATTACAAACCAAAAATAAATTACGAACAATATTTCGTAAAATTTAATAGTTAAATCCTACAAAAAAATCAATTTTTAAATAATTGCAATTTGAATTTGGAAAATATTTAGTTTTTAACCAAAGAAACGAATTTTGAACGAAATATTTATAAATTAAACCAAAGAGGTGAATTTTCAACAAAAATTGTGAATCTTCAAC
Source organism: Belonocnema kinseyi (assembly GCF_010883055.1). Classification (NCBI taxonomy): domain Eukaryota; kingdom Metazoa; phylum Arthropoda; class Insecta; order Hymenoptera; family Cynipidae; genus Belonocnema; species Belonocnema kinseyi. The sequence continues at coordinate 9,889,364 of NC_046662.1, read as the reverse complement.
TAATAAAGAATAAATTACGAAAAATATAATTAATAAAAAAGATGAAATTTTTAGCAATAGAGATCCATTTTCAAACATCTTTTAAACCGGCTCGAATTATTCCTAATATTTTCAAGAATCTTTCAAATTTTAAAAAATTATCTCAAAACTTTTCAGATTTTTTCGACATTTTCACAAATTGTCATCAAACATTTTAAAATCCTGACAAAATACCAATTTTTTTACTGAAAATTGAATTTTTTATCTCAAAATTTAACTATTTTATCTTTGGTTGAAAATTCATAAATTATAAGTCGATAAATCAACTGGTAAGTGAAAAATGAACGTATTTTTGTGGTAATTCATCTTCTGGGTTATAAAAGTTAATACTGTATATTAAAAATTCATTTTTTTTTGCTGACAAATAAACTATACGGTTAAAACTTCGTCTTTTTTTGATAATATTGTGTTAAAAAATATATTTTTTCAGTTGAAAATTAAATTTTTTCGCTACATTCGTATTTCTTAATTAAAAATAATCTAGTTGGTTGAAGATTGATCTATTTTGTTAAATAAAACTATTTTTTAATAAAAATGAAAATATTTTCCGGTTGGAATATCAGCTATTGCATATTTGTTTAAATTAAATTTTTTAGGGACGGAAAATTAACTGCTTATTGAGAGATGAACTACTTTGCCAAAAATTATTTTTTGTTTGTTTGAAGATAAATAATTGAGGGGCTGGATCGTATAAGGGCGTATAGAATTTTCTTGTGCGAAATCATAGTCCCCTGGAGGCTTCAAAACAAATGTTGGATTTAAAATTTTTGAAGGACACATCTAGAAGTAAAATTTTATTTCGCATCTTTTTTCCTGTAGACAAAAAGTTTTAACTTTTTTAGTTTTCGAAATAAAACCAAAAAACTGACTTTTTTGAAAAGCTTGATTTTAATCCGTTTTTCACTTCAACTCGTGCTTAGTGCTTCAGTTTTTGAAATTTTTTAATGAAAATTTTAGGAGTTGCGCTTTAAGATGTTCTTCGATTGACAATCTGATAGGAATTCAAAACCGTTGTTTTCAAAAATTATTATTAATCTTTTTCTGATGTTCGGCGCGAATCGAACACTTATAACTTCTAGAGTTTCGTTTAGCGAGGGAATTTTGAGCAGGCAAATACTTCTCACGACAAAAATTCGAGGAAAGTATGATGAAGTTTTTTGGAAAGTTTCAGATCAGAATATTAAATAGTTTATGAGAAGTTATGATTTTAGTGAACGTCAGCGCTGGAGTTTTCGTGCGTATCAAAAGCTCCGTGGCGTACAGCCGCAAGGCACTAAATGTCTCGCCAATGTATGGTTTATAATTTTGATAAAACCTAAATCTGTTATTGAATAAAAATACAACAAATTAAGTTTACTGAATATAAATCCATTTTATTCAATTTTCGATGTACCTTAAAATAAAGTATACAGTTTATTCTTCATCAGAAGAAAGAATCGAGTCGTATTTAGTTTTATTGCTCGTTATCGAGGCAAAGTATTCATTAAAAAACGCTTGTCCTTTTGGTGTAAGGTATTTGAATAAATTCTTCATGTCTTTTATTTTGGCTTCAGTCTCTTCTGCAGATATTGCAATACTTTCGTAGCTCGAATTGCCAGAGGTATATTTTCCATTTTAAAATAACAATAGAAAATTTGTGACTAGATTGATTATTAATAAATACAAGAGATATTCACTTTTATTAAGCTTAAAATTTAATTTAATGTGCACTGTCCAGAGCATAGTTAAGGAAAAACTGATCTGTTTTATTTTTGAAATAGATTTAGACAAAGTGTAAGAAAATTTGTGCATAGATTTGTTTTCAAAATGCATTTTCAAGGTCGCTTACGAGTTGAGCCGAATGTCCGTGTAAACATTAGGTGTACATTAAAGTATTCTACATTTAAATCTAAAGAAACCAGAAAAATACATTTAAAATTGAATAAAATCATAAATATTTTGTTAACTTATTTTTTAAAACTTTTATTCACTAAAAAATTTCATAATATCATATTATGAGCAAAAACTTTCTGGCGAAAGAACATGGCACAGCGGAGTTCATAGTAAGCTCGAAAACTCCAGCGCTGACGTTCAATAAAACCATAACTACTCCTAAACTATTAAATATTTTGATCTGAAACTTTCCAAAAAACTTCATTATACTCTTCTCCGAATTTTCGTCGCAAAAAGTATTTGCCTGTTCAAAATTCTCTCGCTAAACGAAACGCTGGAAGTTACAAGTTTTCGATTCGCGCCGAGCATCAGACAAAAATTAATAATAATTTTTGAAAACAACGGTTTTGAATTCCTATCATATCGTCAATCGAAAGACATCTTAAAGCACATTCCCTGAAATTTTAATTAAAAAATTTAGAAAACTGAAGCACTGAGCATGAGTTGAAATGAAAAATGGATTAAAGCCAAGTTTTTCAAAAAAGTCAGTTTTTTGGTTTTGTTTCGAAAACCAAAAAAGTCACAACTTTTTGTCCATAAGAAAAAAGATGCAAAATAAAATTCCACGTCCAGATATGTCCTTAAAAAATTTTTAATCCAAAATTTGTTTTGAAGCCTCCAGGGGACTATGATTTCGCACGAGAAAATTCTATACGCCTTTATACGATCCGGCCCCTCAATTTTAGTTGAAAACTCCACTATTTACTTTTGAATTAACTTTTTTTCTAAAAATTCAGCTATTAGGTGTAAAATTCAAAAATTTTGTAGTAGAAAATTCATCTTTACGGATAGAGAATTAGTCTTTTTTGGTGCAAAGTTAATCACTTTGTTATAAAAATCATCTTTCTTTGTTTAAAAATATCTTTTTTTTGGGTAAAATTAAACCTTCTTCTAAAAGAGTCCTCTTTTTGGTTTAACAATTTAAAAATTAGGTAGAAAGTTAAACCATTTGTTTGAACATGAACTATTTGATTGAAAAATCATATTTTTCTGTTAAAATTGAATTTTTTTCTATAGAAAATTCTGTTTTTGGTGGAAAATTATTCTTTTTTGTGAAAAAATTAAAGTTTTCGGTGTAACTCATCTTGTAGGTTGAAACGTTATGTTTTAATATGCAAATTCAACTACTTTGTTTAAAAATAAACTATTTTTTTTAAAAGTCATCATTTGGATTGAAAATTCATTTTTTAGATGGCAAAAAATCTCTTTTTGGTGAAAAGGTCAGCTTTCATTTTTGAAAATGAACTTCTTTTTGCAAAATTAAACTCGCTTCTAAAAACGCTGCTTTTTTGGTTTTAAAATTCAACTATTATCAGTTCTTTTTTTACTCAAAAAATGGGCTTTGTTGAAAATTCGTCCTTTTGGATAAAAATTAATTTTTTTGTAGACAAATCCTGTGTTTTAGTTGAAAATTTATCAGTATTGGTTGAAAATTAACTTTTTGGTTGAGATTACAACTGTATTCTAAAAAATGGGTCTTTTTGGTTTGAAAATTTAACTATTTGGATAAAGGTTCAACTATTTTGTTGTAAATGCAAGTATATGTTTCAAAATTATTATTTTTTGTTGTTGAAATTCTCCTTTTTGGGTTCAAAATTCCTGTCTTATGGTAGAAAATTTTTTTTAGTTGAAAATTTAAATCTTTTGTTAAAACGAAAAATAATCCGACTTGAAATCTTATGAATATAAAGTGTTTCATTTTTGAAGCAATATGGTACATATTAGTACATACAATCATTTTATTTAAAATAATTTATTCTCATATTATTCTGCTCACTTTACATCGACATCTCTCACTCTCATTCGTTATATCTCACTTTTTTTTGACATCTCTCTATCTTCTTTGATTTCTCTCACTCTTTTTCATCATCTCTCACTTTTCTTCGTTCTCTCTCACTTTTCTTTGACCTTATACGAGTTTTATATTCATTATTTCGTATGTTTGAGAAATTATTTGAGTTTGATTTCCTATTAGTAATTTCGTCGAGATTTTCGTGAATTGTTCCTTTCATTAATAATATATCTGTAAACTATCTTGTGAATGTATGGAATTTGTTTTTCGGAACGAGGACGAATAATTCTGACTTCCAGCTCGATGAAATAATTATAATTTCAAATCAATATTTTCGACGGTCCATTAATCTAGCAACTCCAGAACTGAATTCTGAAATTCTTCATAGCTCAGAATTTTGATCTTTTTTGGAGATTTTTTTTGTGCGCGCTATATAAAATTTTTGGAATCATACTTTTTTGAAAAATTACTTTTTTTGTGGAAGTGCTACCTTACGTAAACCTAGCACTTCTACATCCAAAAATACAAAATAATAAAAATCCAATTACACCCGAATTTAAGGTGAACTTTCAAGTAAGCAAATGAATTAAATGGCAGTAAATTAATTGTTCAATTGGAGTAGTCAAATTTTCAGTGAAAGAAAAATTTTCATAATAACGAAAACCAATATTAAAAAAGCAGTTACATTTTCAAACAGAGTTTTAAATAAAATTATGAATTTGTAACTAGAAGAATGATTTTTTCAACCAGAAAATAACTTTTCAACTGGGAAGATCGATTTCTACGAAAAAAGGTGAATTTGCATTTAAAATGATAAATTGTCAACAAAAAATTTGATAATTAAATTTTTAGGTGGAACAATGCTCAACCAAACTAATACGTAATTTACTCGATTGCAATGTGAAAATTTATTTCAAAATTTTCATATTTTTTATAATTTGAATTTTAAGTAAGAAAAAAGTAGCGGAAGTAGGCAAAAGGCACAAGAAAAAAACTATAAATTATGAGGAAATGAAATAGACTTCCCGCACCAAAAATAAAACTCAGGACAATTTCTGGAATTTCCCGGATTTTTTCAAGTTCCCGGACGATTTGCGGATTTGCTTAAATTTCCGCACAGTAGACACCCAGTCATTATATTTTTATTCATCAATAATTAATTATTACTTTATTCGAAGTGAACAAATACGCAAAAACTAGTAATTATGTCTTACACCCCAGCAAATATTGTGATTTTTGCTTTATTTTTCAACGTTACATATTTTACGAAATTAATTATAATTATTACTCTCTGACTGTTTCAAAATAGTACGAGATACAGATTCATACAGTTAACACGCAGCTTTTTCATTTACGCGTTTTTCCCCTTGAAAATATTAGAAATACTCTGCAGCCGATTCACTGCAGAGGTATGCCACGCTATAGTGAAATTTCGTGCCTGCGGCGGTTCGGGG
>NC_046662.1:9860090-9884047 GCF_010883055.1 Belonocnema kinseyi | reverse complement strand
TAATAGTGGATGTAAGGTTACCTTTTTAGGGACAAAAATTTCGGTATTTAAATATTGATTTCTAAATCATTAGGACTCCTATCAACCTCGTTCTTCACTTCCAAAATTTTTAATATTCGAACAAAAAATTCAGAAACTACTTGGTTTATTTTGGACAAAAATAATTAATTATTATTTTACTCGATTTTTTGCACTGAAAAATAAATTTTAAAAATAGGGAAACTTGGAGGGGAAAAAGGACGTTGAGAAGAGTTATTGTTTATTAATTATTAAATCATTTTTTAAATGCATAATGCTGCTGTATTATCTACTTTTTCAGTAAAAATATATAACTAATACCAAGTTTGTACTTCATACAATTTTGTTGTAATTATTATTTTTAATGGTCTATAATAAATGAAAAAATAAGGTTAAATTGTATAAAAATGAGTATATTTAAAAATAAAATGTTACAAATTTGTCGCAATAATTACGAATAAATCTCATTAGGTTAGTGATACTATGTCTTACAAAATTTTGCGATTTTTTTCTTCGAAAAATTATATTTCTGTACTTCTGACATTGTCCGTTTAACGAACTCCCTGATTTGAACGTGGAGGTACTGTTTTATTATGACAGCCAATGCGTCATTTGCATGCTGGAAGCAAGGAAATGATAAAGCTGCATTTTGGTGAAAATCATCAATAATTAATTCGAAGACATTATTAAATTTACAATACTTTTGAAACAAGTCTTCAATATTCTTAACAATTTTGAAAATCACAGAATTTGGATGAGCTAGGGCTTCTTCTTGATCATTTGAATCTAATTTTTCTACAGAAGACGCAGCGAATGAATATATTGAAATTTAAAAGGCACAATGAGTTTTTTTGAAATTTTTGAAAATTTTACTTTAAGAACCATGTATGCATATTTCAGTTTATCGGGGGTTTTCCAATCCTTCAAAATCCACACAGAAATTTAAAAATAATAAAAAATGGTATTTTTTTTTTAGTTTTGAAAATAAGAAATAAAATTTATCTCGAACGCCCCACATTTTTCCTGAAAGTTTTATAAACAATAGTTAACAATATATGTCAAATTGGCATAAATTTTTAACTTGGTATTCTCTTGTTTTTCTGCAGAAAAAAATTATTGTTATTATAAAAAATAATTTTTTTTTCTTAAAAAAAAAATGTATCCTTTTTCAAGCAAAAAAGGTGGGCTTTTCAAGAATTTTTTTTAAAGCCAAAGCAACTAGCATTTTTTTGTGGATTTGAAAATACTGTTAAACTGAAACAAGAAAGAAAATGTGTTACTTTTAGTATCCTGTAATTGTAAAGTATACTTATTTATGTATTCAAAAATGAGTAAATTTTTAATTTGACGTTCCTTTATTGTATGTGTTGACAAAAAATCTAAAACTCTAAAACATTACAATCAAGCTATGAAGCTTGAGAAGAGGTTATGTTGTGTTTACACAAAATTTCCCTATAAAAATTGAAGTGCTTACCGACATAAAGCTTCCATCAGGAGCTAAAAGCTGTTTTTCTCAAATAATTTCTGTCTCCGAAAAATGTTCCTCGTAAATGGTTTGCCCAGCTTTGTGCATAAAATCGCTTTCGTGTTGTAAAATTGCATTTTTCCACTGTTGAACACAATTTTGCGGAATGGAAAAGAAATGGATTTTTTCCTTCTTTAACTTTCTTTCCTTTGTACTGATTGTTGCAGTTAGGGATTATGCAGTAACTACCGCCCATTTTTATTCATAGTTTATTTTAAAAACTAAAAAAAAAAAAAATTAACATTATGCGCTACGAATAAAATTTCCATGGGACTGCCTTTTAAACTATTTAAAACTAACCGAGTGACGATCGACGCGCCGTTAGTTCGCCGTACCACCGCTGGACACACTTTTTTATAACTACATAATGGGTCGTGACATACCCCTGATCTACTGTTATGCCGCGTGACGTCACGTCGACTCGTTTCGACACGCAAAGGGTCGCTTTATGAGACAGCGCGATACACTATTTTCGTTATTTCGTACATTATTCACGTTCCGAACACTATTTTTATTCTCTTCCTTAAATTTGCGTTCGACTTACGGAAAATACCTTATTTTCTTTACGCTTCTTACTGATCTTCCTGAATAACGAGTTGCATTAAACCTCGCATTAAACTCACAATGATTCCGTGTCGCCTTAATTATTTACAGTAATTTTTTGCATTAATTACACTCATTCGAGAGTGATTCGCCCCTCGCCTCTCACTTTTATTTGACATCTCTCCCTTGTCTGTCACTCTTCTATGTTAGCTCTCACTTTTCTTTGACTTCTTTCATTCTTCCACGATATCTCTCACTATTATTTGTCATCTCTCACTTTTATTCGAAATCTCTCACTCGTCTGTGACATCTCTCTCTCATCTTTGTTATCTCTCACTTTTTTTTAATCTCTCACTCTTTTTCGACATTTCCCACTCTTCTTCGTTCTCTCTCACTTTTCTTCGAATTATCTCACTCTTTTTCGACATCTCCGACTCTTCTTCATCATCTCTCACTTTCCATCGACATCTCTCACTCTTCTTAGTTATCTCTCACTTTTCTTCGGTATCTCTAAATTTTTTTCGTCCTCTCTCGATCTTTTTCGTCATCTCTCACTATTTTTTGTCACCTCTCGGTTTTATACATCTTTCCAGCTTTGTTTCTTTAGGCCACATTTCATTGTATTTCATCTGACAGTATAGCCAAAGGGAATCTGGATTCGGAAAAAAAGTGAGGATGAAAAGGGGCGATGAGTTTGCTCGCTCCTAAACGAGAAAGAAGAAAAAAGTAAAGGGTTTGCAATAGTGTTTGACGTTGATAGCGATGCTCGAAACGCCCTATCCTCAAGTTCTCTGCTCATGCCAGCACAATCATAGACCTCATTTTTACGATCGGGCAATATTGACAAATGCGATTGTAAAATGTAGAGACGCCGCACTGTTACATCAAGCAATGTAATTCTGCGTCTGCACTCGTAAAGGGTGCTTTCCGAGCGAGTGAAAACCCTCAAGTCATTTCAACCCTAGCTTTTACATCAGAAGAGCAAGAGGGTCAGAATGACCCGAACTCGAGGGATCGTATTTTTCATACCGTGAAATATGGTTTTTAATCGCACATGCGCAAAATTTCCGGTCAGCCGTGATAAATTAGCGGTCGTTTATTACGTAGTTCAGCTACTAACTTTTATCGACCTTCAAGAAACATTTCGTACCACTTTTATATATTTACTTATCTATTTTATTTTTTAAACTTTTTTTATATAATTTATCCTATAAGGTTTTTTTTCTGAAATGGGTTGCCTACACATTGCTTCTCTTCGTCGTCCAAATAACCCCTGAATTATTACAGTATTTTATAAATTGGTAAAACACTCATTTTTTAAAAAACAGTAACTTTTTTAGCCAAAGAAATTAGTTTTCAATTAAAAAGATACATTTTTAAGCAAGAAAGGAATTTTGAACTAACATTATTCTTCTTTAACCTAGCTCCACTACAAATTGTTTCTTTTTTAACTGACCCCTGAATGATTTCAAAATTTTAAAAATGTTTAAAAACGAATGATAAAAAACTAATGATTATCAAAATAGCTCAATTTTTAGCCAAATAAATCAGCCTTTAACTAAAAGAAGATAAAGTTATAACAAAAATTAATTTTCAATCAAACTGATGAATTTCCGAGTAAAATTATGAAATTTCAATCAAGAGGATTAATTTTGTATAACAAAATAAACTATTTTTAAACAAAGCAGTTAATTTTTAACTGAACCACATAATTTTTCACGAAAAATGAAATAATTAAATTTCAAAATAAAAAATAATTTTCAACTAAAAACATAATAATTTATTTGAACTAAAATAATAAATCTTGCATAAGAAAAATCAAATTTTAACCAGCGCATAGTTTAACTTTCAACCGAATGGTAGAATTTTTAACAAAGTTGAATTTCATACCCTGAAAGTTGAATTAACAAAGTTGAATTTCCTAACATAAAAAATTTAATTTTTAACTAAAAAATATAACTTCTCAACCAAAAATGGAATAGCAACATTTTGAATAACAAATTATATCTTTTTTAAAAAAACTGTTCACAAAGTAGATCAATTTTTAACAAAACGTATAAATTATCAATTAAAGATAGAATAGTTAAATTTTCAGTTGAAGAGACTAATTTTTAACAACAAGAAAATGAATTTTTAATCAAAGAGATAAATTAGAAACTAGAATGATGAATCTCCAAACAAAAAATGGGTTTTTAGGAAAGTACACAATTCATTTTTCAACGAAAAATTGACTTTAGTTGCAAAAAATTAATTTACCTGAAAAGACAACTTTCCCTAAAATAGTTAAATTTTCATCTAAGGAGATGAATGTTTTAAAAATAAAATCGATAATCTACCAAAAAGACGAACAGCAAACAATGTCATGAATTTTCAAATAAAAGATAAAAATTTCTACCAATGAAATTAATTTTAATTTAAAAAAACGAACATATTTTTAATAAACAGGTAACTTTTGAACCTAATATGTACATTTTTAACCAAAAAAATCAATTTTCATCCAATAGGATTAAATTGGAAATTTTGAAAGTTATCATTCAAAAAATTGCCACAAACTAATAATTTCGTCAAACTTTCAACTTTCTAGTTAAATTTTATACCAAATAGATGAATTATCAAATAAAATGATGAATATTTAACAACCAATTTTTTTAACACAAAGAAAATTGTTCACCTTTCAGCCAATCAGAAGATTTTACATCAAACATTCTAAAACAAAAGTTCTGAACTAAAATGTTGAATTTTTTACAAAAAACAAATGAAACCTTCAACCAAATAAGGAATGATAACATTTTCAATTGAAAAATTTCATTTTTCTCCAAAAAAGAAATTTTTCTCAAAATCGTTAAGTGTTCAATTGGGCAAATAAATGTTTAACTAATAAAATTAGTTTTCTACTATAAAAAGACGAATTTTCTAGAAATAATAAATATAATTTTCAAATAAAAAAAAGAAACTTTCAACCAAAAAGATAAATTTTTAGCCGGTGAGATTAATTTTCTAATAAGCAAAATTCGAATTTTCGTCTGATGAATTTCTACTAAATTATATACATTTTCAAACAGATAGTTTAATTTCCAACTAAAAATTAAAAGTTTTCAATCAAACATGGAATTTTGGTTTTCAACCAGAGAAATGAATTTTCGAAGAAATTGATTAATCATAAAAATATATATTTTTAATAAGTCAGCTAAACTTCCAACCAACTAGTTGGATCTTCTATTCAAAAAATGGATTTTTAATCAGATAGTTCAGTGCTAATTTTTTTTTAGCAAAGACAAATTTAAACTATAAAGAAACAGTTTAATTTTATCAAATAAAACGAATTTTGAATAAAATAATTAAATTTGTAACAAACTGATTTAATTAAAAATAAATGCAAATTTTATCCAAAAATGATAAATTCTTAGCCAATAATTCTTGCGTTTTTTTATTAGTTTTTATTAATTTATGAATTTCATATTTAAGTCAAGAGTTTTATAAAACATTCGACTTCTCAGCTTGTAAACTTAACTATTTTGTTAAAAGTTTTTTCTATTTATGCGAAAAATTTATTTTATTCCTAGAATTTATCTATTTGATAAGAGATCCAACTATCTTCTTGAAAATTTGATGTTTCTCGTTAAATTCCACTTGTCGATAATTCGATTTTTTGTTTGATGAAAATTGATCTTTTTAACTGAATATTTAGTTGTTCCATTTTTGGTTTAAAACTTATCTTTTTTAATTCAAAATTCAAATTTTTGGGGGAATCTTCCTTGTAGAAAATTTTGGTTGGAAATTCATCTTTGTATTTCAAAAATCAGCTTTTGATGAAAAGAAAACTATTTGTTTAGAAGAATAACTCTTTTATTGATTTGTTTTTGCACTAAAAAATTATTTTTCCTTGTAGAAAATTAATTTAAGTAATAATTTTTTATCAAAAAATCATTTCTATTGGCTAAAATTGAACTTTTTCATAAAAAATTCAACTAGTTGGTTGAAACTGTCACTATTAATCTTTTATCTTCTGGTAATATTGCCTTTTAATGTATTGGTACAGATTTAAATTTTATTTTTAATTTCAATTTCAATTGATCAGAGAAGTGTTACGTTTTAAAAAAAACCTTTTCAAAGCACCTATCCCTCTTTAGAGTTTTACGTAATATATGTGGTCACTCCCCAATCAATTTCTTCAGTGTCAAAAGAGGAGACAAGGCGAGACGAGACGAGACGAGACGAGGCAAGTAAAGGCGCGCCAGGCGGGAATGAGAACTTGTGTGGAAAAAAGAGGGCGTAGAAAGAGAGAAAGAAAAAGAGTAAGTAAGATAGAGGGAGGTCGGGTATCTAGGTCTGTGTAACGATTTTTAGAGTCCCGACCCTCCGGCAATCGTCCAGACCATAAAAAACTTCAAGTACCCCTACAGCCAGTGCCGTGCCAGTGTTGCCATGGAAACTGAGCCCTTTCGCACCCCTTCCTGCTCTGGCTGACCTATACCTATGGACCTGCCCTTAGCTCAAACCACCACACCGTCTCTGTCTTATCTTATCTCACTATACCTATATACACATATACGCACATACATATCCACCCAAAGCTACAAGCAATAGGAGCGTCAAGTCGATCGACATCAAGATAAATGCTCGTTCTTGCCTTGCTTTATTGACTTTTACTTATCTGACAATTCCGATTCATCCCCACCCCCCAACCATAATAAGACGTCTATTTTCGACCACGACCTTCCTTTTTTCGAACAACAGATATTATGAGGAATCTAATTCTTATGAATGGAGTATTATTATCCTCTCGGGAAATTGTATTTCCGGAAGTTCTTTGGATATGTGTACAGAGCCGTAACTAGGGTGGTGCTGTAGGTGCCTCTGCACTGGGCGTAGACCGGAAGAGGGCGCAATTAAAATAAATTACCTAGGGGGAAACAATTCCTGAGAATGCGGTCCAGCGAAGGTGGATTACCTTGGATTACATTGGGTTACTCTGGATTACCTAAGATTACTACTAAGGTTACCTAAGATTACCTAAGATCACTCCCTAAATTAAACTGACCGAATTTTCAATTAAAAAGGATTATTCAATAATTTTATGAGAATTGTTTATATCTAGTGGTCTAAAATCAATATGTTTTTAATCTTGATTTTGATTTCTAAATTGGAAAAAAATTGCTCACAAGCTCTTCTGCGGTCCGCACCCACGTCTTTCAGATTGCTGGTCCAAAGCTCTTACCCACTAAGCTACGAAGAGACGAGATTAACTCCTTCACTGCACCTACAAGTCGAATCCTCACGTAATTACTTATGCTTGTAAGATTAATTTACCAAACATTCGAATGTTTTATATTTTTAATAATATGCCTTTTTCAGATAAATTGTATTGAATAAAAGTAGCTTAGTGGATAAGAGCATCAGGCTGGCAATCTGAAAGACCGAGATTAGGGTCCCAGCTGAGCTTATGAGCACTTTTTTGAAAATTTAGAAATAAAAATCAATATTAGAAAAAATATAAAAAGCATGACTTTCTGACAAAATTGTTGAATTTTAAAGAAAGCAGATTAACTTTGAACCAAAGAGATACATTTTCAACTAAAATGATAAATCTTCAACCAGAATGATGAATCATTAACCGGAATAGTTAAATTTTTAGTTAACGAATTAACTTTCAACCAAAATACAAACGAACTTTTAACACAGTAGTTAGATTTTCCACAAAAAATTATTTTTTTAAAAATTAGTCCCACTTGGAAGCAAGTAGTTTAATTTTCAACACCAAAAAAATGAATTTACAACAAAGAAGATAAATTTTCAACCAAAAAGATTCTATCAAAGTACTTATTTAACAAGATCCATATATGCATTTTTAACAAAGTAGTTAAACTTGGCAAAAAGTAGTTTAATTTTAAAAAATTTCATTACGTAGAATATCTTTCTCTCCCCCAAAAAAAGAAACAAATTTGTAACAAAACATATGAATGAATTAAAAATGGAATAGTTAAATTTTTATTTAAAAAAATTAATTTTCGAAGGAAATAGACAAATTTTCATCCCGAAGATAAGTGTTCAACAGACAACAAGAGTTTTAACCAAATAATTAAATTTTAAACTAAAAAAAATTTAATCTAAAACTGAAAAAGTGCACTTTTCAGTTAAAAATAATATAAATTTCATTACGAGTATGTAATTTTCACCCAAAGAAATGAATTTTCTAAAAAAAAAAAGAAACAAGGAAGATTAATTTTAAACTAACATAGATAAATTTACATTCAACATTAGAATGAATATTCATGTTTTGAATCAAAATAAATAATTTTTAACCAAAAAATACGATTTTTCAACCAGAAGATAGATTTGTAACATTGTTTAACCAAAGAAATAAATTTTCTACAAAAAATCAATTTTTAACCAAATAAATGAATTTACAAACTGGAAAATTAATTTTATACCAAAGAAAAAGAAGATTCAACCAGAAGATAAATTTTTAAAAAATTTCAAACAATTAGTTGACTTTTCAAATAAAACTGGTTTAGTGAAATTTTCAGTTGAAAAAAATTGTTACGAAAAACAAATTTTCAACCAAAGAAATGAATTTTCTATATAAAAAAATGACTTTTCATGCAAGAAGATTAACCTTCTACCAAAGAAGGAGAATTTTCAACCAAATACTTAATTTTTAACTATAAATGGAGAAGTTAAATCTTATTTACATTATTTTATTTTATATTAAGTTTACAAATGTAAGTATATCAAAGTTCCAAAATATGCCTAAAATCTGCCTAAATTTTTCAAAATCATGACCAAATATTAGACCACAGTTTATAACATTACAATTGTGAATAATAAATCATAAATTTATTATAAAAACTCAATTAGTATTTTTTAATTCTGAATTTATTGATTACACATCATTGTCACTCTAAATATAAAATTTATGCATTTTTAATGATTTGTAAAGTCAAAATATTTAATTTTTCCAAAGTTCATACTTGAATAAAAAAAATTGCAACGTTTTTTTTTAAAATTATCTCTCACAGACCTATTGAATGATAAATGAAACATTCAACAGTCAATATTAAAAATGTATATTTTTTTAATTTTCAATAAAAAACAATTGAAATCAACCAAAAAGACAAATTTTGAAGAAAAAAAAGCAGTTGAATTCTAAAAAACAAAATGTTCTGTTTAGAATATTAATTTTTAATTAAAAATGGAACAATTAAACATTCAATTAAGAAACTAATCTTTAAGCGAATAAATTATAAAAAACAAACTTTCAAGCAAAAGATTCGACTGTTTTAGAAAGCTGTTAAATTTCAAATGAAAAAGAGAAATTTGTAACAAGAAAGTTAATTTTTAATCAAGAAAAAGAAGTTTTCAAGAAATAGTTAAAAAATTTAAAAATAAAAACAAAAAAAACAAAGAAATTTCGGCCATGAAAAGGGCGATTTTTTTAAACAAAATAGTTCAGTTTTCAAGATAAAAGTCACAAATTTAATTAAATTTTTTTTCTGTTTCAACTAAAAAAATTGTTTTTGGTTGAAAGTTGATCTTTACGGTTCGAAAATTCACATTTTTTAGAAACTTTATCTTTTTTGTAAAAAAATGCAACTATATGATGGAAGATTGATGTGTTTCGGCTGAAAATTAACTTTATTTGTGAAAAATTGAAACATTTGGTAACAAATTAAAGTATTTTGATAAGAATTCCCTTATTTTGCAGAAACAAATCTGTCCACTGAAAATTTATCTGTTCAGTTTTTTGTTGAAAATTGAACTACTTTATTAAAAATTTGTTGCTTTTTTTTTGGTCAAAAAATTAATTTCTTCAGCTGAAAATTTCACTCTCTGGTTTGAAAAATCAACAGTTTGGTAGAAAACTAACTGTTTAGGGGAAAATATATTTTTGTTTTGAAAATTCAAATTCTTAGTTAAAATTTTAACTACTATCTTAGGAAATCAGTTGTTGGTTGAAGATTTTTAATTTCAGTGGAATATTCATTACGTCTTTCGAAAATTCAACTACTTTTAACATTTTGTTTTGGTTTTAAAGAAATTCAATTTTTTCAAAATCAAAATTTAACTATTTGATTGAAAATTCAACTCTTTTGCCGAAAATGAACTTTTTTTGTTGAAATTTAAATTTTCGCTTTGAAAATTTGTAAGAAAAAAAAGATTGAAATAATTCTAAAGTAGTTGAGTTTTTAAACAAGAAAGATTTTGCAGTCAAAGAGAAAGCAAACTTTCAACCAAATTCTTGAATTTCCTGAGAAACAGTAAATTTTTCAAAACGCACATATGAATTTTCAATCATTAGTTAAATTTTCTACATAAATATTTTAATTTCCAGCCCATAATACAATTTTGCTACAAACCCGTTAAATTTGGAATATAAAACTTCATTTTTAACTGTTTTGTAGAAAATTCAACAATTTGATTGACATTTTGTTTTATTTTTGACTGAAAAATTTTTCTGGTTTAAAAACTCATCTCCTTTAGAATAATTTAAATCTTTTTTTGTTTGTTAAACATGCAAATGTTGCCTAAGAATTAATCCGTTTTGTCTGAGGATCCATCGTCTTGAATTTCAATGCAAAAATTTGAGTTTTCAACAAATGTTAATTTTCGGCGAAAGGGTTGAACCTTTAATCAAATAGTTAAATTTTGCGTACAAAAGAAATTAAATTTCAAAAAACGATACGGATATTCTACTACAATTATACATTTTTAACCAATAAATTATTTCATAAGGTAGTAGCTAAAATTTTAAAAAAGAAGTTGAATTTTCACAGCAAAAATATGAATTTTCCACAAAAAAGTTAGTTTTATACCAATTCCTTAATTTTTCAAACCAGAACGTTGAATTTTTAGTTCAAGAAATTAATTTTTAACAAAAAAAAATCAAAAATTTAATAAAGTAGTCCAATTTTCAACTAAGAATTAAACAGATAAATTTTCAGTAATAATTGTTCAATTTTTCACAAAAATTTAATTTTCAGCTGAAACATAAGAATCTTTAACCAGACAGTTACATTTTTAACAAAAACCATAATATTTCTAAAGAAAAGGGAATTTTAAAACCGAAAAGATGAATTTTCAATAACAAAAATTTGTGTGTTAAAAAAGAACAAAAATGTCAATCAATTTGTTGAATTTTCAAAGAAAATTTTTTATTTTTAACCGAATAATACGATTTTTACCCCAAACAGGTGAATTGCTAACCAAAAATTTATAGTAGACTTTCTTTTTGAAAATTCTTTTCTGTTTAAAAGTCAAGTATTTTCTAAAAGATTCGACTTTTTATCTTGAAAACTAAACTATTTTGTTTAAAAATCGTCTTTTTGATTGGCTTATATTCAACTATTTCTTGAAGACTTTTTTTTTATTTTCTGGAAAGTCTGTTTTTTTTTAAATTCATTCGCCTAAGAATTAGTTTCTTAATTGAAAGATTAATTATTTCATTTTTAGTTAAAAATTCATATTTATATAGAAAGTTGATCTTTTCTGAATGAAAATTCATTTATTTTGATGAAAAATCATCTTTTTGGTAGAAAATTTCTCCTTGGGTAAAAGTTATCGTTTTGGTTACAAATGCAACTTCCTACTGTAAAATAAACCTGTTTTTGTCTAGGATTCCACTGTTTTTTCTCTAAAATTGGTCTTTTTCGGTTTATTTCACTTGCTTTGGATTTAAATTTATATTTAAATAGGTCTCTGAGAGCGAATTTTAATGAAAGTTGAGCATTCTTCTTATTTATAAATTTATAAATATTTGTTTATAAACTTTGCAGAAATTAAAATTTTTAAGTTTCTAGAAACATTAACAATGCATAGATTGTTCATTTTGAGTGTCATTGATGTGTAATCAATAAATTCTGATTGAAAAAATAATAATGAAGAGCTTAAAAAAAAATTAATAATTTATTATTCACAATTGTAATTTTATAAACGGTGGTGTGAGATTTTTTCATGATTTTGAAGTGTTTAAGCAGAGTTTAGGCAATTTTCGGAACTCTGAGGTAATTTTTTTTTGTAAATTTAATGTAAACAAAAAAATATAAATAAAAAGAAAATTTAACTTTTCCATTTGTAGTTTAAAATTTATCATTTTTAGTTGAAAATTTAACTATTTGGTTTTAAATTCGTCTTTTTTGGGAGAAAACTAATTAGTAAGGTTTAGAGTATAAATATATTGTTGTAAATTCGCTTTAAAAAATGAGCTTTTTTAATTGAAAATTTAACCATTCTATTTTTAATTAAAAACTTATCTTTTTAATTAAGGCGCTGTCGATAGCATTATCCACTGTAGGGAGGTTTTCTCTAGTTAAATTAGAATTTTGGACGTAAAGGAATAATTTATATTTTAATATATTCTAAATTTAATGTCATAAATTTTAAAACTATAAAATAACATTGAAAGTAAGTTTTTAATTTTCTTTCTGCGAGTACAGTTGTGTAATTTAATTACCGTGTTTATTGCAATAAGTTTCGAAACGAAAAGCAATCACGATGCAAGTGCCCCTTTCTTGCAGCCGGTCGTAGAATCATTGCAGTAATACAGAAATATCGAACCGATTATCGATGATTACTTTCTGCAATTCTGATGCCTTTCAAAAGCTATTAAAAAATTTATGGTTGGATCTTAATTAGAGTATAATAAAAATTTTCCTGATGAATAAAAAAAATTATTTGGTTCTTCTATCAAGATTTTTAAATAAGAATACCTCTCTACACTAGATAAAGCAGCATACGTTGAATAATCAATAATGAAAAATACTAATGTATGACCAAAAATTAATTTAATTTAATTAATAATTAAATGTTGATTATCCAGTGTCGGATTCATTATCCACTCTCGGAAGATTCCCCCCACATGAATCTATTCAAATATCTAATTCGTTTTCCTGCTTTAAAAAAAAGTTAATACTCTACAGAAATTTTCAACACATACTTTTCAGTATTTTTTGACTCATCTCTCCCTTTTGCAAAAATACGTGGTATTTCAAAGACAGCCCCCCTTCAAAATATTTTTGTTGAAAGATTAATTATTTATCCGCCCACCCACTAAAAAAGAAGAGCCAATTAAATTAATGGAAACACGTTTTTGAAATTTAAAAAAAAAAATTAATTTTTGACAAAACAATTATATTTAGAACTGAGAAATTGTATTTTCAAAAAACAGAGACAAATTTTTAACAAAATGGTTACAGCCTCAATTAAATCGATAAATGTTTAATAAACGGAGATTAATAGTCTACCCCTAAAGACGAATTTCCACCAAAGTAATTAAATTTGCTGCCAAAAAGAGGAATTTTCAACTTATAAAGTAGAAAAATAAAAATGAAATAGTTCATTTTTCAGACAGGAAAAAAAACACCAAAACAAAAGACGAGTTTTCAAAAAAAGTTCATTTTCTACCCAATACTTACATTTTCAATCGAAAAATATGCATTTACAACTGAAATTATGAATCTACAACCAAAAGAAAAAGAAAATTTTGTAAACTAAAAATAAGGAATTTTCAACAAAACATAAAATAGTTGATACTTTAAGGAAAGAGGATTTTAATTATTAATGAAAATTAATTTCATTCCATCAAGAAATACGATTTTTTTAATTAGAGAAGATCAATTTTCAATACAAAATATAAGCTTTCGACCTTTAATGGAAAAGTACCATTTATGGGCAAAAAAAATGATTTTTTTTACAAAATATTTATTGAATTTTAAACCCTTAAATTCCAACTGTTGACAACAAGGTTCATATTCAGTAAACAGAGATTAATTTTAAATACAGAAAGGTTACTTTTCTACCATTAACGACCAAAAAAGGTAAATTTAACAAAACAGTTAAATTTTTAGGAAAATAATTGAACTTTTACAAAATAATTGAATTTTCTGCTAAACGACAAATTAATAATAAAATGTGAAATGAAATAGTTAAATTTTTAATTTAGGAACTAATTTTCAACAAAACCTACCAAAAAGTTGCATTTTCAACTTCTAAAGTTTTCATTAAATAGTTGAATTTTCAACATAAAACATTAATTTTCAACGGAAAAGTTTATTTTTAACAAAATTGTTGAATTTTAAAGTAAAAAAGACAGATTTTTCATTGAACAGTTCAATTTTTAAAGCGAAAATATAAATTTTTGACTTAAATGATGAATCTTTAACAGAATAAAAACCAAATAGTTTATTTTTTCAATCAAAAACTATGATTTTCAAACAATCGAATTAAACAAGAAAAAAACTAATTTTGAAGAAAATTGTTGAATCCTTGTCCAAATAGATGAGTTTTTTATCAAGAAAGATAATTTTTTAATCAAACAGTGGAGATTGCACAAATGAAAAGAAATTATTTGAACTAAAAATAGAATCGTGAAATTGTAAGTTTAACAAATTATTTTAAATCAGTTAAAAGTTAAACGAAAATAAATAATTTTTATCTAAATATACGATTTTTTACCAAAAGGTTGAATTTTCAACTTAAAAAATATAAATTTCGAAACAAAAATGGAATAGGTAATTTTGCACTATATATTTTTTTTAATAAAAAGAATGAGTTTTCAATAAAAAAGATAATTTTCTACAAAATATTAAAATTTCTATATAAATAGATTAAATTTCAATCATATAGTTGACTTTTCCACCAACTTTATAAATTTTTAAAACAGAAAGTTGAATTTTCTACAGAACAGTTCAATTTTCAACCCCAATATATGAATTTTAAATTTAAATGATGAATCTTTAAACAAAGATATTCATTTTTACAAATTAGTTTAACCTTAAACTATACAGTTTATTTTTCAACCAAAAAATATGACTTTCAATCAGTTAAATAAAAAGTAAAAATAGCAAATTATTGATAAAACAGTTGAATCCTTAAACAAATAGATGAATTTTTTTTAGGAAAATAAATTTTCGATAAAAAAGTTAAATTTTTAAACTAAAAAGATATATTTTCAACAAAAAATGGAATGTTAAATTCTGAGTTAAAAAAATATTTTCAACTAAAAAAAAATTTTTTTGAACAAGTTGAATTCAAGCAAAAAGACGAATTTATGACCAAATAGTTTAATGCTCGAAAAAATAGATCAAGTTTCAACAAAATAGTTGAAATTTCAACTAAAAAGATAAACTTTCGACAAAAATGGCATTATCAAATTTTTACATAAAAAAATAAATTTGAACAAAAAAAATTATCAAGCAGTCAAAAGTTAAACAAAAATGACAAATTTTTACCCAAATGCTTTAAGCCTCATCCAAAACGACACATGAATTTTCTATCAAAAGGATGAATTTTCAACTTATAAAATAAAAATTTCCAAACCAAACTGGAATGTTTAATTTTTCACATAAAAAGTTTTTGTTACTAAAAAAACGAGTTTTCAATCAGAAAATTAATTTTCCACCAAATATTAAAATTTTTAAATAAATAGACTAATGTGAATGAATCTTTAAACAAAAGATGCATTTTTTAAAGTGGTTTAACTTTAAACAACACAGTTTATTGTTTAACCTAAAAAGATGATTTTCAATCAGTTGAATAAAAAGTAAAAATACAAATTTTTATAAAAATAGTTGAATCCTTAACCAAATAGATAAATTTTTCATCAGGAAAGATAAATTTTCAATTAAAAAGTTGAATTTTTTAATAAAAAAGATATATTTTTAACCAAAAACGGCATTGTTACATTTACATTTGGAAACATTATTAAAAAAAAAACGAAATTTTAAACAGTTGTATTTAAGCAAAGAGACCAATTTTTAAGCAAATAGTCTAATCTTCGAGAAAATAGATGATTTTTCAACTAAATAGTTGAAATTTCAACTAAGAAGATAAACATTTGACCAAAAATGGAATCGTCAAACTTTCAGTTAAAAAATTTATTTTCAAAAAGAAAAAAATGAATTTCGAACCAGTTGAATTCCAGTGAAAAGGCGAATTTTTAACCAAGTAGTTTGATCCTCAACCAAAAATATGAATTCTTAACAAACTAGATTAATTTTCTGACCCAAATCATGAAGTTTCACTAAAATACATGAATTTTTCACCAAAAAGTGTTATTTGCAACTCATAAAATAGTAATTTTCCAACCAAAAATTCAATATTTTATTTTTCACAAACGAAATATTTACTCCAAAAAAATGAGTTCTCACGAAAAAAACGTCCATTTTACCAACTCGTTAAATTTTCATGAAAAGAGATTAATTTCTAACCAATTAGTTGAATTTTTAATCCGAAACTATGAGTTTTCTAAGTTATAAATCTTTAAAAAAATTAATTGTTTAAAAACTACACTTTAAGTTTAAAACGAGTACATAGTTGATTATTCAACTACACAATAGTACTGCAATTTTTTAACTACAAGAATAAACATAAACTAAAAATCAAATAAATATAAAAAATAAAAATGTATTGATTGCAAAACCAGAAACGTACTGAAAAGAACGACAAAGAAAAAGCAAAATCAGAGAATCGTAAATCGAGGGGGGTTAAGTATGACGGACCTAAGATGTATATAAATTTTCCTTAAGGTTGAATAATAAATAGCGGCATGGCAGAACAATACTACTCCATAGCTGAGAGCCGCGCACTCCTTCTAAAGCTGAGCCCTGATAGCGTGCAAGAGGAAAAGAGAGAAAAATTGCAATTCCAAGAGGGGAAAAGAGCGAAACTGCAAGGAGTAAACGAAAGGACGTTAACCCTTTTCTTCTTCCTCTCTCGCTCTGAACTTCGCAAACCTCGCACTCTTCCTTCAGTAAACCTCGCACTCTTCCTTCAGCAAACTTCTCTCATCACTCCTTTGCCTTTGCCTTTGCGCAGGAGATATTCCCTCCTCCTCTATCACTTTTTCTCTTTCCCTCTTTATTTCTCTCTCCTCTGCCCCTCACCCATTCCGCTCTGCGATAACCCTTTTATTTCTTCCTTCGTCTCTCCCTTCGGCGAGGGGAGAATAAAAATCACGAATCTGCGAGTAGAGGCCATTCGCCGGTTGTCACGACGCGACGATCGAAGTCGAAGGGTTTCTCTGACTGCAATGTACAACGAGTACTCAAGGAGTCACGTTTTAACGAGCAGGCCATTTGAATATCCAGCTTTTTATTAAACAAGGTGCATCTCCTCGTTTGAATGAAAAAACTGGGTCGGGGAATAAATGATCAAGGAGAAAATATTAATATTTTTACGATAAGACTAATTTTTAACAAAATAGTCCAATTGTAAACAAAGGTGTTTAATTTCCAACAAAATAGTGGAATTTTTAACCAAACTGTTCAATTTTAAACTAAAGTCTTGAATTTTCTACTTGACAATATTAATATTCTAATAAAAAGACGAATTTCCAACAGAACAGTTGAATTTTCAACCAAATTGTTGAATTTGTTTTAAACAAAAAAGTTGAATTCTTAATTAAATTGTTGAATTTCAAACCAAATTGTTAAATCTCCAAAGCAAAAATAAATAGTTCAATTCACTACAATATAGTTGAATTTTTACTCAAATTGTTAAATTTGGAACTAAATTCTTTAATTTTCAATTCGAAAATATTAGGATTATACTGAAAAGAGGGATTTTAACCAGATTGTTTGAATTTTTAACGAAATTGTTTGAATTTCGAACCAATTTGTTAAATTTTGAACTAAAATTTGGATTTTTCTACTTAAAAATATTAGTATTCTAATAAAGACGAATTTAAAAAAAATAGTTGAATTTGCAACCTACATTCAACCAGAAACAATTGAATTCCGAACTTAAAAATATTAATATCGTAAAAAAGCAATTTTAAACCAAATACGACTTCTTAATATTAAGTTTTAAATAAACAAAGTTAATTTTTTAATGAAATGGTTGAATTTTAAACCAAATTGTTGAATTTCCAAAGCAGAAATAAATAGTTTAATTTTTTACAATATAGTAGAATTTTTAAATTTATTGTTAAATTTTGAACTAAACTCTTTAATTTTCAACTCGGGAATATTAATATTCTACTAAAAAGACGAATTTTCAACCAAATAGTTTAATTTTACACCAAAGCAGGATGACTTTTTAATAAAATAGTTATATTTTTTAATAAAATAGTCGATTTCTTAACCAATTACTTGGATTTTTAACCCAATTGTTGAATTTTGAACTGAAAAATATAAAAGTTGAAACAGAAAGATCAATTTTTAACCAAATAGTTCAATTTTCAACTGGAAAAGGTACCTTTTTAATAAAATTATTAAATTTAAAACATAATTATTAAAGTTTCAACAAATTAGTCGAATTCTGAACTCGAATTTTCATCTCGAAAATATTAAGATTCTATTAAAAAACGAATATTCAAGAAAATAGTTGGATTTTTAATAAAATTGTTGAATTTTGAACTGGAAAATAATAAAATTCTACTAAAAAGACAAATTTTCAACCAAATAGTTAAATTTTTAACTAGAAAAGGTACCTTTTTGATAAAATCATTAAATTTCAAACATAACTATTAAACTTTCAACAAATTAGTAGAATTTTAAATTAACTGAGTGAATTTTCATTTGGGAAATATTAATATTTTAACAAAAAGACGAATCTTTAGCAAAGATGACTTTTTAAATAAAATAGTTCAATTTTTCACAACAAGTTGTTGTGAACAAAAAAGTAAATTTCTTAAGTTTTAAACAAAAGAATTGAATTTTTAACTAAAAAATATTAATATTTCACCAAAAAGACGAATTTTAAACGAAACAGTTTAATTTTCAACAATATAGTGGAATTTTTAACCAAATTGTTAAATTTTGAAGTAAAATCTTTAATTTTCTACTTGAAAATATAAATATACTAATAAAAAGGCGAATTTTCAACCAAATTGTTGAATTCGCGACCTACATTCAACCAAAAACAATTGAATTTTGTATTTAAAAATTTAATAATAATAAAATTATTGAATTGTCAAGAAAATTATAAAGTTTTTAACAAATTGGTGGAATCTTAAACCAAATTGTTGAATTTTCAAAGCAGAAATAAATAGTTGACGCTTCTACAATATATTTGAATTTTTAATTAAATTTTTAATTTTTGAACTAAATTCTTCAATGTTGAAATCGAGAATATCAAGATTCTACTAAAAAAATGAATTTTCAACAAATTAGTTGCATTTTTAACCACATTTTTGAATTTTCAACTTAAAAATATTAAACTCCTGCCAAAAAGACAAATTTTCAACTAAATAGTTTAATTTTCAGCCAAAAGAGAATGAATTTTTAACAAAATATTTAAATTTTTAACAAAATAGTCGAATTTTTAACCAATTAGATAAATTTTTAAGCAAATTGTTGATGTAATAACTCAAAAATATTAATATTCTGAAAAAGAGTCAAATTTTAAACCAAATAGTCAAATATGAAAAAAGAGATTAAACGTGAACAAAACTCAATGGCTTTTTCAACTTGAAAAAATTTTCAAACAAAATGACAAAATTGTCAATTTTTTAAATAAATGGTTGAATTTTGTACCTACACAGTTGAATTTCCAACTGAAAAGTATTAATATTTTACCAAAAAGACAAATTTTTAACTAAATAGTTAAATTTTTCGGTATAAAAGATTATGCAGGTTGTCACACCGTGATGATTGAAGTCGAAGGGTTTCTCTGGCAACAACATACAACGAGTACTCAAGGAGTACAAGATAAAACAATGTGTATCTCCTCATATGAAAAAAAACTGGGTCACAAGATAAATTTTCATGAAGATTAGAGACTTGGTAAAAATAATATTCAGCGGAATTTCAAAGAAGCCTCGGACTCATTTCAGAAATGCAAAGTAGTATCAATACTGCCGTCCTGACGAAGCAAAAAAAAACTATCCTAAACCAAAAACAATGAAATTTTTAACTCTAAAATTCTGCAAAAAGACGAATTTTTAACAAATAACTCCAATTTCAAACTAAAGGAGTTTAATTATCAACAGAATTATTAAATTTGAAACAAATAGTTAATATTTTAAACTCGAAAATATTTATATCCTACCAAAAAGACGAATTTTCAACTAAATGCTTTAATTTTCAACCAAAAAATATGACATTTTAATAAAAAGGTTCAATTTTTCACAAAATTATTAAATTAGAAAAATAATTGGATTGCTATTTTTTCAACCTACAAAGTTTAGTTTACGAATTGAAAAAAATAAACATAAAAAACACTGCAAGTTTCTATCTAATAGATAAATTTTTAATCAAATTGTTGAACTTTAAACTATACAATATTAATATTCTGCGAAAAAAATGAATCTTCAACTAAATTATTATTAAATTTAGAGCAAAATAGTTAAATTTGTAGACAAATCGTTTAATTTTAAACTCAAAAATATTAATATTCCACCAAAAGGATGAATGTTCAAATAAGTGATTAAATTTACAACAAAATAGTTAAATTTTTAACGAAATTGTTAAATTTTATAATCTAAAATATTAATATTCCACGAAAAAGATGAATATTTAACTGAAATATTAAATTTACAACCAAATATTTAAATTAATAATCAAAAGGTTTAATTTTCTACCTGAAAAATTAAAAAAATTAAATGCGAAGTCAATAACTATAATATTCTACCAGAAAGACGATTTTTTATTAAATTATTAAATTTAAAACAATCTTATTAAATGTATAACCAAATAATTTAATGTTTGGCCAATATCTTTCATTTTCAACTGTAAAATATTAATATTCTATGAAAAAAAGAATATTTAACTAAATTATGAAATGTACAAATAAATAGTTAAATTTTAATCAAATTTTTTAATTTTCAACTTGCGAATAAGAATATTCTACCAAAAAGACGCTTTTTCGAAAAAACTATTTTCTTGCAACAAAATTATTAAATTTACAATCAAATAGTTTAATTTTGACCAAATTGTTAAATTTTCAACTTGAAATCGTTAATATTTAACCAAAAATACGAATTTTCAACGGACTACTTTAATGTTTGAATGAGAAATATGACCCTTTAATAAAATAGCTTAATTTACCACAAAATTTTTCCATTTACAAAATAGCAGGATTGTTATTTTTACAACCTATACAGCCGAGTTTACGAATTAAAAAAAATTATACTTAAAAAAAAGTGCAATTCTCTAGAAAATAGATGATTTTTTAACGAGTGTTCCTTTTTCAACTTGAAAATATTTTACAAAAAAGACGATTATTTTACCAAATTATTAAATTAACAAAAAAATATTTAAATTATTAATCAAATGTTTTAATTTTCAACCTTAAAAGTTCCATTTTCAACATGAGAATAATAATATTCTATCGAAAAGACGATTTTTCAACACAATTTTTAACAATCAAAAATTCAAAGTAAAAAAAAGTCGTCATTCTTTTTGGTAAAAAATTAACATTCATCGTTGAAAGTTCATCTCTCTAGTAGAAAATCTTGAAATCTTAGAAATCTAATATGTTTCACATTGAATGAATTAAGGTATTTAAAATAATTTCAGTTGAAATATTTTTTATTCTCCTATTATTTTCATATTTATTATTGCTATTATTTTTATATCTATATTTATTAATGTTATTTTGTTATTTTTAAATATATTGAAATATTTAGTACCGGGAACGTCCTGTGTCTTTGAAACGTCATTGAGACATTTCTAGGACATAAGACGTCTTAGAGATGTTGATTGGACTTACATTGGAGGTCCTAGGAACGTCAAAAGGGCGTTCTTGGGATGCTCATGATTTCGTGCCTACTGGGATAAAAGGATCCAAAGAATGTCTTAAAGACATCAAGTGCAATGATAGAGGTACATTCTCAAGACATTTTTAGGATGTCCTCGTGTCTACTGGGAAGAATGACATGCCATTGGGCACAAAAGCATAGAAATCAAAAGAACTTCCCTGGTCCAATGCCCTGAAGACGTTTTAAAGACATAGGACGTTCTCGGGACATGTTTCGTACTAATATTAGAGGTCTTAAGAGCATCTATACCCATTGGGGGCGAAAAATAAGAATGACCTAGAAACGTCTTCGGGACATCCCTGTGATGTCTTTTGAACATGCTAGGGATGCTCTTAAGGCATTTAATGTCAGTACGAAATATGTCCCGAGAACGTCATATGTCTTAAGGACAACTTTAGGACATCAGATGTCTTGGAGACGTTGATTGGACTGATATTGGACGTCCTAGGAACGTCCCAAGGACGTTTTTGGAATATTAATGATTTTGTGGCTACTGGGTAGGATATCCAAAAGACATGTTTCAAAAATCATCTTAGGGATGTCATGAAGATCTCTCTAGGACATCCTTAATTATTTTGCCCACTGGGATAAGTTTTTGATTGCATTAGGAAATAAAAGTGTAGATTCCCAGTGAGCACAAAACTTTAAAAATCTCAAGAACGTCAATCAGACGTTCCTAGGACGTCCTATGTCAGGCCAATCAACGTCTCTATGACGTTCAATGTCCTAAAGATGACCTAAAGATGTCTTAAAGGCATAGACGTTCTCGGGTCATCTTTTGTACTGACATTAGACTTTTTAAGAGCATTCCCAGGATGAGAAAAAGACAGGTTATAAAAGACCTCTTAGGGCTGTCCCAAAGAAGTCTCTAGGCGTCCTTAATTTTTTTGCTCACTAGGATATTCTTAGTAATTGGTTCAGTAATCTACACTGTTAATTCCTAACGCCAATTTCAACTTATACCACCCTGGTAAAAACTTGAACATCTTCTTGAATGACGTAAGTTATGTCCAACTGATATTAAATTGGTACCAAACTCTCTTTTTTCTCAGAGAGCATCAACAAACGAAAGACTCTCATATTTCTCGTTCCATACACCGCCTTTCAGTCACTTGTCAAGCAGATGAAAAAAAATCTCTCAAAAACGTGTGACAGACTCAAAGGTTCATCAAGACGCCCGTCCCAATCCCGGTTCCGGTCCCGATCTCGAGGTCGTTTCATCTCATGTTTCAGTGACTTTTACGTTGCTTGAGTATTGGACCAGTAACTCGTCTGTTGGATATAATATTGATTTATTAATGAATGACGTGAAAAGAGAAGGAGGTCGGCGACCGACGAAAAGCTGGTGGTTACTGGTATGAAGCTTGTTTCACTTTGACTGAGTCTGAGGGTGAGTGTCTGCTTCTACTGTCTACTGTCTACTGTCTACTGTTTCTGAGTGCATTTATGCGAGTCAGGCCAGCAGTGAAAAGCAGCAAGTGAGACAGAGAACGGCTAAAAAAGAGCAAAAGATGAAACAAGAGAGGAAAGAGGAGAGTTTCTACTCTATCCTACAAGAAGCGACGGAGAGGCTTTAAATGGTCATCCACAAATTACGTAAGGTGGTTTTCTGAAATTTCCAACTGCCCATCCCACTATGCAGTAGAGCGTGAGATTATTTTTGATCCCCAAAATCTTACTAGGGAAGTCCTTCGTAAAACGTGACACATCTCAGATCAAAAACCAGAAAATTTTAATTTTTGAAAAAAAAGTTCATTTTCAACCAAAAAAAAATATTTTTAACTGTGAAAGATGAGTCTTAAATCCAAACGGACGAAATTTCAATAAAAAACTTAAATTTCCAATAAAAAAATATGAATTGAACAAAGTAGATAAAGTTTTAATCAAATAATTTAACCTTAAAACAATTAGTTGAGTTTCAAATTCAAAAGGAAGAATTTTTTATTATCAGGATTAAAGTTTCAAAGATGAATTTTCAACTAGAAAAGTTCAATTTTGTACAAAAAAAGTTTATTTTCAGCCAAGAGAGATGAATTCTCAACTAAGACACATTTTTTTCTAAAAAGATTAATTTTTTGATAAAAGAGATATTTCGGGTTTCACTCGTGTAAAAAACTACTACGAATTGTTTGCCGACGTTTCGTGAACATTGCAGTTCACATCTTCAGGGCTGAC
>NC_046662.1:9854471-9859990 GCF_010883055.1 Belonocnema kinseyi | reverse complement strand
GGCTTTCCGTTCTCCCGGATTTTTTAAAAAAGACTTGATTGGCCAATCAAGTTCGACCAGTCCCCACGGTGGGCGCTCTGGCCAATCACAGGCATCGTAGAACCTATACCTAAGAACATCATGACCTGATTCCTCAGTTTCAGGTCAGCCCTGAAGATGTGAACTGCAATGTTCACGAAACGTCGGCAAACAATTCGTAGTAGTTTTTTACACGAGTGAAACCCGAAATATCTCTTTTATCAAAATGAATCATCGTGAAAGCATAAAATCGATTAATTTTTTAGTAGAGGATGATTTTTCAGAAAAATACATAAATTTTAAACAAACAAGATTAGTTTTCTATACACCTGGTCGAATTTTCAATAAAATAGTTGAGTTTCCATGCTAAAAAGTTGATTTTTTTTGGAAAACAGTTGACTTTGAAACCAAAAATAAACAGAATTCTTAACAAAAAAGTTAATTTTCAATAAAGAAATGTCAATGTTGATCCAACTTTTATAATAGAAATTTCATCCAAATTTCCATGCTAATTGTTATAAAAGAAAAATTGGCAATCAAATATGGAATAGGTACATTTTCAGATAAAATTAATTTCTGAACTGAAAAAGCAAACAAATTTTCATCGGAATTGTTCAATTTTTATGTAAATGGTTTAATTTTGAACCAATAAGCATAATTTTCTAACAACGTAGTTTAATATTTTATAAAAAAAATTAGAATGTTTAACAAAAGAGTTAATTTTTAACCAAATAGTTTAATTTTTTAATAAATTGTTGAATTTTTAACCAAAAAAGTTGAATTGTCAAACAAGCCGTTGCACTTTTAACCAAAAAGGTTAATATACGGCCAAAAAAAATAATTTTAGCCAAATAGTTAAAACAGTACAACATTCGAACAAAGAGTTTAAAATGCAGCTAAAGAGTTTAATTAAATACTAAACAGTATAATTTTAAAAATAAATGAAAAAAAGAGATTAATTTTCAAGCAAAAATGAAATAATCAATTCTCAGATAAAAAAATTAGTCCACAGCTAGAGAAAAATCTACAACAAAAAATGAGTTTTGATCAAGGTAGATTGCATTTTCAAGAAAATGATTTAATTTTCATCAATCTAGTGGAATTTTTAACTAAAAAATGTTAATTTTCAATTAAAAATTGGAATCGTAAAATCTTCAATCTAAAAAACTAATTTTGATAAGAAAAAAATGTATATTCTCTGCCCCAATCGACAGATTTTTTGTCAAAAAAGTTAATGTACAAAGAAATAGTTAAATTTTTAACTGAAATGATGAAACTAAAGTAAAACAAAAAATGAATTTTTTACAAAGTAGTTCAATTTAAAATCACGTCGTTGATTTGTTTACCAGAAAAATTAATTTCTTAACAAAGCATCTAATAGTTAATATTCTCAAAAGACTAAAAGTAAATTTTTATTCAAGTTGAATTCAATTCAACTAAAAAAGATTAATTATCAACCAAAAAGATGAATTTTCTACTAAAAAAGATGAAAGAAAACAAAAATATCAAGCAGGAAGGATCCATTTTGAACTAGAAAGGATGAATTTACAACCAAATAGTTGCATTTAAAACGAAAAAAAAGCTTTTAACAAAAAATGGAATAGTTCAATTTTTAGATTAAAAATTAATTTTCAATCAAAAATATTAATTTCCCGCTGAAAAGTTAATTTATGATCAAATAGTTGAACTGTCGACTCAAATTATGAATCTACAAAAGCAACATTTTTTTACAGAGTAGTTCCAATTTACAAAAAATGAAATTTTGTGTTTGAAAACATTTGGTTTCAGTAACAAATTAAAGAAATTTTCAGAGTTGAATTTTCAACCAAATGGTTTATTTTTACACCCAGAAGATTAATTTTCTATGAAAAAGATAAATAGACAATAAAATAAATGAATGAGCAGTGAAGCATATAAATCCTTAAAAAAAAGATCGATTTTCCACAAAAAATAGAATATTTAAACTTTCAGTTTGAAAAATTAATTTTTCAGCAAAAATGAAACAAATTTTCAACCAAAGAGATAAATCTTCAAGCAAAAAAATACAGTTTTAACCATAGAAGTTGAATTTTTAACTAAGTAGTTGAATTTTTCACCCAGCAAAATATAACTTTTTGATTAAATAGTTGCATTTTTAACAAAATTATTAAGATTTTGAACCAAACAGAAATTTTAAATAAAAAACAGAAGTTTTTGACGAAAATTGGAACGACTAAATTTGCTACTAAAAAATAACTAATTTTCAATAAACAAAAGAAACAAATAATAATTAACCATTGGAATTAATGGAAAATAGACAAACTTTTAATGAAATATTTAAGTTATAAGAAGTCGAATATTTTAGATCATAATCAACTTTTCAACAGTATAAGACAAAATTTTAACAAGAAAGTAAATTTTTGATCATGGAGGATGAATTTTCATCAAAAAGCTAAGAATAGGGAAGAGAAGAGAAAAGAAGAAAAGAGAAGAGAAGAGAAAAGAAGAGAACAGAAAAGCTAATAGAATAGAAGAGCTAATTTAATAAAAGAAGAAAAGGCAGAAGAGATAATAGAATAGAAGTGAAGAACTAGGAGAAGAGAAGAGCTAAGAGAAGAGATTAGAAGAGAATAGGAGAACTACTGGAATATAAGATAAGAGATAACAGAAGAAAAAAGAACTGGATAGCTAATATAATAGAAGACATGAGCTAACAAAAGAGAAAGGAACAAGAGATATTATAGAATAGAATAGAAGAGAAGAACTAACAGAAGATAATAGAAGAGAAGAGCTAAGAAAAGACAACAGAAGAGAAGAGCTAGGAAAAGAGAACATAACAGTTAATAGAATAGGAAGGGAAGAGCTAACAGAAGAGCAAACAGGATAGAAGAGAAGAGCTAAGAGAACAGAAGAGAACAGAAGAGCTAATAGAATATAAGAGAGAAAACAGCTAGAAGAAGAAGAGAGAAGAAGAGGAGCTGCCTCTGCGAAAAAATAGCCGTCTGATTCATACGCGGTGTCACGAGCATGTAGTGTACCACAGCACAGTCCTGCAGTCATGCAGTCATGCAAGCGTTAATCGAAAACACGAGGCGCACGTTTTGCAGCAAGATTTACACCCCCTTTCCCCTAAACTACCTCCGACGACAAGATAAACTCGCAAAGTGGAAGTCCAGCTTAGCTTGTCCTTCGACATCGACCTTAGATAAAATCACCCACGATTCTTCTACTTATTAGGCTCTGAACAAGGCTCTTTTCTGTTCTTCTCATTTTTTCTTTTCTTTTCAATTCTGGTTCAAGACCTAAGATAGGCCATGCCATGTGAGCGAAAAATTACTCAGCCGTAACAATACCATCTTGATGCATAATTTATATCGCTAACGGTTTTTGCTCAAACAATGCATCTAAGGTAGAAAACATTCGAGGTTATACTATCCTATGCTTGTACTACAAAACCTAAAGGTCTATAAGGTTTCAATAGTTCTTTTTGTGATGCAAGAGATGATCGAAAACTGGCACGAGATTATAAGGGTACGTTGCCAAACCGTGAAAATTGAAAATCGAACCAAAATTAAAGGTTCTAAAAATTTTTGAACGAACTCTGAACATGCTGGTCGTGATATGACAAAAGAAGTCGTGGGAGACAGATGGACCTAAAACAAGGGTTAGCAAATGGAGACAGGTGTCTTAAACTATTTAAATCAACTTACGTGCTTCCATAGAGGTGTCCCGGGTCGGTGGTGGTAATTCCGTCGTGGCGGATTGCGACGTTGAGACAATTGTAGACGAGCTGGATCCAGCGTCCTTACCCTCCGCAGTAACCTTGGCCTCGTCAACTTCCTCCTCGGGTCTTCTATGCTTTTGACCCGGCTGAATCTTTACTCTTCCAGCTCCCTGCGCCTCTCCAGGATACGACAGCGATGACATCGGCCCGGCAACTGTAGTCGCGGTTGCGCTTGTCCACTCGACACCACTATCACCAACCAACACGTCTACCGAAGTCGTAATCTCACCACTCACGTTCTTCACCTGCACCTTCACAACCCCACTGTTTCTGACCCTTTTTGTCACCCCTATCCTAAAACTTCCACTCCCTTCCGTTTCCTTAACTTGACTCTCGCGAACGGATCCCGTAGCTTCCGTTTCGCTAGTCCTGCTTGTCGTCACCAAAGTTGTATTCCTAATCTTAAAAGCAGGTTCCTTCAAGTTGAATAAATCAGCAAATTCCACATTAGCATCTGGAACGGTTGCAGAAAAATCCTCGAGATTAGTTTTCCTGCGTCTTCCGTCTATCTGACCCTGACCTCCCTCCAGTGAATCCTTCCAGCCCAATGGTTCCAGAACCCTTAAGTTGTCGGGCAAGAACCACCTATTGTCTTCGTTGCGACGAATAATGTTCACTGACGACGACGACAAGAAGGACGGCTGGGGATCCAAGTGTTGATAAGGTTTATTGAATTTCTCCTTCAAGTCACGTCTTCTCCAAATAATGTTGGAGGTCGTCGTCGTCAGGTACCTGGTGGTCGATGATGTTGAGATTGATGCGACCTTGAGAAGCGTGACTGCCGCGTAGGTTTGGCTGCTGAGGAAAATGACGAAGAGAAGCAGGGGCAGACCCACCCCAGTCCCCGTGGTGGCCCCCACAACCCCCGGCCTGACCACGAGAACTCGCGAGGCCGTCCAGTCCAGCTGTTCTAGAGGGTTCGATGACGAATCCTTCCGGCAGCCTTCTTGCGATCGAGTCCACGAAGGGTGGACTTCTCCCTAGTCTAAATCACCTCACTCCATTTGGATCATCTTATGAAACTTCAAGGAGAAAAAGTTTTCTGCAGGATGCTAGTTCTGACCATCTAGGAGTCGGAACCAAGCATCTGGGAGTCGGGCTACCAAAGCCTCGTGTCGACTCAGTAATGGTCCGTTTTCGATAAACAATCCAGTCTCAATAAACAATCCAGTTTCGATAAATAATCCAGTCTCGTTAAGGTGATTCCTGAAGACGGTGGACCCCTCCTTCGCCATCATCGTCGACCTCGCGACCAGCTACCTTTAGATTCCTGATGCTTGAATCGACTTGCACCAAGAGCGCCCTTTTGCATCCTTTCCTATGGGCGTGGCGGCTCTACCACCCTGGATTCTTCTAATCAGTTTCCTTTTCTTCTTCTTCTTCTTCTCCTTCTCCTTTTTCTTCCTCTTCTTCTACCCTCCTCAACTCTTCCTGTCGAGCCAGAGGGATTCTTGCTGTACCTGGCCGTCTCGCCGAAGATGCTATTTTCCTCCACGAGCTGTCACACCGATAACTGATTATAGATTACGCTTCTACACCTGCAACATATAATTATAGAATTAAGTGTGTAGAAAATTGGATTTTTCGAGTGAAAGGATAGAGAGAATACCGGATGTTTACAAGTTGATGTTGCCTTCTAGTGATTGATCTGTTTTTAATATTACTGGCCAGTGGCGTTCCGCAATCTACTTTAACAACATGAGGGAATGGGGGGCGGTAGTATAGTTATAAAAATGGG
>NC_046662.1:9783673-9854461 GCF_010883055.1 Belonocnema kinseyi | reverse complement strand
GTCAGTGGAAGTAACTTTACGAACTTAGATAACATTTATTATGTTTCCTAATGATGATTTTAAACAAAGCTTGCGTTTTTTTTCAAAAATGGTCCCCCTTTTCCCACTTTTTTTAGAATGTTTATTTTTTTGCCTGTTTTTAAGAAACTAATCCTTTTTCCTTTTTGTCTCGGTTTTTCGTTTAAATGCGAAATAAATTAATAGAACCTAAGAAGAAAAGACTCGTCTCGTTGGTTGAAAATATTGGTATTTTATTTTCAGAAAATTAATCATCTTGGTTAGAAAATCATCTTTTGGATTGATTGTTGAATTTCTTATGTTGAAAATACATATTTTTAGGTGAAAATTAAACTAATGGGATACAAATTAATCTATTTTTATGAAAATGTATTTATTTGATTGTTAGAAAATCATAATTTCGGACTGAAAGTTTAACTATTTGATTCAAATTTAATCTTTTTGGTTGAAAGTTTAAACTATTTGGTTGAAAGGTGAACAACTTTTTCGGAAATTCATTTTTTTTATAATTCATCTCTTTGGTTGAAAATTTATCCTTTATTATTTGAAAATCAAGTATTTTCTTGTAAAGCATTCTTGTATTTTGTTGATAAATCGTCTTTTTGGTTAGAAAATTAACCTTGCTTGCAAAAAATTCACCTTCTGGTTTAAGGAATCAATTACTTGGTTAAAAATTCGTCTTTTTGGTTCAACTTAAATGATTGGAAAAATATTGTTGTTGAAAATTCAATTCTTTTACAAAAAATTAATTTTATAGACGAAAAATTTGACGATTCCATTCTTGGTTCAAAATATATTTTTTTTAGTTGAAAAATCACCTGTTTGGTTGAAGATACAACGATTTGGTTAAAAATTGAAAAGTCGTCTTTCTTGGTTAAAATAAATGTTATTGTTGATAAAACACTTTTATTTCTCAACATTTTTTTAATGTCTTGGAATTACTTATAATCTTTTGAAAGTGGAGTTGGAAACGGGAATGGAATATTAGTCGCGAAAATTCGGGACTAGCCAAGCTTATGAAAAATATTTTAATAATATTCAAGCAATTCAAAATTCCTTATATACTTTTAAAATACCAGAAAATATTTCAAATCCACAGAAATCCATTCAAATTCTTATAATCTACAGAAAATTCAATGGAATTTTTTTTAACTTTTAAAAATTTATTGAAAGGTTTTGAAATAGGCAATCAAACATTTTGGAAATCCCTAACAGCTGTTAGGATTTATTAAAAATTGCTTGATATTAATTAGTATATTCTAAAATCCTTAAAATTCTTTAAAATCCTTGGAAAAACATTGAAATACATAATTGAAAATATCTTGAAATCTTCTAAATTCTTTGATATCCATTAAAAATATGATAAAATCCGGTGAAATTACATGAAATTTGAAGATAGCCATTGAAATTCCTTGAAATTCTTTAAACCTATTAAAAATTCCTTGGGGTATTTAAAAATACCCTAAAATATTTCGAATCCTTTAGAATCTTTTTGGAATCTTTTTGGAATCGTTTAGAATTTTTTTAAACTCTTGAAAATTTATTTAAAGGATTTACAGTAGGTAACTTCAGATTTTTAAAATCCCTTCATATTCTCGAAATCTACTAAAAATTCCTTAGAATCTTTTAAAGTATCCTAAAATATTTCAATTTTTTTGAATCTTTTGAACTCCATTGGAATTTTTAAAGCATTTGAAAATTCGATAGAATTTTTTAAAAAAGGTACCCTGAAATGATCGAAATACCTTTAAGTTGCTGAAATATATATCAAATTCCTGGCAATCTTTTGTCGATACTAAAATCTTTTGAATTCTTCAAAATTTTCGAAAATACTTTGAAATCTTTGAAATCCTTTAAAGTTAAAAAAAATATTAGGAGATCCATGAAATGACAAAATATGATGTTCCTTAAAATCCTTTTAAATTCCCTAAATATATTTAAAATTCTTTGATATATTTAAATATAACCTCAAATATTTCAAATCCTTTGGAATCTGTTTGAAGTCCTTCAGAATTTTTGAAACTTTTGAAAATTCCTTGAAATGATTTAAAACAGGTATCCTCAAATTTGGGAAATTCATTCAAATTCTTGAAATCTATTAATAATTTCTTAGAATCTTTTAAAATACCCCCCTATATTTCGAATCCTTTTGAATCTATTGAAATCCCTTATCATTTTTGGAAACTCTTGAAAATTTATTGGAATGTATTAAAATAGTTACCATAATATTTTTGAAATCCCTTTAAATTGTCGATATCTATTGAAAATTTTTTACGAATCTTTCAACATTTCCTAAAATTTTTAAAATACTTAAAAGTCTTTGAAGATACTTAAAAATATTTTAAAATATCTTTAAATCTTTAAAATCAATAAATATATTATAAAATTCCGTGAAATTGCATGAAATCTGATGATATTCCTTGAAATCGCTTCAAATTTGTAAAATCCGAAATCCTAAAACAATTCAAATATTTGAAAACCCATTTAAATATGCGAAAACAGTCTTGAGAGCTTTGGCATGCTTTGAAATCACCCAATTCTTATGATTTAATTTTTTCAAATTAAATGAAATATTATAAAATCCCATGACATATTTAAAGATTTTTAAAGCACTATGAAAATTCGAAAATCTTTAAAATCTCATAAAATTAGTTGAAATACCCTAAAATCTTTAAAATATTTGGACATTCAGAACCATATTTAAAATTTTTTAGAATGTATTGGAATCTATTAAAAAATACTAAGACAATTTAAATACATTGAAATATTTTGAAATTTATGGAAACATAAACAAATATTTATAAATTTTTTATATAAACTGAAATCCCTTCAAAATCTTTTGAAATGCTATAAAAATCATTTGAAACGTTTAACGTTTTATAAAGTCCATTGATATCATTGTAATTCCAAAAGCATTTTAAATACTATCAAATCTTTTAAAATCTTTATAAAGTTTAGGAAATTCTCTGTAATTCCATAAGATTTTTTTTATTTTCTTAAATTCCTTTGAATTCTTTTGAAGTAATATTAAATTCCTTAATTGAATCTTCTAAAAGTCCTTGAACTGTCGTAAAAGTTATAATAATAATTAAAATATTTGGAAATCGTACGAATTTCTTTGAAAGCCCGAGGATATCTTTTATAGTACTTTTAAATCCTTCGACATTTTTTGAAATGTCATGATGCTAGTCGAGTGGAAGTTCGCTTTATCTACAGTATGCAGATATCCTAAATTGAATTATTATCGACA
Source organism: Belonocnema kinseyi (assembly GCF_010883055.1). NCBI lineage: Eukaryota > Metazoa > Arthropoda > Insecta > Hymenoptera > Cynipidae > Belonocnema > Belonocnema kinseyi. The sequence goes on along the minus strand of NC_046662.1, from coordinate 9,851,193 downwards.
TCGTCTACTGAAACTCGATAAATAAATTAATTCATTGAATTATCCAAACTTTAAATCTCTAATTATAGGTAATGTATCCGCTAATTTGTAGGTAGCAGAGTCTAGACACTGAAAAATAAATCGATATTATAATTGATAATGTCAGCACCACCTACATTGTTTTCAAATAATATTTATCGCTCTCGAAGTCTATTTTGTAAATCAAATAATACAATTAGTGTTGTCTACATATGTGAACATATTAATTCCATTTTTTTGATAAAATTTTTTTTATTAAAAGTAGAACCAAAGATTTCAAAAATCTTACAAATATTTCAATGATTTCAAAAAGATTTCAAAGATTTTACGAAAAACTAAAAGATTACAAAATACTCCATAAAGATTCTAGAAATTGCAAAGATTTCAAAGATTTGAAACCAGTTTAGCAAAGATTTCAAAAATATTCTCAATATTTCAGAGATTTTTAAACATTTCACAAATTTTTCTAGACATTTCAAACATCACATGAAAATTTCACAAAAATTTCATATACTTCCAAGATTTGTACAGACCTCAAATGACTTCAGAAGATTTAAAAATATTCAAAGTATTTCGAAATTATCATAGAGTTTTAAATATTTCCTAAAGATTTTAGAAATTTTAAATATTTTACAAATATTTCACAAAAATTTGTGAAATATGGAAAGTAATCCCAAAATTTCAAAAACTTCAGCATATTTATAAATATTTTCAAATTAAACAGATTTTACAATTATTTGATTAAAATTTCGCAAATTCGAACAATTTCACAAAGATTTTAAGAATTCAAAAAAAAAATTCTTAAAATTGTAAAGATTGTAACAAATTTGAAAAGTATTTCCAAAAAGCTTTCAGGAAAATCAGCAACAATCAAAATTTGGCAGGTTTCAAAAGATTTTTGAAATTTCAAAGATTTCACAAATGTTACAAAATTTGTACAGGTTTAACCCGATTTCAATAAAATTAAAATAATATTTTAAAAATGTCGCAGATTTTTAAAGATGTCGCACAGATAATAGACCTTTTGAAGATTTTAAAAATATTTCAAAGCTTTACAAATATTTCACAATGATTCCAAAAATTGCACATATTTCAACAGGTTTCAAAAGATTTGAGCAAGGTTTTAAAAATATCAAAAAAATGTACAAAAAGATTTAAAAACATTTCGCAACGATTCTAGAAATTTAAAAGATTTCACAAAAATTTTACAAAATTCAAATATTTCACAACAATTTCAATGATTTCAAAGATAAAAAAAATACTGAAAATATTTTCAGAATCGGGAAGATTTCAGAAGGTTTCAAAATATTCCAAAAACTGTACACATTTCACAAAGATTTAAAAAATATCAAAAAATTTTCCAAAATTCTACAGATTTAAAAAGATTTCTCAAAAATTGTAAAAATTTCAAAATTTTTAAAAAGCACCAAAAATATTAGACAAAAATGTTACAGAAATATAATATTTCACAAAGGTTTAAAATATTCAAAAGGATTTCACAAAGATTTCAAAACCTGTACGCATTTCAACCAATTTCAAAAAATCTGCCAAATTTGGAAGATTTCAACAATCTTCACAAAGGTTCGAAAATTTCAAAGATTTCAAAAACATTTGAAAAATTGTACAGATTTCAGCAGACTTCAATAAGATTGAAAAGATATAAAATTTCTTGATCATGTTTTCCAGATTTTAAAGGATTTCACAAATATTATATAAATGATTAAGATTTCAAGAAGATTTCAAAGATTAAAAAATTTTTCACAAGGATTCCAAAAATTGCACAGATTTGAACAGATTTAAAAAAATGTTACAATGGTTTCAAAAATATCAAAAATATTTCACATATAAATAAAGATTTCACATATTACAAAAGATTTCAACAAGATTTCGAAAATTGTACACAATTTAATAAATTTAAAAATATTTCAAACATATTTCAAAAGTTTCACAAATTTTAAAAGATATTTTAAAGTTTGTGAAAATTTAAAAATATTTCACAATGATTCCAAAAACCGTAACCGATTTCAACAGATTTCAAAAAGATGTACAAAATATCTAAAATATTTAAATATTTTATAGATATTGAAAGTTTCAAAAATATGAAAAAAGAATAAGTTAAACAAAAATTATGATTTTTTACATTCAGCAACGGTATCATTTATATCGAAAATAGTAGTAAATATGCATGATTTAGGGCAGGCGGGGGGTGTTTGAAAAAGAATAATTGTTTAAACAATTAAAAATCAGTTAAATAATAATATGAAACTTGTCACTGATCGAAAAGTATTTGACATAAAACTGATATTTTCAACGTCAAAGCTTTTGAAATTCTAGAATTTGAAATTTTCAACACATAAAAAGTTTGTAATTGAACATTAAAATTGATTATAGACATTTTTCCAAAATTAAAAAATAAATTTAAGTTTTCCAAACTTAAATTAAAAATATAGTAATTTTAAATGGTAAAGATTGAAAATAAAAAAATTTGACGCCTAAACGTAAAAACTTAAACGAATAAAAAACTTAATTCAAGGGAAGATTTCTACCTTACCGACTTCGAAAACATTCTGTAGTTGAAGTGGTTCGTGTTTGTGCTAAGTTTCTAGAACTTTCTCGAAGGGTCCACATTTTCAAGGTTATATTTTCATTTTCATTTTCTGTAGCCTCATAAAGTTATGAGAAAAACGAGGATGATTCATCTCCTTCCTAAAGATTACACATTTAATATAAAAATACTATCTTGATTTATGTAGTGTGCAAAGAACTCATGAAAATATTCTGTTGAAAAATGTTTACGTGAATCAATTAAATAAGATGATAGATAACCTTGTTGTTTACGCAAATTCGTCTTTCACAGTTGCGCAATACTATTTTGTGACGTCATAGGGATTCTTTGAGTACATTCTAGAAACTTATCATGGACACGAATCACTTAAGCTACAGAATGTTTTTGAAGTCGGCAAGCTAGAAATCTGCTGATACTTCATACAATTAATTATATCTTCATATTAGCTAAATCAACCTGAAATATAACATTTAACTTCACAATTAGCTATAGAATAGGAATCAGATATTATTTTTCAACATCATCCCCGTAAGTCTCTTTTATAGGATCCCAAAGAAACCCTATAGGTGAAAAATTGGTTTTTGCAAATTTTTAGAGTTACTCATGATTTTTCTTGCTGTTTATAAAATTAAAATTGTTCTTAATATATTTAAGACTACTTTCAACTAATAAGTAGGTGTTTACATAAACTGTTTCAACAATTTATTATAGATTTTAGCAATTTTTTTCTCGAATAGAGTTAGAAAGTGAAGGTTTACCAAATTTCCCAGTTTTTATGCAGTTTTAAAATTAGAGTAGGGTGCTACCTAATTGAAGACAAAAAAATGTATTTTTAAATAATTTATTATTATTCTTTTTTTTTTTTTTTGATGATAATAAATTTTTGTAATGCTAGAAAGGTTCGTTTTTTCTGAAATTTTCAATTATTTGCCGACTTTGAACTGCGAGTTATAAACAATAATAAAATACTTGAACAAGTATTTTTATTAACTTTCATTAATTATTACCTTACTAAGTGAAAATTTGACAAAAATTAAAAAATTTCAGAAGAAAACCGTATTTATCTGACATTAATATAGTTGTAGATAGTTATAAACATAAATAATATATGTGAACAATTATTTCTGATGCATTTATTTAATTAATAATTCACAGCAAGTGAAAAGTAGACAAGTCGTCAAAAATGTCGGAAAAAATGCAACTCGCCACCGTCAAGCTAAGAGAATATTATTAACAATAATAATGAATTGTTTACACATTTTTTTTTGTTTATCTGAATTAATTGCTATTTTACTCTAATTGAAAAGTTGGACAAAAGTTATGAATTTCTGAAAAAACACGAAAATCTCTAGTATTGATATATAGAAGATAGCTACAAACAATAATAATTCATTTCAATAATTATTGCTAAATCGAATTAAATATTAACTCTGCAACAGTGAAAAGTAAACATATAGTTAAAAATTTAAGCAAAAGCCGCAATTTCTAGCATTATTCAATGTTAATGATATTAACAATAATAATAAATGGTTTAAACCACTTTTTTTTAACTTGGAATATTTCCCTGCTTAATAAATAATTTCCTCTACTTTAATTGAAAATTGAACAAAGAATACAAAATTTAAAATGAAAACGTGACTTTTTATTTCTATTCCAATAGAAAACGGCTAAAAAAATAGTAAAGTGAACAATTTTTCTTAACGTTAAATTATCAGTATAAAGTAGTGCTTAATATACTAGAAATAATTTGCACAAAAAACCGCAATAAACATTATTACCGCCAAAATGTCACAAAGTCCATTGTTTCACTTTTGGGAGTTTATTCGAGACCCTACAAAAGTTATGGGGTGATATTAAAAAAAAATGTTTTATTCGCATTGTATAGTTAATTGTAAAGATATGTTGAGTTTCAACTTGATTTAGCTACTACTGACGATTCTGAATAACTGCACGTAATTTTCATTTCCAGATACAAATTTCAAATTTTGTTCAAATAATTTAAGCAAACAAAAAATTTTTTCACCATAAAAGATAACTTTTTAAAAAAATAGACATATTATCAACAAATAGAGATTTTTCACTCAAGAAATAAATAAAATTGTATTTAAATTGTTGAATCTTCAAGCCAAAAGATAAATTTTCATTACAAAAATTGAATTTTAAACACAAAATATGACTTTTCTCCAAAAAATTCATTTTTCACGATACTATTGCATTTTGATCCCACAAACATGAAATTTCAAACCAAGCAAAAAATTTTTTACTCAAAAAGGAGATTTTTTAACTAAAAAAGTTGAATCTTAAGAAAGTGGATAAGTTACATTGTCATTGATAAAATTAATTTAAAAAATGCTTTTTGACTTAACAGTTGAATTTGAATCAAAGACATAAGCCTTCTTAAAAAAAATAATTTTTTGACAATATAGTTCAGCTTTTACCCAAGTAGTTAATTTATCAATTAAAAAAGATGATTGTTTAAGAAAATAGTTAAATTTTCAACCAAAGAGATGATTTTTCAACGAAAAATATAAATCTTAGGAAAAAAATGGTTTCTTAAAAAAGTGATTGGACCAAATTTTTCAAACACAAAATTTGAATACTCGAACAAAGAAGAATAATTTTCAACAAAAAAGTTTCACTCGACAAGAAATGAGTTTCGATGAAAAAATTTAATTTTCAATCTAAAAAGACGAATTTTTAACCAAAAAAGAGTGAATTTTTTAACAGAACTATTGAATTATATGCCAAATAATCGCATTTTTATCCAAAAAATATGAAATTTCCATTAAAACAGATGAATTAAAAAAAAAAAAAAATTTCCACAAAAATAGTTGAGTGTTCATCCAAAAATGATTCCAGTTGACTTTTCGAGATCAAAATATGACTTTTTTTTACGAAAAATAGGTTTCTATGAAAAATTGACGTTTTAATCCAAAAAGATAAATTTTTAATCTTTTAAACAAAAAGGATGAATTTTTGACGAAATAGTTTAATTCCTACCAAATAGTTGCATTTTTATCCAAGAAAGATGATATTCGTACTAAAACGGATGAATTTTTAATAAAAAACGATAATATTTGGTTTAAGTTGAACTTTCACTCTGAAAAGATTTCAATTCATTTTTCAACGCCAAAATATTAAATTTAAACAAAAAGTAAATCTTCTACGAAATAGTTAAATTTGAACAAAAAATAGAATTTTCTACCAAAAAGCATGACTTTTGATAAAATAGTTTAATTTTCAACTTAACACTTTGATTTTTATCCAAGAAATATAAAATGTCTTCTAAACCAGATGAATTTTTAAATCAAAATGATAAAACTTTAAAAATAGTTGAATTTTCTGTTAGTAAAGATTTTAATTGAGTGTTCAAGATCAAAATCTAAATTTTTAAACAAGAAATAAGTTTCCACAAAAAAATTTAAAACAGTTTAACAAAAGTCGAGCGCATAGCGCGAGTGTCACGATGAGAATGTGTACCTCAAAGCCTACAAAGCTTTGAGCTACTTAATCTTTAAATGTACTTAATTAAGTAGAAAATTCAGAATATAAAGATTAGGGTGGTCCAAAAAATGCTTTTTGATCGAGACGGCAGGACACCCCATCCATAAGTTTCCATTTCCGGAGAAACAAAATCCGTAATTTCATTTCCACCCCACCCCCTCAAGCATTGCCCCAAATATGACTCAAAAATTTAAAAAAACTACATTTTTAAGTATTATTGTTACTTTTTAGCAATATCCTTCATCTTTCTAAAAACATTATGTGAATACTTAAATTATTAAATATTGTTTATTTTCAAAAATTTTTTAAATTGAGCCAGAGATGTCCACTTTTTTGAAAATTAGTATCCTATGCTACGTTTTGTTGAATAATTATAAAATGTTTATACATTTCTTTGAATCTTTAATTAATTTATATTTATTAAAACAATCATTATTTGACCAGCAGTTTTTTCGATAACTAAAAAAATGAAATAAAATAGAAATTATGTTTCTGACTATATAGTATATCGAAAGAATAAATTTACTACTTTTTAATTGTTCAAACAATTATAATTTATTTGAATAATTACCTTTTCAAAAATACTTTTGAAATCGTAAGTAATGGTGCGTCTTCTATTTTATTTCATTTCTTTAGTTATCGAACAATAACTGTTTAGACAAATAAAAATTGTGTATGCAAATAGAAAGGTGTTAAACATTATAAGAAATATGTCGAAATTATGTAATTATTTTACAAAACGTAGAACAGCATACAAATTTGACAAAAGAAAGACCTTTGGCTAAATTTTTAGAAATTTAGAAATAGACGATAATTAATTACTTAAATAATTACATAATGTCTTTAGAAGAATTTGCTATTTCAAGCAATGACAAAATATTGAATTTCAATCAAAAATACGATTATTTTTTACATTTTTGGGAAATGAATAATTGTTCAAATAATTTACATTTGATCTGAATCATTGATCTGAATAATTAGCCAACATGAGCAGAGAAATTTGAGTATTCAAAGGCATGAATATTTATTTATCCGTATTTTCATTCAATTTAATTTCTATTTTTCTGAATTTTCGTTTTAAAAAATTTAAATTTTTTCAGCATAGCCATATATAATATTATTATTTTTATTGAATTCAAAAAATTTAATAGCTGAAGTTTCAAGCCAAAAAGGCAAATTTTTAGAAGAGTTAAATTTTTAAGAATTAAATTTATTTTTAGCCAAGGGCGATAAACTGCCAATTCAAAAAGAGAAATTTTCAAAAAAAATGATTTAATTTTCGACAATAAAAATGTCTTAAAAAGAGATAAATTTTCTACCAAATGTTTCAATTTTTACCAATTGGTTTAACTTTTACCTAAAAAAGACGGATTTTTAATAAAATAGTTGAATCTTCAACCAAAATGATGCAGCTTAAAAAAAAAAAGAATTAAAAAAATGGTTTAATTTTTTATCTAAACAATTAAATTTTCAACTAGTAATTTTAAAATTTAAGCAAAGAGATTAATTTTAAACCAAACAAGTCGAATTTTTAACAAAATGCATAAATTAAAAAAAAACGGTGAAATTTTTTGGCGGTTAATTTTTAAGTATCGTAGAATTTTGGAAAATAAACAATAACTAATTATATAAATAATTACACAATGTCTTCAGAAGAATTTGCTACTCCAACCAATGACAAAACAGTGAATTTAAATCAAAAATACGATCATTTTTTACATCTTTGGGAAATAAATAATTATTTAAATGAGTCCTGCTCTCTAGAGTGAAAAAATTTGGCAATGCATTTTTGGACCACCCTATGAATATAAATACTGTGATCTTAAAGAGATCTTTTCAAAAAAGTTTTATTCAACCATTCCAAATGCAAAGAGGAAATATCCGAGCGCGAAGCGCGAGTTAGCTTATTATCGAGCGCGACGCGCGAGATACAAAAGATGCGCGTCCTAGGTGCGCTTGAACTTGCAAGCGAAGCGATCCGCGTGCACAGCACTCGATGAGAATGTGCCCTCGAGACGGGCAGATTTTTTTAAAACAAAATAAAAAATAATTTCTTTTTGTGTAATTTTAAATACATTTCCGGACTATACGCAAACAAATTCGAGAAAAAGATTGTTTAATGCATTTTTAGACCACTCTATTTTAAATGTAGAATATTTTGGGGAGTGTTTTACGGAAAGAGTTCAGCCTCGGGAGAGAGAGAGAGAGAAAGATACATTGTTGGAGAGTTGCATAAGATGAACGCCATACCATATATCTCATCGATTAGACTTGCATCCTCATTTCTATCCCGTCTATAGATATGCAAAGGGTCGTGAAAGTGAGAGAGTAAAAGTGAGTGAGAGAGAGAGCGAGAGAGAGAGAAAGAGTAAGAATGAGTTTGAGAGAGAGAGGGGGGGAAGGAGTTGGAGAGAGAAGCAGAGAGGGAAAAGGAGTGAGAGAGTAAGAGTAATTGAGTAAGACTGAGTGAGTAGGAGTTAATGAGAGAGAGTAAGAGTGAGAGAGATGGAAAGGCTCCCGTCGCGTCGCGCGTAGAGTAGTAAGAGTGTACAGCCTTAATCTGGCCGGCAGACTCATGCTTCCTACAACTTCTTAAAATACGATCCCCCTACAAAATAGTCCACGAGTGTGGGGTTTCGAAAGCTCCTTTTGTTCTCTTCTTCGTCAACTCTGCGCTCCGCGCGCCGCGCCGGGCCGCGAGACGTTTTGTGGCGTACGTACAATGTTGCGTGCGCGACACCGTACCGTACGGCGTGTGCGACAACGCACCCTACCGCGTGTGCGTATAGTATACTGTACTGACAGTGCATGCATAATATATGGTATGAATACGTACGCGTGGAAGGCGAATTTCTGCCTCACGTCAAAATCAAAATCACGCTAGAGTAATGCGCCTTCGGGAGTTCAAGTCCTCTACACATGTAGCGTGATTTTCTCACGAAAGAGAGGAAAAATAGAAGAAAGATTATACATTTATTTTTACATTTAGAAAAGAAGAAAGAATCTTTTTATATGAAATTATTTTAAGTAATTCAATTTTTTTTACTGATTTCTGCCTGCAAGATAGGCATTTTTCAGGAAAGCGAAAAAGTGATCTGTAAAATCGAAATTTGAAGATAAAAAAAATCCACTCCTGATCTGAAGTGTTTCTGAATTAAGGCCAAAAAAGTGTAATTGGAAAAGGTGATTCAGATCCGAGGAATGCAATGTGAGAGTTGACAATCTCAAAGTAACATAAAACTAAGGCTGGAAGAGGCTCGGCTGCGGATTGCAAAAAGTGATATTTCTTATTTGAACAAAAAATAAAAAGGAACTCCCGAGATATTGAATTCCGTTATTGGAAAAAACTTTGATGAAAAAAAATTAGTTAATTTAAAGTGTATTATTTAAGAATTTGGAGGTTAAATTCTATGGGTTTTAAAAATCGCTTTGGGATAACCATTAATAATGTAATTTTCAATTGAAAAAAATAAATAAATAAAAACTTACTTTCTAGATAAACGGATACTAAATGAGAAAAAAAATTGTTTATAAAAAATTATTCTGTTCCGAGAAAATAAAGATTTAGCGTGACATTGGTGCATTGTAACAAACGATTTTCACCCAACGAAAAATTTATTAGTTGAATTTTTAACTTACAAACATTAATTTAATAAAAAATGTAATCTTTAATATTATCACAAAAAAATATGAAATTTAGAACAAAAAGGATAAAGTTTCAAGCCAAAAAGACGAATATTCAACCACGAAAATTAATTTTCATCCAAAAAAGTCGAATTTTTTAACAAATATTTGACCTTTTAACTAGAAGAAACAAATTTTCAACAAAAAATTGAGAATTTCAATTTTCGATGAAAATATTCAATTTAAGAACAAAAAAAACTAATTTTCAACAATATAATTAAATTTTGTACCAAAAAGTTGTATTTTTTATGAAAAAAAGATAAAACTTTCGACTAAAAATGTAAACTAAAATTTTCAACAATATAAGGAATTTTTGAATAAATAGTTAAAATATGAACTATAAAAACACGTTTTCAACTAAAAATAAAAATATTAAATTTCTATTTTAAAGAATTCAATTTTGCACAAAACAATTAAATTTTCAACAAAAAGTTGAATTTTCGAAAAAACAAGATAAAACTTCAAACAAAATTGGAAAAGTTAAATTTGCAGTAAAAATTTAATTTTACAAAATAAAATGCATTTGCAATAAAATAATCAAATTTTCAACCAGAGATAAGTCTTGTCCTAAAAAGAACAAGAATTAGTAGAAATCATTTGAAATTTCTTGAATATAAATTAAATAAAAATTATTGATTAAACTCTTTTAAAAAACGTTCAAATAAAACTTACGCGCGCCAAGCGCCCATTCGCATCTCTGGGTTTTTTATATTCTTATACTAAAAACATAAACTATTTTTAAATCTATATAAACAAATTTCTAAATATTAAGAGTTATAAAATTGGTTGAAATTCGTGAAAATACCTTCAAGTAAAATTCAACCAGGAATTTTTATATTTTCACAATAAAAACATAAGCTACTTACAAATCGATAAAAACAGAGTTGCAAATATTAAGGGTTCTAAATTTTTAAAATAAGATCAATAATTTAAGATATAATTAATTTCAGTATGTTTTATACGTTTCTGAATATCTGAACTGTTTTCATAATATTTTTAGTGACACGTTGTTAAATTTGAAAATATCTAAGTACTAAAAAAAGCATTTACTTAAAAATTTTAAATTCACGACGCAAAACTATAAGACTGAATTATGAACATTTTAAAATAAATTCTTAAGGGTTAACAAGCAATATTAAATAAAAAATTTTTTTCATTTTTTTCATTTTAAAATTTAAAATTCCATTTTTTGCGTTTGTTCTGAACTCAAAGAAAAGCTTACATTAATTAAATATTATATAGAATGCACACTGAAAAGAATATTTAAAATCTGCTAAAAAGTGCACTTAAATTTTCCGAACTGTAAAAATCTGGTTTTTTTCTAGTTATCGAAAAAATTTTTAATTCTAGAATTTATTAAATTTACGTTAAGTCCAGGAATTTCCTTCAAAATATATTTGCTTACTCAAATTCTTGATTAACTATTTAACTATTAATATTAACTATTTATCAATAAAAAAACTATTAAATTAAAAAAAAAACATTTTAAACCGAAAATTGTTTATCACTATTGAATATAATCTCATTCAAAATCTAGAGTTTTTAAATCATAACTTGAATAAAAAGACGACCAATTTTTAACAAAATTCATGAATTTTCAACCTAATATTTTAATTTTTAACGGAATTTCAAAAAAAATTCTAATTCTAAATGATTTTAAAAAATCCGGATTTTTCGTAAAGACTTCAAACAAAAACTTTAAAAGCTTAAAAAATGTATAGAAGGTTTCAAGACAATAATAATATTTTCTTAAAACTCCGAGGAAAATTTGGGAAAGTTCAAGGCTTTTTTTAGATTTTGAATGATTTTTCAAAATTTTAGCGAAAATTCCAGTTAGCTAAAACTATTTCTAAGAATTAAATATGTATGTACTTCTAAAAGCCCTAAATATCGTTTACAAAGGATCTAATGTTACTAATATTTGGTTAAATCCGGTAAAATAACAAAACTTAATCTTCTAGATTCTTTTTTAACACATCGGAAATACTAAGAAATGTTTTCCAATTTTTTAAAATTTCCTAGAAAAATTCAGAAGATTTAGGGCAATTATACTTTTAATGATTTTTTCAAATTTTAAGATAAACTGAAGTCAGCCAGCTAAAAATATTTTTAGGAATTTAAGAGATCTTGAGCATATTTAAAATATTTAAAAACTTAAAAATATTTTCGAGAATTTTAAAAATATTTTTTATTTCTTTTGAAATGATAAAAGCTCTAAATATCTTTTAAAAAAGCTGGAACTATTCATAATACTTGGTAAAATCCCGTAAAATAAAAATTTTAATTTTTTAGATACGTTTTTGACACATCTGAAATGTTCAAAAATCTTTTCCAATTCTCTTACAATTTCTAGAAAAATTTAAAAGATCTTAAGGCAGTTATATTTTAAATGATTATTCAAAATTTTAAGAAAAATTCAAGTAGCCAAAAATATTTTTGAGAATTTTAAAGGTTTTGAATAAATTTAAAATATTTTAAAACTTGGAAGATTTTCTGAAAATTTTAAAAGTATTTTTTATTTCTCTCAAACTTTTAAAAGTCCTAAATATCTTTGAAAATGCTCCAATTTTTCATAATATTTGGTAAAATATCCTATAATAAAAAAATTATTTATCTTCTAGAATTTTTTAACGCATGTAAAATATTCAGAAATTTTTTTCCAATTTTCTTAAAGTCAGACAAATCTAAAAGATTTTCAGGCAATTCATTACGTTTTGAATGCTTTTTCCGAATTTTAAGAAAAATTCGATTCAGCTAAAAATATCTTTTAGAGTTTTAGAGGTTTTGAATAGATTTTAAATATTTTTTATTTCTTTACAACTTGTAAAAGACCTAAATATGTGTTACAAAGGCTCAACTTTGTCCTAATATTATGTAAAATCCTGTTAAATAAAAAAATTCTTTAAATTTAAGTGTTTTCGTGACTAAAAAAATATTTTAGAGAAGCATTCAGTGTTATCTCAAAATATTGTTTTACTTATTTCTATATAGCGCTGTATCTTAAAAACATTTTTTTATTTAGAAAACGTCTATTACGTCCAAATGAAATGTTACGGTCTGTTACAAGGGAGAGAGGGGGTTGAAAATGGACGAAAGTAACGTTACGTAATATGTGTACGCTCCGTAAGGGGGTTTTAACCAGAATCCAGAACCATTTCAAGCCTTAATAAAGCTTTAACAGGTACTAGATTCTGTTTAAAACCCCCTTGAGTAATTTAAACTGTCATTTTATGAACGACAGAATTTACCCCACGTGTCCAAAATTACTCCGTTTGGCGGTAATGTCTCTAGATTCGTGATTCAGTATAGGAAGCAGCAGCAAACTGCGAATGCGAGGGGTCACTGCTTCTTAGCAGAATGTAGAAAGCTACTGATTCGAAATTAGAAAGTGTTTTGGGTAATTAGAAGATGGAAGTGTATTAATGACTAGTGGAGGAAATATGAGACATGAAAGAAAGAAAGAAAGAAAGAGAAAAAGAAGGATGAAAGAAAGAGGAGAAAAAGAGAAAGAATTGGGAGCGCTAGGGCCAAACGTTTGGCTGCACGAGGGCGGGCCTTTTGAAATTTGTTTACTACAGAAGACACGAGGTTCGGCTAAGTATAGAAGAGGGTAGAGAGGAATCGCGAAAATCCTATTTTTACGAATACGCGCCCCGCGCGCACACATTGTTGCGTCTCGAGAACTGTCGCTACTTCTCCGTACGCCACGCCGCGCCGCCGCAGCTGACGTGGCGTATATATATGTATAGTTTACACGGTCTTGCGATGAACAACCCGATCTACTGCTCGCTGAGACAGTCAGCACAGTACCAGGTTGTATTCTCATAATGCGAAAGTCATGTAGCTGGATTCAGACTGCCATTTCTTTTACGGCGGTCCTTCCAGTTTCACAACCAAATGACCAACTTTTTCTTTTCAAAAAAATGGCATAAAAGCCTTGATTTTGTATCTGAATCATTAGCCAACATCAGCAGAGAGATAAGGGTGTCGAAGGGCATGGATATTTATTTATCCGTATTTTTATTCATTCCAATTTCTTTTTTTTCGGAATGTTTGCATGAAATAATTTAAATTTTTCAGAATTACCATATATAATATTATTTAGTTCCATAAATTCCTATTTTTCAGTCATAAGATCACAAAGTGTCACCTAGGAAGGGGTCGCGAAGGTTTTTTAACACGTGACAATTCTCTGATCAAGAAATAAAATTTTAATCCGTGTCGATACACTACAGACCAATTTCTATTGAATTCAAAAAATTTAGTAGCTGATGTTTCAAGCTAAAAAGACCAATTTTTAGAAGAGAGTCGAATGTTTAGGATAGATTTGATTTTGAGCCAAGAGCGATGAACTGCCGATCAAGGAAGATGAGTCGTTTCTCATGCAAATATGCGATTCCAAATGAAAGGAGGAATTACAAAAAAATCGTTGAAATTTCGACGAAAAAATGTCTTTAAAAAAGCAGAACTTCCAACCAAATGTTTTATTTTTTACCAATTAGTTCAACTTTCAACTAAAAAAGATGGATTTTTAACAAAATAGTTGAATCTTCAACCAACATGATGCAGCTTAAAAAAAAAAAATAATAAAAAAATGGTTTAATTTTTCATCTGAATAATTCAATTTTTGACAAGAAATTTTAATTTTCAATCAAACCAGTCGAATTTTTAACAAAATGCATGAATTAAAAAAAAAAACAGATTAATTTTTTTAGCGAAATAGTTGAATCTTTAACCAGAAATATAAATTTTCAAGCGAATAGATTAATTTTCTACAAAAAAGACGGATTTTTTAACAAAATACATTAATTGATAACCAAATAGTTAATTCTTATGCATAAAAGAATGATTTACATTTATAAATGGAATAATTAAATTTTTAGTCAAGGAAAAATAAAGGTTCATAAACAAAAAGAATTTTCAACGAAATAGATGAATTTTTAATCAAGTATTTTAATATTTAACAAAAGAAGATAAATTTAAATACGAAAGAGGGAATAATGAAATTTTCAGTATAAAAATTAATTTTCAACCGGACAAAAACGAATTTTCAACAAAATGGTTAAATTTTTGAGAATAAATTTTATTTTCAGCCAAGGGCGATAAATTGCGAGGCATGAAAGATAACTCTTTTTCTATTGAATCATGCGTTTCCAATTAAAAAGGACGAATTTGATAAAAAGTTGAATTTCCAACCAAATGATTTAATTTTTTACCATTTAGTTCCACTTTCAACTAAAAACTACGGATTTAAAAAAAAATATTTGAATTTTCAACCAAAAAAATGAATTTTCAACAAGAAAGATTTATTTTCTACCCAGATCGACAGATTTTCAACAAAGTACGAGATTTTTATAACAAATGCGTGAATTTTCTAACAAATCGTTAAATTTTCAATTTGTAAAAAATTATATAAACATAAAAAAATTAATTTCAAATAGATTGGTTTAATTTTTAACAACAAATATACATTTTCATCGAAAATTTTCATTTTCAAAAAAAAGTAGTAAAAGTTTCTACCCAACCGTTAAATTTCCAAGTCGACCATGTCAATTCTGAACAGAAAAATTAATTAAAGACACATTCGTTTAATTGTCTGCAAAATAGTTGAATCCTCAACAAAAACAGATTAATTTGAAACCAAGCAGTTGCTAGAAAAGACGAAACTTCAACGAAATACATAAATTTTTAGTTATAAAAGATTAATTAAAAAAAATGAAATAGTTAAAATTTACAGATAAGAAAATTAGTTCTAAAAAAAAAACTTTGAGCAAAATAGTTCAAATCTTTACCAGAGAGATGAGTTTATTTTGCTTCCAAAATAGATGAATTTTCAGCTAAAATGATAAATATTTAACCATAGATTAATTATTAATCAATACGAAAGATGGATTTTCAACAAAAATGGAATAGATCATTTTCAGTTGAAAAAATTAATTTTCGACAACAAAAATGTGTTTTCAACCAAATGGTAGAATTTTCATGCCCAAAATTCAAATTTTTTGGCAGGCAGCAAAATTTTTATTAAAAACTTTTATTTTCAATCGAAAAGGTGAATTCTCAACCAAACATATAAAAATGAATTAAATTAATTTTTAACTAAAATGGTGAATCATCAATTACTCAATTTAAAACGGTCATAATTTTAAATGTACTAATTATAAATCTTTAATGAAAAATTACTCAACTTTAAATACTGTCAATAAAAATGACAGAATTTTTCCAAAGTTTGAATTTTCAGTTTTTGAGTGTCATTGTATTTAAAATTAAAACTACGTTTAATGAACTTCTAAAGACCTTCCAAAAAATTAATTACAAACACAACAAATTAGTTTCCAACTGCAAAATTTAATTTTCAACACAAAAGATGAATTTCCATTCAAAAATATTATTTTTTTTATAAAGCTTTATTGATAAATTATTGAATTTTAAATATTCTCAAGTAAAATGGTTCCATTTTTTATTGTTTTCAATTTCCAGTATTTAATTTAAATCGTGATTAAAGTTAAATATCATGCGAAGAAAGGAATTTGTAACTAAAATGATGAGTCTTCAGCCAACAAATGAATTTTTAACCGAATACTTTAATTTATGTTCAAAAAGATGTATTTTTAGTAAGGCAAATTAAATTTGTACAAAAATAGACGAATTTTATTAAAATATATGAGTTTTCAACTATAAAAAATATTTGAATAAAAAATATCCAAGTGTTAAGGATTTAGATTCACGTAATTAGAAATTATTTTAGTTGAAACGCTACTAATTTCAAATGTTCTGAGTACAAAGCATTATTTTGAAATTATTCCATTTTTAATGTTTTTAAATTAAATTGCAGAATTTTTGCTTTTTCAGTTCGAATTGGGAAAATTGCATGGCAATTGAAATTGAAAATAAGTAACGCAATTTACAAAAAATAATGAAAAAACCAAATTTTTAACAAAATACATGAATTTTTTACTAAAAAGGATAAATTTTCAAGCAAAAAAGGAATAGTGAAATTTGCAGAGAGAAAAACTAATTGTCAAGAAAAAAAATCAATTTTCAAAAAATCAATTAAATTATTTCAAACGCTATTAGTTTCAAAAGTTCTGAGTTTAAAGTTTTAATGTAAAATTATTCAATTTTTAATGTTATGAAAGATAAATTTTCAAGTCACAATAGAATATTAAAATTTGCAGTTGACAAAATAATTTTCAAACCAAAAATTTTCAACAAATTAATTGAATATTCAACCAAAGAAAAAACTTTTAAATTTAAATTATGAATCTTACGCCAAAAAAAGTTCTTAACCAAATATTTTAATTGTTGTGTAAAAATATCAAGTTTTATTTATGAACATTAATTGAAAAAAGAGGATAATTTTAATAAAATACATGTATTTTTTTAAATTTTTTACCAAAAAGTGTTCAACTGTTAAGGCTTTAAATTGTTAAAAATTAAAACACAAAAATTAAAATTCACACAGTTAGAAACTGGTCTAATTGGCATGCTTTTATTTTAAAAATGTATAAGTATAAGGCTCTTATAATATTATTATTATTAAATTTTCAAGGTTCTCAATTAAATTAATAGAAATTTTCATAGATTTTATTTTTCATTTTTAAAGTTTGATTGTGATTAGAATTGAAACTTGGTATAGCAAACTTCTGGAGAAAACCGAAAAAATCGAATTTTGAATAATATACATGAATTTTCAACGGGAAAAGATGAAATTTTAAGCAGAAATGGAGCAGTTACATTTTCAGTTCAAAAAAGTTAATTTTCTGCAAAAAAAATAATTTCAAACAAATTAGTTAAATTTTCAACTGGAGAAATGAATTTTAAACAAAGATGATGAATTTCAATTAAAAAATGAATCTTCAACAAAGAAGTTTAATTTTTGTTCAAAAAGACAAATTTTCATTCCAGAAGATTACTTTTATACCAAAAAGAAGCAATTATAAATTATTTTATTTCAAAAGCTCTCAATTAAATTATTTTACATATAAAGCTTAATTGAGAAATTATTCAAATTAGTGATCTGAATTAAAATGTTATAATTCTTTATAGTTTTGAATTTCGATTTAAAAAGTCGAATTGTGATAAAAATTTAAACTAAATATACCGACCTTTTGAGAAAAACCGATAAAAGTCGTTTAGTCGCATTTTAATTCAAAAACCGAAAAAAATTGCCCAATCAGAATCCCACGTGGTACTGGCCCCATTAATCAAACTTATTTTCACCCTATTAATTTTGTTTCTAGGCGTATTATCGTTCGACCCTATCATAGGTTGCTTCTGAATACAATAGCTTAAAAAAAGGGATTATTTAAATAATGTATCACGTTTCAAGGATAAGTGGATGTTATCGGGTGCTCCTGTTATTGTCTAGTCAAATTGTAGAAACTACTTAATCCAATATACCCTAGTTTACAGATACCCTCACGCACAGGAAATAAACGTACTACTATATGAAATCGGATCACATGTCTATTTTCATTTACAGAGCTTAAATAAGTTATAATTTTCCGAGGCATTTAATGTTTTATTTAATTTATATTATTTTACCCTTATTTCATCCTTTTTATCGTTTCTTGCTTCAATTTGAATTGAATTAGAATAACTCAATAAGCATAGAAGCGAATGTGTCTAACTAACAATGTCATTATCCACTTAATTAATTTTCAACGGGTTATTGTCTGACTATATATTCTACCGTTTCTACTGCGTTTCTTTTAGAAATAAAGCTTCATAATTTTTAAAGCAAAAGTTTAAAAACAAAAATGGAAATAGTTCATTATTCGATCTGTCCGACTAAACAATATTTAACTACTTAATTTGGTCTTGGTGTAATATTTGGCTTACTAATAATTGTCGTTTCTACTGAAAATTCGACAGATAATCTAAAGATTGGAATTGCATGGGTATTCAAAATCGGCTCTGGATAGCGATTAAAAAACAAATTCACAATTATTTACAAAAAAAAAAACGATTTTCAAGATATGGAGATGCCAACTGAGAATAAGAAAATGAGGATCCAAACAAAATTTCAGACCGCGATATCACAGTACGAGAGACAATATTTTGGATAAAATTTCGAAAAGAATCAGAAAAAAATAGATGTTTTCGTTATTGAATGATAATAATTTCAAGAAATATGAATTCTCAAAGGTTGGCCCAAATTCAAGATTTAACTAAATTTGACCTACAATTTTATTTGAAATTAGAAAAAAATATTTGATCAAAAAGTGAGATTTCAAGAAAAAAGGTTTACCACAATGTGGATTTGATTGAGGGATCTGCCATAAACTCTATCCTCCTTTCTATAAATTTTTTTTTTCTTTCTGTTGTTAGGAAACTGCTTCTTTTTCTTATGTTTTCTTTCAAATTTGAAATAAATTAATATATACTTTCAAAATGTAATTAATATTTAATGGAAAATCGTTTCAATTTTGGTTGAAAATTAATTTTTTTAACTTAAAATTAAGGTATTCTATTTTTGGTTGAAAATTGACCTTTTTTGCTTAAAATTGATGGAAAATTTATTTTTTGAGCTGCAAATTCATGTATTTTGTCAATAATTAATCTTTTTTGTTTTTGTTCGTTGAAAACTTGGCTAAAAAATAGTTTCTTTGTTGTTGCTAATTACTATTTATGTCTACGAAAAACTCAACTATTTCATTTTTGGTACAAAATAGATCATTTAAATTGAAAATTGATTTGTTTTCGTAAAAAATTTATGTCTTTTGTTGAAAGTTCTTTCTTAGGGTAAAAAATTAATCTTTAAGCTCAAAATCTATTTTTTTGTTTTGTTTAAAATGCAAATTCTTGGTTGAAAATTAATCTTTTTTGACTGATGATTCAATTATTTTGTGGAAAACTAGTTTAATTTTTGGATTAAAATTAATATTTCAAATTAAAAATTTAACTATTCCACTTTTGGTTGAAAATTAATCTTTTTTAGTTAAAAATTCAACTCTTTGGTTGAAAATTCATTTTTTCCAGTTAACATTTCAAGTAAATGGTTAAAAATTAAACTATTCTGCTCAAAATTCTGATTTTTTTTAAAATTAATTTTCTTCACTGAGAATGTAATTATTCTATTATTCGTTGAAAATTGATTTTTTTTTTGGTTTATGATTTATGTATTTCTTGGAAAATGTCTCTCTTTTATAGTAAGAAATAATCCTTTTGGTTGGAAATTAATCTGTTTTCGTTGACGCTTGAACTATTTTGTGTTAAAAGTTTAACTAGTTAGTTAAAATTTAATTTTTGTTTTGTTCAAAATTAATCTCGCTGGTTGTAAAATTGAAAAGATTACATGTTTTTTAAAAATTCGTCCTTTTGGTTCTACAATTCGTCTTGTTGGTTTGAAAATTAATTTGATTGCGCAAAAATGTTATCTTTTGTAGTAATACATGCAATTGTTTATTATAGTTTTTGTGCTTTGTTCAAATATCGTCTTTTTGGGTAGAGAGTTCATCTTCTTGGTTGAAAATTCATCTTTTTCGTATGAAAATTCCTCTATTTGATAAAAATTTTATCTTTCATGGTAGAAAATTCAAGTATTCCGTTAAAAATTCAAATAATTTGTTACTGATAACAAACTCTTTTTTTTTAAATTAACTAATTCTTTGAGCTGAACATTTTCGATTAGAAACTTATATTTTTTAGTTAAGCTTCAACTATTTCGTTGATGATTCATCTTGCTCGATTGAAAATGAAGTTTCTGGTTAAAAATTTATCTTTTTGGGTATGTAAGTCAACTATTTTCTAAAACATTTGATTTTATAGCTTAAAAAATCAACTCTTTTATTAAAAATTCTTCTTTTCAGGTCAAAAATTAAACATCTTGGTTATAAATTAATTTTTTAGGGTAAAAATCTAGCTATTCAGTTTAAAATTCAACTATTTCGTTAAAAATATAATTATTTTCTTAAATATTCAAAGATTTTGTATAAAATCAACTTTGTGGTCGAAATATTGAAGATTTTCTATCAAATTTGCCCGTTTGGATTATAAATTGATATTTTATGCTAGAAAAGTCATCTTTCTTGGTTATAAATTCATTCTGTTTCGTTATTACAAAGTTCTAGTAAATTTTTTTTAATTACATTTTTTTATTGAAAAAATGTCTTTTTTGGTTAAAAAGTGAACAATTTTGTTACGCATACAGTACATTTCGACTCGAAATTTTCAGAATTCAAAGATTTTCATATTATATTCAATATTGTACCTCGAATAATTTTACTGAAATCTATTTATTTCCCTATTATTTTGCAATTTTTAAACAATCACTCTAGGGTCCAAATATCTCGAGTGTGCCACTATTAAATTAATAGTTCAATTTTTAATCAATTTATACAGTTTTCGATTCGTTTTTATATCAAAATAACTCCTCAAAAATATTTAAAAACAATTTTTCGTTGTTATGAAAATTTTTGTTACGAAGTATAATTTACGTTAAAAAATTTTTCGGCAGTAAAAAACATTTTTTCATTGTTTGAATAATCGTTTGTTTCAAACAATTGAAAATTAATTAAACTTCTCCGCTTGTGCAAGAATTCTTTCACGTTCCAATATATTCTAGAATCTCTTCCGAAAATTTTGGTGAAAAAAAAAAGTTTTGTATTTTGCAGTAGTTTAAAAGTTATTGATTTTTTTGTGACCGCGCTCCGACCTCCAGCGCTGGTCTGAAATGATAAATAATTATAAAAAAATGAATGTTTGATGAAGTGGTTCAACTTTCTACCAGGTATAGTTATTTTTTATCAAAAAGATGAATTTTTCAACCAATTAGATTAATTTTCTACTAAAAAGGAATAAGGTGGTTTAATTTTCAATTAAGCATAGATGCCTTTTCAACCAAAGAAATGAATCTTTGACCAAAAATATTGTTTTTCAAGAGACTGTTTAAGTATTCAACCAAGTAGTTGAATTTTCAATCAAAACATGGGAATTTAAAAAAAATTTAATAGTCAAATTATCATTGAAAAGATTAACTTTTAATAAAACAAAGAAAAAATTTTAACCAAAAAATTAATTTTTTCAACAAAAGGTGAATTTTTAACTGAATTAATGAAGGTTTAACACTAAAACTGAATTTTTAATAAAATAGTTTAATCTTCAGCAAAGTATAGTCCAATTTTCAACTGAAAAGATTAATCTTCTAATAAAATAAAAAGTATTTTTTTTACAAATCCGTTCGCACATTCAACCTAGTATAAATTGGAAGTCTTTTTGACGCGCAACAGAAAATTTGAGTACAAAAATCTTTGAAAATCAAAATATTTGTACTCAAATTTTGAAAGAGCTCAAACTTTTTGAATTTTTGTCTAATCGAAAAATTTAACTGACATGGTTTCTAAATATATTTGATGTATAGTGATGAATTTGAATGAAATTACCTAATCTTTTAGAAAAATATTTTTTTCTATTTTTCTGAAAATTTTCAAAGTTTTCAAAAGTATATAACTTTTCTACTATTCATCGAAATTGACAATTTTATTTGGATAATTTTCAAGTATTCTACTCATCTATAAAAAACTTTGACCGAAATTTCTGAAATTAAAAAAAAAAAATGGAAAATTTTGAAAATGCTCTAATTTTTTTAATTGTTGGCTAATCGAAAAATTCGGGTAGAATAGTTTTTAAATATATTGGGTACCTAATAAAAATTTTGGATGCAATTTTTGGATCTATGAAAAAAATCATTTTTTCTATTTTTTGAAAACTTTAAAGTTTTTGAAAAGAATATAACATTTCTGATTTTCATTGAAATTAAAAATTTTATTTGGATAATTTTCAAGTCTTTTACCTATCTATAAGAAACTTTGACAAAAATGTTTATAATTTGAAAATGCTCGAATTTGTTTAATTGTGGACTAATCGAAAAATTCGGCTAGAATAGTTTGGAAATATATTTAGTATCTAGTGAAAATTTTGAATGAAATTTTTGGATCTATAAAAAAATAATTTTTCTTTCGTTTTTTTTTAAATTTTCAAAATTTTGAAACGTAGATATACAACTTTTCTAATTTTCATAAAAATTACAAATTTTATTTGGATAATTTGCAAATCTTCTACCCATCTACAAGAAACTTTGATCAAAATTTCTAAAATTAAAAAAAAAATTCGAAAATTTAAAAAATGTTCTAATCTTTTAAATTGTGAGCTAATCGAAAAATTCGGCTAGAATAGCTTTAAAATATATTTGTTATCTAGTGAAAATTTGGAATGAAATTTTGTACCTATGAAAAAAATCAATTTTCCTTTTTTTTGAAAATTTTCAAATTTTTGGAAAAGTATACAACTTTTCTAATTCTCATCAAAATTAAAAATTCTATTTGAATAATTTACAAGTCTTTTACCTATCTATAAGAAACTTCGACAAAAATTTATAAAATTGAAAAAAAAAATTTTTTTCTTTTGAAAATGCTCTCAATTTTTTTATTTTGGTTGGAATTGTCAGATTAACGAAATTAACCTTCGTTTTAGAAATCTTCAGAAGTGTTTGAAATGCGAACTCGATTAGTCAAATCCTTTAAAAATTATCGTGGCTACAACATTCAGGTAACCATACAAAAAGACATACATACAGACAAAAGGACAAAGAGACACCGAGAAATTTTTATGATTTTCGGATTCTGTGCGTGCCGAAACTTAAAGATCCATCAAAAACCAGAGATCGAAAATGTGGACGATAACATTATACTTTCATGAATGAGAATGTAAAAAAATGGTCAAGAATTTTGAAGGTTAATAACTTAAAAAAAAAATTTTGCAAAAATATTTTAGGGGAGTTATTTTGATATAAGAAAGAATGGAAAACTGTATGAATTGATTCAAAATAGAACTATTGATTTACAAGTGGCACATTTGAGATATTTTGACCCTCTAGATTTCCTCTTTTGAGGGCAATTTGGGCTCTGAAGTCTGATATTTTAATATTCCAAAGCTTACCTAACTTACTACCGAAAAGTAATTCGTTTAGCAAACGGCTGCATTCTTTCTAAAGGGGAAGGGGTGGGGGGGGGGGTCAAAACTAGTCCAATATTGGTAACACATTCATGAACGACCCCTAAGATTCGGAAACTGCGCGTGCTTGCGGTACAGAGAATTCAGCGTTTTCACGGGGAAAAATGTGCGCGGCACGCGTGCTAACGTTCTATTTTCGAGTGAACCGCGCTATCGGGGGACATGAGCGAGACGGAAAAAGACGGAGGGAAGACAGAAGGCGCTGGACGGAGACGCGAAGAGACGGAGATAAATGAAACGAACCAACGCGCAGGGGGCATTTACATTTTACAATCCAAATATTTGAGTGTTAGATAGGCGCTCAAGTGGCAGATCCTCGAAATTTTTCTCTCAAAATATTTTCACAACCTCTGACTCAGATCTAATTTGCGGAAACCTTTGATAAGAACCACTATCTCACATCTAATTACCAGGAAAACTTTGAGAAGGATCATGTTCGTTAGGTGGTGATAAGGGACAGGATTCTTACTTTGATGGTGACTTTTTTATGACTGAATAAATTATCTTAATTTTAATAATACCAGAGCTAACAAATTTCTCTTTGAAAAGTTGATTGTTTTCGAAATTCTGTATAAAATAAGCCAAGGTTAAAGCCAATTTGTCTAGTGTTCAAATAGGTATTGCAAAAATAGTGTAAATTTCAATGTTCTCTTACATTTTTAATAACTTCCGAAATATTAAATATTTTTCAATGTTCTTGGGCTCATTTTGAAGATTTCTTTTCACTGTATTACAACAGATTCCCGTGCAGAAATTTAGGAAGGGCTATAGAGAGGCCCTGGCTCGTTTACTATATTTATATTTGGGCTCTAGTGGGGAAAACTAGTCGGGCCCCATCTGGAACGTAACGCTGAGGCCACGGGGGCCCTAATAGATTTTCTAGAAGGGTTCTAGTGGGGTCAGCCCGCTTACAATTCAATTGAAGAGAACAGCCCCTGCGGAACTCCTAAAGCGTACTGTCACGCTACTGGAAGCCAGTACTTTTATCCGTTCATCAGAATACGACTGCACACGATCCGAATATCATTTATATTTTCAAAAATTGAAATTACATTTAAATATTTTGGGTAATTTTAACACCCTCTACTGCTATACTCTAACGATATGACATCGAGTGGAAACTCGATGAAAAAACCATCCTCATAACCTACAGCTTAAAAAAGCGAAAGCACCAAATTTTAAACTCTCTTTTTCTAATTAAATATTTATTATTATAGAACATTATTTGAATGTAAAATATACAAAATGTTAACATGAATATCAATAAAATAATTTTTAAGTAAACAAATGTAATCGACTGAAATTTTTCTTCGTGTAATATTTCGTTTTTTCTTTAAAAAGAAGCACTGGCTAGCTGTACTTAAAATAAGTTCTTCAAGTTTAACTGAAAAATATCTACCTGGCTTCGAAGAAAATATTAATTAGTGCCCTAAGCCAAGTTTTCGAGAATAACGAGTGAAAATGCTCATAAAAACATTATTTTTGCATACTGAAACGTTCAAAAGCCTCAAAATTATAGTTGAGGCAATATAAGATATTAGGAGTTCTCTGGTCGGGGCCCCATTAGACACAGATATATTCGCTATACCTATACGAAGCATGGAATTTTTCACTAGAACCTGACAGGACACCCATTACTTTTTTTTCTATACTAGATATTTCAATAGGGGCCCAACCAGTTTTTTCTAGACTAGATATTCTGATAGGGGCCCCATCAGAACCAAACTTCAAATAGGGAAAGAGTTGAAAAAATTGTAATATTATTTATGGTTACAAAAATGTTTTTTTGTAAAATATATGAAACATATAATCATATCTTTTTTGGTAAAAATTTATTCGTTTTTTGTTGAATTAAGCTATTTATGCTTAAAAATTAATTTTTTTTTTGTTGAAATATTAAATATTATTTTTTTTTGAGTTCTCACTTTTTTAAATTGAAATTTTACATATTTTGTTGCAACTTGAACTACTTTTATAGAAAACTAATTTTTTGTTAAGGATTTTTCATTTAATTGAAAATGTATGTATTTTTTTGATAAATAATTTGTTTGCATAAAATTAATTTTCTTAGTCATACAATCAAGTTTTTGGTTAAAAATACCATTTTTTTACATGAATGTAGAACTTCTCTCTCTAAAATTCATTTTTATTGCTGAAGGTTCATCATTGTAGTCGAAAATTAATATCTTTGATCAAGAAATGAATTATTTTTCTAAAAATTCGTTTTTTGTTTAAAATACAATTTTTTTAGATGAATGCAGAACTTCTCTCTCTATAATACATTTTTATTCCTGAAGATTCATCGTTGTAGTCGAAAATTCATATCCTTGATTAAGAACTTAATTATTTTGCTAAAAATTCGTGATTTTTTAGATATAATTTCCTTCAACAAAAAAGTACATGATTTTTCAACGAAATGTTTGAGTTTTCAACTAAAAAAGATTTTAAAAAACTAAAAAGATAAATTTACAGAACTTTTAAATCGGAATAAAATATTTACTTTTTTGTTGAACGAAGATAATTCTAAAAAACCACCAACTTGAAGAAAAAAAATTAAGTTCTCAATTAAAGATATAAATTTTTTACTACAATGATGAACCTTCAACTATAAAAATGAATTTTAGATGAATTCTTAAAAAATACATACATTTTCCATGAAATGAAAAATTTTTAACAAAAAAAAATTAGTTCAGAAAAAGTAGTTTAACTTGCAACCAAATAGTTGAATTTTCAATTTAAAAAAATGAGTACTCAGAGAAAAATATAATAGTTAATA
The DNA here is from genome assembly GCF_010883055.1 of Belonocnema kinseyi. NCBI lineage: Eukaryota > Metazoa > Arthropoda > Insecta > Hymenoptera > Cynipidae > Belonocnema > Belonocnema kinseyi. Next base: position 9,824,629 of record NC_046662.1, on the reverse strand, counting down.
TTTCAACCAAAAAGATTAAATTTTAAAGCAGAAATAGCTAGATACAACCAAAAATGAATATATTTTTACCAAAAAATATCATTTTTAACGAAATTAAATTTTCTACCAAAACAATATAATTATCAACGCAAAAAGACGAATTTTCAACAAGAAAGTTGAATTCTTAAGACAAAAAGATGAGTTTCCTTCAAAACAGTTTAATTTGCAACCTGAAAATATCAATTTAAAAAAAATTCATTTTTAATAAAATAGTTAAATTTTAAACTAATATACTATTGTATAATATAATCTGAAGTTAGCTTAAGAAATGACAGCCTGTTTTGAAAGTACATTTCGAAAGCTTTGAAATGATCCCATAAACGTTATTTTAGGTCGATTTTTTATTAAGTTATGCACACTTTTATTAAAAATGACCAATTTCTGACAATCTATTCATTTTTAATACTATTCATCCCAAAAAAATAATAAAGGAAAAATGTTTCCTTTTTGGATAAAAAATCAAATAAATTTTTTTTTTTAAACTGAAAAAATACAAATTTTCAGACAAAAATTTTTAATTTGTAATTTTGTTACGAACTTGAAAAAAAATTACGAATATACAGTAGCACCTCGATTATCGGATGTAATGTGGGGAGGAGATACCTCGGATAAGCGAAAACTCGGATAATACGGAGGAAGTACAACATTCGGAAGAGTTATCTATTTTTGATATATTTTAAATAGAAAAATAAATATAAACATTTAGAAAATAAAAGAAAGAAAACTTACAAGTGTGGATTTATCTTTATTTATTTATTAATTTATTAATAATTACAAACTACTGCGCGCATTCAGAATTAGGAGTAGCAGCTTCGTCTTTTTTATTAACGATTCTCCGTATTATCTGAGCATACACCTCGGTTAATGCGGAATGCTTGGATGAGTCCCGTTACCTCGGATAACGCGGAGCCTCGGATAATCGAAGGCCGGATAATCGAGGTTCTACTCTACATAAAAAAACGTGTTTACATGTTTAAATAAAATGAGTCACATGGCCCTAAGAGCCAATAGAAATAATTTATACAAACTAAAACTATTTCTTATGCTTTCAACAAACTTAACAAAAAAAAATCACGAAAAAATATTTGAATTTTACTACAAAAATTGTAGAATGGTATTTGTACTGCGGGACACCAATCTTTGAAAATCGAATGTGAATTATTGGGTCCAATTGACCAAAGATGCAGTAAAGGTTGATAAGAATATTATTGTGTATCTAAATATAGTAAACAAAGAGGAATAGCGTTAACGTCTATAAAATAAAAGTGCATGATTCTACAAATAAAACTGTAACGTTGTGTTATTATATATAATAAATTTCATGTGTGATAATGATAGTTTTTGATACTTATTTTATTTAAACCCGTAAACATGTTGTTTTTGTTTTTATATACGTAAAATTTAATTTGAAAGAAATTTGTAAAAAAATTACAAAAAAAAAAATTATTGTTTCTAAAAATTTGAAATTTTTTTTAGTTTTAAAAGGACTGTAACTTGATTCTTTATCCAAAAAGCAACATTTTTTTCCTTTGTCATTTTTTTAAGGTCAAAGTCGCGTCTAAAAATTTATCAAATTTCACAACTTCCAGCATGCGCAAAAGGAACTCTGTGCATCGTTAAAAATTTGTTTGTGGCAATTTAAAAGTGCATCACAAGAGATTTCAAATGAGCCGTTAAAAAGTCTTTTACGATGATATAAAAATTCGCGAAATATAAAACTTTTAATAGCTTCTTCTTTTTTTTGAGGTGAACTTAAACTTTTGAGCGGTAGTGTACGTATTCAGATTTGTCAATGAATCTGTATTAACGTAAAAGAATAACAGAAATTCTTAACCTCTTTTTAGATTAAATAGAGGTATGAATTAAAATTTTTTTAATATAATTTTTTTTCAAGATCTTCTCCTTTGCTCCATTGGGAATTCAACCGTAGAACTTCCGATTCCCGGTCGAGTACTTTTACCTTCAGTTACTAGAGAGATCAAAAGAAGAATCCTTTTTCGGAAATGAAAGCAGGAACGAAAGTGACAATTTTTTTCACAGAAAATTTAATTTCAACATTTTTTCATTCAGAGCTCCATCTAGTCTTAAAATACGTAAGAATTTCTGTTATTCTCTTATGCTAATACAGATTCCCTGAATCAACTTTTTGTTTGAGAATTTACATTTTTAGTTAAAAATTCAACTTTTTGGTTAGTAATCATTGGATTTTAGTACAAATTTAACTTTGTTTAGTAGTAAGTTAATCTTTTTGTTTGAAAATTCAGCTTTTTCAGTTGAAAATTCAACCTTTTTGGATTAGAATTCGTTGGTTTTGCTGAAAATTCGTTGCTTTTAGCAAGTTAGAGCATACTTGAATTTGCTTAAAAAAAATTGTTTTTTTTTTCAGCAGAAAATTAATCTCTTTGTTTAAAAATTAATCTTTTTTATTCGAAAATTCAATTTTTCAATTCAATTTATCTTTTTTAGTTTAAACTGAAACTTTTTGGTCGAGAAATCTTGAGTTTTATTTAAAATTCGTTTTTTTGTTGTAGAAAATTAATCTTTTTGTTTTAAATTAATTTTTTTAGTAGGAAATTCCATCTTTTAATTAAGGATTCTTGAATTTTATTGAAATTTTCCCTTTTTTGGTAGGAAATTAATCTTTTTGTTTAAAAATTCACCTTTTTTTGTCGAAAATTAAAGATGTTTGGTTAAGAATGACTAAATTTGATTGAAAATTCGCCTTATTTGGTAGAAAATTATTCATTTTCTTTAAATATTTATTTTTTTTAGTTGAAAATTCAACTTTTTGTTTTGAAAATTTTTGATTTTTGTTAAAAGATATTTTGTTCGGTGGAACTCTTGAATTTTCTTAAATATTTAAAATTTTTGGTTGAGAATTCTTAAATTTTATTGGAAATTCGCCATTTTTGGTAGGAAATTAATCAATGTTTCAAAATTCAATTTTTAAAGTTGAAAATTCATCTTATTTGTTAAAAATTCAAATTTTTTCTTGAGAATTCTTGAATTTTGTTAAAAGTTCGTTTGTTCGGCTAAAAATTAACTAATTTAAAAAGATTTAATCTATTTGTTTGAAAATTCATCTTTTCTATTTGAAAATTTTTATGCTTGAGAACTCTTGAATTTTGTTGTTGGCCTGGCCTAGATAGGTAAAGTAGTTGATAGTAATGGACTTCAAGACTAGAATATCTTAACCATGCTTCATATTGCTCGAAATGTCAAGAATATTTTGAACCCCATATTCTTCAATACTAAAATATTTGTTTGCAAGTATTGCTTTCAAATAATTGAGTAAGTGTGGTGACCAAATTATAGAGCGCACGAAAAAAACGAAACACGGTTTTGACAACCATGGTGTACATTAGCATCATTCCAAATATTTTTTTCAAAATGCTTGGTTCGTAAAACACAAGATCGATATTTTCTCTTCAAAGACGTGAACCCTTCGTTTTGATATTTTATTATCTTGACTAGCTTGAATTCATCACTAGTTGGTTCCTTGTATATAAATTTATACAGAAACAAGGCATTTTTTCGTAACTTACTTTTCGAAGTCTATTGTTTCTAATGAAATGCATAATCTTTCTCTGATTATTAAGGATTTGTATCTTTGTTGTACCACTGTTTTCATACATATTGTAGTCTTTAAATTTTTTCTTAGTAGAAAATTGTTCTCCATGAAAAGGAATGGCTCACGATCGTTACTTGGATGTTTTTAGAAACAAACCGATATTCCTCGAGAACAGCCAAACAATATTTGCGAACCCAAAAATTTGTTTTGATTAGTAATTAGCTGCTTGAGGGCTTTACTTTTAATTGTAGCTGCATTTTTAATTGTATTTACTATTAATTGTATATGGAATGTTTGGGGATTTGTTCCTTTATGGAAAGAAACCATTTCTTTTAGAAGGCATGTGTCTTTTAGAAGGTATGTGTCTTTTAGAAGGGATATGTCCCTACATTTTTTTTTAAATAACAAAATTTCGGACATACGGTTAATTTATCTGCATTAAATTAGTAACACCTAATAAAGGAAATCTAGTTTCGTTAACATCTGATTCATAATCATAAATATCATGGTGTGAATGTCGTTGTAAAAAGCTACTAATCCGAGGTGGACAATTATTTTCAAAAACTCTGGTGATCATTTTTGAGATTCGGAATAATTACATTCATCTTGAATAATATGGAGTATTGATGATGTATTGTAGAATTATTGAAACGAAATTGTAACTCAGTTCCTTGAATCAACAATGCTTTTTCTGTTAAACCAACAGTATATTCCTTATTTTTAAAACCAATTTGCTTTCCCAAATACTTTTTTTACAAGTCTTGTTTTGACGTCTGGAAGTAAGAATGAGGTGACGAAAATACAGAATGCGCGTGGAAAAATAAGCTCAGTTTTCATAACCATAGTAACACGTGCTGTAGTATCATTCCAATTATTTTTTCTGTGTTTTTGGTTCATAACAAGATAAAATTGATATCTATATTTTAAATACGAAATGAATGATTTTGACGTTTTTTTGGTTCACACAAGGATTTTTACATTGTCATAAATATTTCTTGTAGTTTCTTAAGTAGGTTCTAATGAAATGTATAATCAATCCCTAATTATTAAGGATTTCAATCCTTGTGAAGAGCAGTTTCTTAATCATGCTTATTGAGCAGAATTGTTATAGTTGTAGAATACAAATCATTACCCCTAGAAAGTAACTATTCATCATGCAAAAAATCACACTTCATCAAAAGGAATTTCATATTGGAAGGGTCCTTCCATTCTTCCAAACATTGTGTGTCCCGATTTCACCCTAAAAGAGCGTCCCTATAAAATCATTGGTGAGCAAACAATTGGACTGAGTCTGGCTATCGCATGTCTCAGAATTCGGAACAGTACTACATTCATACTGGACAATATGAAAGATTGATGATACACTCTAAGATTATTAAAAAAAAAATGGTACACTGTTCTCTGGATCAACAGTGCTTTGTATATCAAATCAATAGAGTATTCCTAATTATTCAAACTAATTTGCCTTGACAAATAATTGAATATGTTAATGGAAGCGACATATTTTTCTTGTTGTTTTCAGTAAGTCTGAACCTTGTCATTCTAATTAAGGAAGCAAAGTTTGTTTCTGTTCTAAATAGTTGATTTTTTGTATACGGGTACGAAGAATTTTGTTCGTTTCAACTTAGTTTCTGAAGTCAATTGTTCATAAAGTTAAGCACAATCTTTTTCTGATTACTATGGATTTGTATCCTTGTCAAGGTACTTGCTGAAACGAAGTGTTATACATGTCAAAGAAAAATCTTACTTACACACTAATACTTGGGGATTTCAAATTGTTGCAGCTATTTTGATATAGAATTTCAACTCAAAATGATTCGCTTTATAGGGAAAATGCAAATTAAGAAGCACAACATCAGAGTGTACCAGCAGCAGTATGCAAAACAGAATGACAGTTTAAGATTTTCCGAAAACATTTCTTTCTGTCTGATTCAAGTTTCGCAGATCGATAATTGATCCTAGATCGAGATTTGCTGACATTTGTAACCAAACGTCCACAAGCTCAATAATCATAAATTTAAATAAACGGAGCTAATTAAATGTTTATGTTTCATAATTTGATTAAAAATCTTATTTAAAACAGTTTTTATTCATCATCATTCAGGTCAGAGGTTTAAATAATTTTATAATGTATTGAGTAGTTGAAATTTTGTGACAGATAATTGATGTCGAAATTTGAATCAAGTTGATCATGAATATTGTTATCAAAACATTGAAAGCATTTGATCCATTTGCCGTATCAACTTGATACTTGAAAGTTTTATGTGTATAGAAAGGAACTCATTCAAAAAAATCGCACTACATCAAAGGTAATCCCTCACCGGAAGGGTCGTTCTCTTCCAAACATTGTGTGCCCCGATTTCACCCTGAAAATCCCTATAAAATCATTGGTAAACAAACGATTCTGAGTCTCGCATGTACATAAAAGGTTAACACAGTTTAGTTTGCATAGCGTAGTGGAATAACAGTAGTAAGCACTTTTCTAGTTATGCCACTGAGAAAGCATGGAGAATGGCACATGCGTGAGCAACCTAGGGGGGAGGGGGGCTGTCTGTCTAGAGAAGGAGAAGATACGGAAAGATAAAAGGAAAGAAAGAGCAGACAAATGAAGAAAGAAGGGTGCTTTGGCAAGATGCGAGACAGAGAAAGAACATGCGTATGTGAGAAGAAAACAGAGAAGGGGAAGCCCGCCAGCGTCTCACTCGTGACCGCCGCCTATGTACTGATCGGCCATGCTACGACCTCGTTCATCCCGAAAAATCTTCTGCAACAATCTTCACATAAGAAACTGAAACGGCTCACAAGTTATCTCGGGGCGTGTGCAATGGAATTGAGGTTAGAAATCAGCCCTTTTGGCAGACAGAGTAGGATTCTGAATTTTGTATTCTGGTTATGATCAAGTAGATTGGCAGTATCGTCGAGTCGAGGATTGAAGTTTAAAGCAAAGAAGTGTACTGTTTTTGTGGATAGGGGAGGGGGGCAAAGACACGCACCGTGTTGACCACCACGCGTCTCCCTTTTGGTGCGAGGGGGAACCTCACCTCTCCAGCTCGGCCCGGCACGGCTCGGCTCACCTCGGCAAGTCGGCACTCTGTTACGGAGCACGTAAGCACGCGCGCGCTCTACACCAGCAGTGGCACGCGGCACGACCGCCTTTCTTTGTTTTTTCTCTGATAAGCTTGACGCGGTGGAGGAAAGGAAAGAAATGAACTGGCGAACGAGCGAATGGACGTACTACGAATGGAACCAGAACGATCTTACGAACGAGGATCCGCGGCGCAAGCGGTGCTGCCTATCCGGATGGCACTGCGTTCAGCGCCGCGGTGTGCGACCCCCGTCGGCTCTCCTCGTCTTTCCTCGTCTCGTCTCGTCCCGTCTCGGCGTCTCTCGCTGAACCTCGTTGTGAGGCCGGCTCTGGCGCACGCCCCGCACCGGCTGGCTCAACATCACAACACATGCATACATCGAACGTCTAGACTTTGGGGGGCTTCCATAAACGAGGCCAAATTTCGGCAACTCTTTGACCCCCAACCCCCTTTGCGCTAAAGTGCTACCTGGTATTTTTATTTTTGAACGATAATAAAATAAATTATTAGGTTTATTTTTGTTTTGTTTTTGTTTTAAGAGCCATCTCAAGTAATTTCCCAGACTAATTTAAATCAAGTTTATTTACGAGTATTTTTATTTCTAAAATTGCTTCCTCAAAAATAAAACTCAAATAAAAATTCCGTGTGCTTCGGGCTCATTAAAATGACAATCAAATTGTTTTAATAAAGAAAACCAATCAAGATCAACTATCCTCTGGAGAAATGATTAGGGTTATAGAGATCACTAGGATGGTCCCAAAAATCGACTTTCAATTTTTTTTATCTATCCTTTACAATTTGTTCGAGTATCCATAACAAAAATTCAATTTTTTTTGTCGCGCAAGTTTTTAAAATGGGAAAGCACATTTTTCGAAAAAATGGTAAAAGATGTACATGTTATTAGCTTTGTGGAGATTAAAGTTGATTAAATTCTTAAGGAATCTTCAAGGAATAATTTTTACCCCTTAAACCCATTATGTCCAAAAAATGCAAAATTAAAGTTTTATGTAAAGTTCATGTTAAGGATGGTATTTTAAACATTTTTGCAACCTAAACTTTTCCTTAATAAGTGACATATTTACAAGCATATTTTAAATAATTTTAAACTGTATAAACAATTAATATTTGTTCAAACAATATTGTTCCCAAAGTAAATTGTAAAAAGTTAGTATTTTTCGAGATAGATGCTACAAGTTATGAATTTCGAGAGTAACATTTATTATTTAACATATTTAGTAATTATTTAAACAATTTTGTCCCTTAAAAATCGTGAAAGTTTAATTTTCCGAAATTAACGACAAAAGTAAAACAGTTTGAAAGCAATATATTGCTATTGTTTCTCCATAAAATTGATATAAGTGAGAATTTTCTGGAACTAATGACGCAATAAATGAATTTAAAGAGAGAAATTTTGTATGAAAGATAGTTTCAAGTTATTTAAACAATTAATAATTGTTTATTTGCGCCTTTTCAAAGAAAAAGATAAACTGTCAATCCAAAACGAAATAGGTTAATTTTTAGTTAAAAAATTTGATTTTTAACGAAAAAATGAATGTTGACCAAAATAGTTCAGTTTTCAATTAAAAAAAACTTTTAATATAGTAGATCAATTTGGAAGTATGATGTTGAATTTTTCACTAAAAAAGATAAATTTTTAACTGAAAATGGAATTGTTTCATTTTTAGTAAAAAAATTAAGTTAAAAAAAAAAGAAAGAATTTCGAAAGAAATAATTATATTTTCAACTAAAGAGATGAGTTTCCAAACTATATTTATATATCTCCATTAATTTCCTAAATTTCCGAGAAAAAAGTTTTTTATCCTAAATCAATAACAGTTGAATATGATAGTTAAATTTTCAATTAAATAGATGAATTCAACCAAAAGAGACGCATATTTAACTGACAATATAAATTTTCAACCAAAGAGGAAATACTCAAATTTTAAGTTAAAAAATTAATTTTTAACAACAAAAAGATACCAACTTAAAAAAAACAGACAAATTAAAAACAAAAGAAGAAGCAAGTTTTAATAAAGGAGATAAATTTTCAACTGAGATGTTGAATTTTCATCCTTATAGTTAAATTTTTAACTAAAAAGATAGATTTTTAACCAAAAATAGAAGAGGTCAATTTTCAGTCAATAATTTTAGTTATGTTTTCAACTTATGAGATGAATTTCCAAAATACAATAATTCATCTTTAACCAATTGTTGATATTTGCATTTAAAATTTGTTGTTTTGAAGTTTAAAACAAATTAATAAGATATTTAAGTTTGTAATGAAATAGATTAATGTCCAAAAAAAATTAGTTTATAAGAAAGTTCAATTTTGAAAAAAAAAATATATATATTGTTTTTCAATAAACAGATGAATTCATTTTTGCCACAAAGTAGTTAAATTTTTGAATGAAGTGATAAACCTTAAACCAAAATAAATTAATTTGAAAAAAATTAATTTTTTCTCAAAAAATTATTAGGTTAAAAAACAATTGAATTCCAGAAAAAATACCATTTTTAAACAAATAAATAAAACCGCAAACATAACAGAGTCATTTTTAAATAAACTGTTGCTGTTCAAATCTTTAACAAAATCGTAAAATTTTCTTCCATAAATAATCCTTCATATGAAAAGTGGTAACCTCTATTTTGGTAGTAATGTTGTATAGTTGGATTTCGAGTTTCAAGTAAAATATAAAATAAAAATCATTAATACTTTCAATGAAAATAATTATTTGATGCTCTTTTTATCTTGTGAACTGATTATTTAGATATTAGTTGATTATTAAACCAAAGTAACAGAAAGGAAAGTGCAAATTAAGAAAAAAATATGTGTCAAATAAAAGTTATTTGAATGATTCAATGAAAGTAATTTATTTAATGATTTTGATGTTATTGATTGCTTAATTATTATTAGCTGATTCATTTTATTTACAATATAAAATTACATAACAATTAAAGTCGCCTATTGTTTAACTAAGAATTATATGTCAATATGTTTTACATTTTTATGGAATTATTGTAAAGATTATTAATACTTTAAATTTTTAGCAAAATATAAGGTAACACTTATTTTGATTTTTCTCAAAAAACTGAATTTAAATTATTTTTAATCAAGTCATATAAATGCATTATTTGCATCGAGGCAATGTTATTAAATATTGGCTAATATTTCTATAATAAAATTTGTTTTTTGTTTAAAATATCTCCATTACAATGATTTTTTTCTGATGTTTGCGATGTTCAAAAATAAGTATCTGAAATCAATTTTCAAAATTATATGTACATATACATTGTGATGAAAATAATTATTAAATGATTTTTATTTTATTTAATCATTAATTAATTATTAAAAGATTCTGCTATAATTTATATTTTATAGAATTAGTTAAAAGCTTATAATTAATTACAATTAAACAAAGACATGTTCTAATTTAAAAAATATTAAAAGTGAAAATTATTTAAATGTTTCAATGAAAATTATTTTTTTAAAGCTTGAAATTATTTGAATTTTCAATGAAAAGAATCCTTTAATGCTCTTGTGTTTTAAAATGATTGAAAATTTATTCAATAATTCAGATTATGTAATTCAGTATTATGTATTACTTTAAAAAAAAAGTTTATTTTCTGTTTAGAATACCTCTATTACAATTATCTGATTTTTCTGATGCTTGTGAAGTCAAATGAGCATCTAAATTAAATTTTTAAAATTATAAGTATATAGAAATGTTGTTTTAAATTTAAAGAAACTATAATGTAAAAATCATTAGAATGATTCAATGAAAATGATTGTTTAATGCCTTTTCTGTTTTGAACTGATTAAATATTAATTGATTATATTAAAATTTATGATTTCTGCAATTAGTTAAAAATGTTATTAATAAATCAAATTTTAAGATTTAAAGCTCAAATTTGAAAAAAGACATTAAGTAAAAATTATTTGAATGCTTCAATGAAAGTTATAGTTAAATCATTCTCATATTGTGAAATAATTAATTATTAACTGAATCATTTTTCAAAAATGTTAATTTAATTAAAGATTAAAATTTAGTTTTTAATAATTGAGTGACATGAATTGATTATTTATTAGAAGGTTATACAATTGAATATTGGATATAATTTGCATAATAAAACTTTATTTATATTGAACCATCCATATTTTAATTAAATAATTTTCAAATGATTCTGATGTTCTGAAATAGGTGCACTTAATTTTTAGATTTTTGTGTTAATGCGCTTAATTTTTTCTGAACTTAATATAAAAGATTACTAATGAATCAAATTTTCAGAAACAAAAGTAAAAAATAAAAAAATGAAAGTATAATAAAAATGATTTCAATGTCTAAATAAAAATTTTAGTTTAATGCTTTTCACGTTATAAATATATTAATTAATTATTACCTGATTTTTTGAAAATATTAAATTACGTAGCGAATGAATTTTAATTACTTTTAATTCAGATAGATTTCTTGTTTACTTCAAGTTTATGTAATTTAATATTGGTCATAATTTTTATAGTAAAAGTTTGTGAATGATGAAAATACTTTTTATGTTATAAACTGATTAATTACTTATTGGCTAATTAATTGCTTTACAATATTAAATTACATACGGATGTAACTTTTAGTTTGTTCAATTGGGTAACATACATTTGTATAATAAAAGTTCATTTCGTCAAAAGTTTATTTTGCATGAAATTTAGTAAATACGTAGAAGTGTTAAAATAAATAAAAATCTTTCAACTTAATGTTTTTAAAGTATTTAAAATTTTCTGAAATTGGTTAAAAATGATATCAATAATCCTATTTTTTATAATAATATAAAGTATAAATTATTTTAATGTATCAATGAAAATAATTGTCCGTTAATTTTTATGTTGTAAAATGATTAATTAATTGCCAACTGATTAATTTTTTCACAATATAAAACTTCACTCAAATTTAAATGAATAAATTATTTGAGATTCTAATTCAGCGAAATTTTGTGCGGTAAAAATTTTTAACAAATAGTTATTTGGAAATTAGATAAATGGTGAAAATTGATACAAAAGTAAGCGCGCGCTGGCTCGCCCACATGGTATTCTAGTATCTTTTTAAAAGGATTTCGGAATTTTGAATAGAATAATTAAATTTTCATCCATACACAATTTTTTTTTACTAAAATATATCAATTCTGAACTAAAGCTAATTAACTTCATTTGAAATAGGTAAATCTCTATTAAAAGAATTAAAACAAAATATCGATTTCTAGTAAAAAAATTGAATATAAAAATCTAATCTTCAGGGTGGGAAAAAATTCTAATTTCTCTATATTGGGCTATAAATTTTGATCGCTTCGTAAATAATTTTTTTACCTTAAGAAAATATTTCTTTACATTAACTTGGTTGAATTTATTCGTCAAAATTGATCAATGTTTTTATAAAAAAAAAAAAAAAATCTAGGATATATTTTCGAAAGTTTATGAAAGTTCTTTACAGGAAATTAATCTTGATAATTGGATCATTCTGATACAGAATCTCGGTATCAAATAAAAAATCTAGAAATCTATATAAAAGCGTTGAACATCATTTTTATTCAATCTATATTAGTATTATTTTTTCAAATTATACGTTTTTTGGGCTCAGATGGGATTAATTTATTGAGAAAATTTTAGAACTCCTCTATATGAACAAAGTTGTACTCTCAAAAAAAGTTGAATTTTGAAGCAAAAGACGAACTTTTTCGAAAATAGTTTCATTTTTAACCCGAAAACTGGAATTTTCGAAAAAGTTCATTTTCAGAATTTTGAGCGAAACAGATGATTCTTTAAACAAAGGGTTGAATTTTCAAATATAAAAGATTGGTGCCTACCAAAAACGGACTAGTTTAATTTCTCGCTGAAAAAATTACTTTTTAACACAAAAAAAATGATTTTCAACCACTTGAATGTAACGAAAAATAAGGCATTTTTAACAAAAGAGTTGACTCTTTAATCAAGTAGATCAATTTTAAAGATGAATATATCCGAAAAAAGATTAATTTTATGTAAGAAAAGAAAATTATTTAACAATAAAGATCATTTTTAATCAAGAAACATGAATTTTCAACTTGAAAACATAAATTTCAAAAGAGAGATTAAATCGTTTAAATGTAAGTAAAAAAAATAATATTAAAATTTTTTTTTCAAATTATTGAATTTAATTAGAAACGACAAATATTATACAAAATAATTGAACTACAAAATAAATGAGTTTTCTGTGAAATAGTTGAATTTTCGACTTACAATGAAAAATTTGCAGCCGAAACTATAAATTTGAAAAAAGCTCATTTTTAACGAAATAGTTTAATTTCATAAATTGTTGCATTTTTGAGCCAAAGAGACGTATTTTCTAAAGAAACAGCTGGCATTTTAACAAAAAGGTAAAGTTATGGGCAAATATTTAAATTTTCCACTAAATAGATGTATCTTCAAGAAAAGTTGATTTTTCTAAAAAGCAGTTAAACTTTAAACCACAAAGGTGTTTTTTTTTAAAGAAAAATGAATTCTTAACGAAAGGAAAGATTTTAATTTTAAATAAAAAAACAGTGGACTTCAGCCAAAAATAGGAATTTCTAAAAAAATAGTTAAATCGTGAACCACCATAGATTAATTTATCATCGTAAATGGGCTTGTTTAATTTTTATCCAAGACCATTAATTCTCGAAAAAAATAATCATAAATAATTTTTAGCCGAATAGATAAATTTCCAGGCACACAGTGGATTTTTCAGAAAAAAATAAGCTTTCTTGATTTTTCAACCAAATAGTTCCATTTATATCTTAAATAATTGTTTTTCTAAAAAAATAATGAAATTTTTAAACAAATAGTAAAATTTGAGGCCAAACTAGGTGAATTCCAAACAAAGATTAAATGATAGACTCTCTAAAAAAAAGAACTTTTAACCAAAAATAATAGTTTTTTCTACTTGATTCTAGTAAAAATTCTAATTTACGATTGATTCTAATTGATTCTAATTTAAGTAGAAAACGAGATAAAAATATAAGTTTCTTGAAAAAGGAGAAAAAATATGAATCATTAAAAAAGGCGGGAAATAGTTTATGGACGGCTTTTAATATACGAATTTCATAATTGTTTTTATATTGTCGAGCAGGTTAATTAATTAAGTAATTTATAATGCATAATGTTAGATATTGCTGATTCCTGGTTTCCCATTTAAATTAAAATTTAAAATATAAATAGTATAATTTAATTTAATTTAACGCCCCTCGTGAATGGTGACGTTCCCGGTTCAAATGCGGGCCAAGGCAGATTTTTTCTCGTTATTCCAGGAAATTATTTGACCAGTAATTGACATTACCTAACATATTGAGGTAATCTTTAAATTATGTCAATGTTCTTAAATAAAAAAATGCCTTAAAAATTTAAAACAAAGTATTAACATATTAGTATCCAATAGTTTAAACTTATTAATAATTGTTCGATTGTTGCTTATATAAAATTTCACTCATATTTCGTATTTAAAAATAGGAGGGGAGGGGTCACCTACAATGTCACATGAGTTTTGAATGAGGGGGGGGGGGTCCCCGAAATGTCATAAATTGGCAAAAAAGGTAGAAGGGATTTTTTTAAACTCCTTAAAACAGTATTACTTAATAAGCAAATCAATAAATTCCTCGGACGAAAATAATAATTCCTCATCATCGCATTGGTTTGACGCACCAAGGCATAAAGCGAATAATATACAATTCTAAACCCCATAAAGATAGAGCGTCAAATTCGAGCCCACAAATATATATCGTTAGCAATTACAGTCGCAATAATATGATGAGGGTATTTCGGTTACAAAAATAATTCATTCGAGAATGATTAGGTAATTTAAATCACACAAATCATTGATCAAAAGCAGCAGAGCTCACATTAATATTTATAGTCTACTGTCTGTCTGGCGAGAATTTCTAATAAACCTTAGAGCTGCCGCAGGTAATTATCTAATTCATTCGAGGATTTAATTTTTAATTTTTAATTATAATTTTTTTTGCTTGAAGTCACTACTGTACTTTTTCTTTCTTCTTAAACTTTTTGTTCACTTTTTGACTTAAAGTATTGTAATAATTAATGAAATTCAGCAAACCTAATTTTATAAACGAAATTTATTGTTTATAACTATCTTCTTTTATATTAATGCGAAATATTTGTGTTTTTTGAAATTTTTCACTTTTTTAAACTTTTGATTTAGAGCGAGGTAATCATTAATGCAATTTAACAAACATAATTGTTTAAATAATTTGTTATTATTAAATAAAAAAATAATTATATTGATTTATTATTCGCTAATAACTTAAAAGTTAAACAATTACTTTTGTCAAACTTAATTTATTATCAAGTCAGTTCACGCGGAAATTAGACAAATAGTTACAAATTTTGAGAAAACCGAAACTTTGTACCATTAAGCTAAAAGAAT
Source organism: Belonocnema kinseyi (assembly GCF_010883055.1). Classification (NCBI taxonomy): domain Eukaryota; kingdom Metazoa; phylum Arthropoda; class Insecta; order Hymenoptera; family Cynipidae; genus Belonocnema; species Belonocnema kinseyi. Next base: position 9,809,495 of record NC_046662.1, on the reverse strand, counting down.
ATTATTAATAACAATGAAAAATTGCTTGAACAATTATTTTTGTGAAGTCAAATTAATTGTTACTTCACTTTAATTGAAAAGTGGACAAAAAGTTCCAAATTTCAGAAAAAACGCAATTATCTATTCATAATATAGAAGAAGATGGCTATAAAAATAATTATTTATCTAAACAATTATTTTTCTAAATCGAATTAAATGTTAATTATATCAATGTGAAAAGTGGACAAATAATTGGAAATTTCAGAAAAAATCGCAATTTCTAGAACTTTTCTAAGAGAAGATAAATATAAACAATAATAAATAGTTTGAACAATTTTTTAAATTTAATTAATTATGAAGTTAGTTTACGTGAAAATTAGACAATAAATAAATTTTGTAAAAAATTATTTTTGTTAACTCAAATTAATTGTTACTTCACTCTAACTGAAAATTGGACAAAAAGATAAAAGTTTCTGAAAAAACTGCAACTATCTAGCATTCATATAGAAAAAGAAAGATATAGAAATAATTTCTTTAAAACAATTATATTTTGCTAATTTGAATGAAATATTAACTGCATCCCTATGATTGGTGGATTAAAAGTTAAAAATTTCAGAAAAAACCGCATTTTCTCGCATTATCTAAAGAGAATAATTTTAACAATAATAATAAATGGTTAAGACAAATGTATTTGGTAAAATTAATAAACTATTACTTAACTCTAATTAAAAATTGGACAAAAAATTGAACAATTTTGAAAAAACCGCGACTTTCTATCTCTATTCTAAGAGAAAATTGTTAAAATAATAATTAGTTGTTTAAACAATTTATGTAAACTTGTAGTTATCAGTAAACAATGGTAAATTATGCATGAGAAATAATTTGCATGAAACACCGCAAAAATTAATAACTATCGCCGAACTCTCGCAAAAAGATTTTAACCGTGTAACATTTTTAACGTATAATCTCTTTTAAACAGATTAACAAAATAAATTTTCAGACTGAAATTAAAAAACTTTTAATCTATTTATTTCAACTAAAAAATATGACTTTATATCATAAATGATGAATTTCCAAGCCAAAACCATGAATTTTCCAAACAAAACAGTTGAATTTTCAGCTAAAAAAGATGATTTAAAAAAATAAGGGTTTATATTTTTGTTAAATTAACTACATTTTCAACAAATCACTTGAATTTTTAACCAAATACTTAAATTCGCTACATAAAAAACTGCATTTTCAAGCAATTGGTGAAATGTTAAAATAGAAAATATCAAGTTTCAGTAGTATACCTAGGACATTTCTGGATCGGGAATCTGCTCCGAACTAAACGAGATTATTGGTACACATAGTAGGAACTTAGTTACCAACTGAAGACAGAGTAGGAACAGATATAACCGACCGATAATCAGACAAATCTAGACTACCTCCAGCCGATAATGATGTAATCTACAGCACCTAAGGTAGCCGTAGTAGGAAGCTGGATTATCTTCAGTCGGTAAAGTAGGAATATAAACAAAGACAATTGCTTTATTTTTGATCAGAGATGTGCATGTCTGGCCTATTATCAGTCGGTAATTTAACTTCCTACTAGGTATCCGCTTAATGTTGTCTAGGAATGTCTAATAATGTCTAGAATGGTGTCTACCTTACCAACTTCATGCATATTAGTACTGACAAAAACCGTTATCGGCGGTCAGTAAATAACCAGTCGCCGAATCTCCCAGGTATACTATTAACGTCAACCACAAATAGTTGCACTATCAAACAAATTGTTGAATTTTCAAGTAAAAGCGCCGAATTTTTCGGAAGGAAGTAGAATTTTCAACAAAAATTGAATTCTTAACAAAAAATGTAGGTATTAGTTTAAATTAAAAAAAAAAAATTAAAAAAGTTTTCAACATAATGATTCAATTTTCAACTAATTAATTAAATTGTATATAGAACAGTTGAATTTTTTACTGAAGAAGATTAATTTTCAACCAAAAAAGGAAAAATATCATATTTAGTTGAATAAATTAATTGCAAAAAAAGTAATATATAGCAAAATAATCAAGTTTTCAACCAAAAAGATGAATTTTTCATGATTTTTCAACAAAATAATTAAACTTTTAACAAACTTGTATTTTCAGACAAAAAGACCAATGATGAATTTTTCAACAAAGCGGAGAAATTTTCAGTTAAAAAGTTATTTTCTACTGAAAAATGTAATTTTTCAACCAAAGAGTTTAATTTCTTACTAAAATTATTAATCTACAAGAAAAAATACTTTTTTAAAAATTAGTACAACCTTTAAGATGAAATTTTGACTAATAATGTAATAGCATATATTCGAACTAAAGAGATTTATGTTTCTACTTCTGCTAAAACACATGAATTTTTCAACCAAAAAGTTTAATTTCCAATAAAAAAGTTGGATTAATAACTAAAAATGATGGCTTTTGAACAAAATGATTATATTTTCCAGCAAATAATACAACTTTTAACTAAAAGTTTAATCGTTAACAACAATATCATATTAGCGTGATTGGAAGATTTCATTGTGAAAACTTCATAATTTTTTTTGTCAAATTTTTTATTTTTCTGTACCATTCATATCCAAAAACCAGAATCTTTATCTTGTAATGTTTTTCCCATAAAATCTTCTATAATAAAAATAAAAGAATTTAAAATTGAAATTTTAAATTTATTATCTAACTTTTTCAAAGTCCTTGACTTTTCTGTGACCGCAATAAAATTGCCTTTTTCGCTTATTTCCTGGTTTCCCCTGACCTGCGACCTCCCTAGTACTTTATTAAAGTTTCTTCTATGAAATTTTCTCGACACAAAAATAAAATTCATTAAAAAAAAGTAAAAATTTAAATACCTAAAAACAATCTTTTCATGATTATTTAAATGACAAACATATTTTCAATCTCTAGAAGTACTTTAATCGTAAGATAGAGAAGACTTACGTTTCAATTTCCTGAATTTTAATCTAATAATTCAAAATGGTTTGATGGTTTGTTGTTCTGGGAACAAGATTTATTTGCATTTTTTATGTATCACATGTTTTTTGTAAAACTATTTTTAATGCCCTCTTCCAATGAATTATAATTTTAATCAAAATTTTGTCAATATAAATTTTGAAAACAATGTTGTTAACCTCATTGTCAAATTAGGAATTAATAACCTAGTATTTAAATTTGAAAGTAAGAATTGAAATTAATTCATTTTTACGCTACCGCAGATGAATTTACGAAAAAATTGAGAATAAAAAAACAACAGAAAATAAAAAGTTCTTCAAACTGATGCTTTAGTTGCTACCTTTGGCCACAATCTAAATAACTAGAAAAAATCGATTACTACGAGCTACGTTCAACAAATCACGAAATTTTTAATGAGGTACGATTATGAACGAATCCGTCTGGACGATTCACTTCTGAATCATTTTATAATTAACGAAGTACAATCAATACCTACCAGCAAACTAAATGTACGTAACCTAAATGTAAGTGAAAAATAATTTCTCTTACATGACTACATATATCATATTCCCTTACAATTACAATTCTCACAACTCACACCTCACAACTCACAGCTCACAAATCACAGCTAACAATTCACAAATCACAACTAAAAACTAACAACTCACAAATCACAACTAACAACTAATAACTAACAACTAACAACTAACAACTAACAACTAACAACTAACAACTAACAACTAACAACTAACAACTAACAACTAAAAAATAACAATTAATAACTAACAACTAACAACTACAACTAATAACTAACAACTAACAACGAACAATTAACAACGAACAACGAACAACTAACAAATAACAAATAACAATTAATAACTAACAACTAACAACTACAACTAATAACTAACAACGAACAACTAACAAATAACAACTAACAACTAACAACTAATAACTAACAACTAACAACTAACAACTAACAACTAACAACTAACAACTAACAACTAACAACTAACAACTAACAACTAACAACTAACAACTAACAACTAACAACTAACAACTAACAACTAACAACTAACAACTAACAACTAACAACTAACAACTAACAACTAACAACTAACAACGAACAACTAACAACTAACAACGAACAACTAACAACTAACAACTAACAACTAACAACTAACGACTAACAACTAACAACTAACAAATAACAACTAACAACTAACAACTAACAACGAACAACTAACAACTAACAACTAACAACGAACAACTAACAACTAACAACTAACAACTAACAACTAACAACTAACAACTAACAACTAACAACTAACAACTAACGACTAACAACTAACAACTAACAAATAACAATTAACAACTAATAACTCGCGAGGAAGGAATTGAGGAAAATGAAGGGATGAGAAGTAGCGGAAGTGAGGGGATAATGGAAGGTTATAAGTAGGGGTAACAGGTTGGGGAAGTAAGGTGAAATGAAAGGAGAAGTAATGGGCGTAACGGGAAATCAGGGTTGAGAAACTAGGAGAGGTGTTGAAAAATAAGGGAAAGGGAAGTGCGAAAAGTGAGGGGAGTGGAACTAGAGGAAGTGAGAAGAAATTATGGTGATAAAGTAAGTGAGGGGAAATTTGGTAGGAATTGGGGCGAGGGGTAAGCGAATTGTTTTTTTGTTAATTTACTTTAAATTTTTTCCAATCCCTTTTAATTCTTTGTAATTTTTTCGAATTCTTTGAAATTCATTTTAATTTTGTTTAATACCCATGAATTCTTTTGAATTCCCTCAAATTGTTTTGAGTTCATCTAAAATTCTTAGAATTACCCTTTAAATTTAGTGAATTCAATAAGTCTTTTATGACCTTTAAATTTGTTAATTCATTCCAAAGAATTCCTAATTTCTTTTTAATTCTTATGGATTTTATCATATTCCTATTTAATAATTCTATTTGCTTGCATTTATCTGCATTAATAAAAAAAAATTGGGACTTTAAAAATCTTGTTCTAATTATTTAAATTATTTTCAATTTATTTTTATTTCACATAAATTTCATCCGATTATCTTGAATTCGTTTGAATTCTTATAAATTTAAACAAATTCAATAAAAATTAACAAAATATTATAGATTTTTTCCAATCGATTTAAATTAACTTTAAATTCACGCTGTATTCTCTTTAATTTATCCTGAATTCTGCATTTTTATATTTGCTTTATTTGTTCTAAATTCACTCAATTCTACTTAATTTATTTCTATTATTTTTTTTTTAAATTTACCCTGAAGTTTTTTAAACTTATTTTGAATAGTTAAGCGTTTCAGTGAATTCTTTTAAACTCCCTTAGATTTTCTTCCAATTTATTCGAAATTTAATAAATTCAAGGAATTTATAAAAATTTCTAAATGCTTTCGATTGACTTGAATTTCTGTTAAATACACCTTATATTTTTTATAAGTTGTATTCTTTCAAGTTCTAATTTAACTGAAATTCATTTTAAAATTTTCATTTTCTTTAAATTTATTTAAATTCATTTCGATTTCACAGTGAATTTGTATTAATTTAACATACATTTTTAAAAATTGAATGCATGCTGATTTCTTTTGAATTCATTTGAATTTGTCTAAGAATTAATTAATTCTATTGAATTAAAATGAATTTAATTTTTTTTTAATTCACCATGACATATTCTAAACTCACCTTGAACGCATAGACATTTTATCATCTTTTAAATTCCATTGAATTTTGGGCAACTTTTTCTAAATTTGATAAATTCAATAAATTTGAAAAATATTTTTGAATTGTTCTTTATTCGGTTGAATTTTTCATTTAAAAAAACACCTTGCATTTTCAAGAATTTATTTCTTCGAATTTTCCTTAAATGTTTCGAAATTCACTCGAATTTTATTTGTTCCATTTTTAATTCGCTTATTTTTTGTTTAATTCTCCCAGAATTGTGTTCACTATAATTTTAATAAATTTGACAGCAATTTCTTAATTTTTAAAAGTTTTCGCAAATACATTCCCTCTTATTCTTCTAAAATGCTCTAATTTTACAGAAATTAGTGAAATATTTTGTATTTACCAACAAAAACTGTTTAATCATTTCAAATTAATTTGAAAATTACCCTGAATTCGTCTCAATACTGCATAATTTTTTATTGTAAATTATGAAAATCTAAAACTCTTGAATTTTATGCATTGTAAAATCAAAGTTTCCCAATTTTGAAGAGTTAAAAATTCAAATTTTCGAAAGTTAAAAATATAGAGATAAAAATTATTTAATTTAAAATTATTTCAATTTAAAATATATTTTTAGTACTTGAAATTGAAAATCTTTTCTTTTAATGATTGTAAATAAAAAATTTCCATTCTTAAGATTTTCATAATTAAATTCAATTTTTATCAAGGCATGTAATTTTAAATGGTCTTCTAATAATTCAATTTTTAAGATTTACGATTGAAATTCTGCAATTTTAAAGATTTCCAGTTTAAAATTATTTCCTTTTTAAGATTTGCAATTGAAGATTAATTATTTTGGAATATTTATAGTTTAGAAAGATTAACGCTTATCTTTGAAAATTTAGTTTAATTTTTGTGATCTACAATTAAAAATTCTTTTTTTTTAAATTTGCAAATAAAAAGTTTTCAGTTATAAACAAGAACAAATTCCTAACTTTGGATCATTCTGAAGATCAAAAGTTAAGAGTTTTCGATTCTAAATCTTCAATATGGAAGAAATTTATAATGTGAATCATGAAAACTGACGAATTTTTAATTGTGAAACTGAAAACTTGTATAATTTTTAATGCCTAATTAGACAAATTAGAAACCCCTCAGTTTTAAAAATGAAAAAATAAAGTTTCAGAATTTTGAAGCGACAATTTCAAATTTTTTAATTTTCAAAAATAAAATTAGTAGTTAATCAAATTTCAAGGTTTAAAATGTAAAGTAATGCAATTTTAAATACTTTTTTCAATAACTCAACTTATAAGATTTTAAATTAAAAATTAATTACTTTTAGCGATCAGAAATTTAAAATTTTTCCATTTTTAAAATAAACAATTGAAGGTTCAATAAGTTGAAATGTTTATAGTATAAAATGATCTAATTTTGAATTTATTTTTTTATTGTAGAGATCAACTTTGAAGATTTGCATTGGAATCTTATTCATTTTTTATGAATTGCAGTTACAGATTCTGCAATTTTCAAGGTGTATACATAAAATGTGTTTAATTTAGATAATTTAAAAAGTCAAGTTTTTATTTCCGAATCTTCCAAATCGGAGAAAATAAAAAAAAAAAGATAAAAATTATCGAATTTTGAATGGATAAAATAAATTTTACTTGAACAGAAACTAAATAATCAAATAATTAATTTAATTAAATGATTAATTAAATAAAAATTCAATTATAAAATAATTAATTAAATTAAATTATTAATTTAATTTAATGTTGAATTTTAAAGATAATCTTACAAGTTGAAGAAATTTAAAATATAAATAATGAAAATAAACTATTAAAAAAAATTTTAATTTCAAAGATTTACAATTCATAGTTTTTCCAGTTTTGAAGAGTTGCAGTTAAAAATTCTTGAATTTAAAAAAAAAATTAATTCAAAATTATTTAATTTTCAATATTAATATTTCAAAAACTTGCAATTTTGAATATTTTTTAAGCAGTTCAATTTGAAAGATTTACAATTTTAAAATATTCGATTTATTAGATTCAGAGCTTAAAGTTTATTAATTAAAAAATCGAAATTGAAGAGTATTTAATTCCAAATCATCCAAATTGGAGAAAATGCGAATAAAAATGATGAAAAACAGCGAATTTTTAATTTCAAACTATATCAATTCTTAAAATTTGCATACATAGAATTAAAAATTACTCAGATTTCAAAATTTGTATGTTAAAGGCATGTATTTTTTTAATATTTCAATTTGAAAGATTTACAATAATTGTCAGTTCTTCAATTTTGAAGATTTAGCGTTTAAGAATTTTTCATTTTTAAGATTTAAAATGACAGTTTTATTAATTTGAAGAGCAAAAGTCAAAAGCTGTCAATTCTAATTCCTACAAGCTAAATAAATTTGAAATATAAATCATAAAAATTACCGGATTTTTAATTTCAAATTATTGAAATTAATTCTTAACTAAAATTCTTCAATGCTAAAGATTTACAATTCAAATTTTCAAAATTTTGAAAATTTACAATTTTAAACTCTTGAATTTCGAGTAGTAGGAATTGAGAATTGTTCAATTTTCAATATTTGTATTTTAAAGCCATGTGATTGTTAAAGTTAAAAAAAACTTTAATTTTGAAGATTTGAAATTAATAGTTCTTGAATTTTAGAGATTTGCAGTTTAGAATTTTTCCATTTTTAAGATTTACACTTGGAGGTATATTTTAAAGAATATATGGTTGAATTTTGAAGATTTACAATCGAATACCATTCAATTTTTAAGATTCTTGAGTTTTAAAGATGTTTAAATAAACATTCTTAAATTTAGATAATTTTGAAGATAAAAAAAGTGAAGAGTTTTTAATCCTAGATCTTCCCAATTTAAGAAAGTTCAAATACAAATCATAAAAATGACCGAATATTAAAATTTACATTATTAGAAATAATGATTTATTATAACTATCCAATTATAAAGATTTACAATTGGAAGCACTACAATTTTAAATAGTTATTATTGTAAATTATTTTTGAATTTTTAAAATATAGAATTGAAAATTCTGCAATTTTCAAGAATCTGGAATGTTTTTTATACATTAAATTTGGCAGATTAAAAATTGAAAATGCTTGAATTTGAAACATTTGAAATTTAAAGTTCTTCCATTTCGAAGCTTTAAAAGAGAAATTTACCCAATTTTATAGATTCAGAATCAAAAAATCTTTAATTGTGAACAGTAAAAAGAGCATTTTTTGTGGGAATTTTTATAATTTTTGACAAAAATTTAACACGTGTTTCCTTACGTAATAATAGAATGAAAATTCAGGTACCTTTGGGTAATTAATAATTAAATTATGCTGAAAAATGACGAAAAATCTGTAATTTCTGAAGTTTCAGCAAATAAAATAAAAAATATTTTTTCACGTGTTTGCTGATTGAAGCAGGGAACGATTAAAAGTAGAAAGTCCAAAGATAATTTCGGCAAAACTTGAAACAAGAATATTGTCCAATAATTTGAAATGCTATTAATCAAATTATAACTTTTGAATGTCGTATCATACTTGCCCACATTAACCCTAATTATTATTAATTATTAAGCTTACAAAATTCACTTGCAACTTGATATTCAATATTTATGTGAGTCAAAGTCTATTTCAATTTTGACCGAAAAAAAAAAATTGGTGTCGATGACCCAAATGACACTTGAAATAAATATTATATGTGTTGAATGATAACTCAGGGATAATTTATAGAGTTCCTTTAATCACTTTCATTTATCATCAGCAGTATTAATTAGTAATTCGGTCATCACTTTTATTTTAAACGACACACTTGTGAGTGCAGTTTTAGACACAATGACAAGATTGTTTGAATAAAAAATGATAGTCTGGGTGAAACATTATCGGTCTGATAAGAGGTCCTTGGCCTCAATTAATTGTCTGCAACTCGATGCATAGAACGCGCGAAATACGCGAAACTTGACAGTCGAGTCGCTTTTCACGAGACCTGATCAGCGAAAAATAAAACTCACGCATTTAATGATACAACGGGTATTTTAGAAAAATTGGATACAATTATTTTAGCCTTAATACCACATTTTAAAACAAATTTTGACTACTTTTTTATTTACCTGACAATTAATATTTAAATAAAAATTTTAATCATGTTACAATTTTAATTGTTTTAATTATTATTATCAGAGTCGAAAATTCTAATCTTGTACACCGAAAAAAATGGTTAGTTGAGCCAACCATTTAATTAGCAAGATATGATACTGATATTTTATTAGTTGATACTGTTATTTTCTTAGTTTGTACAATTTAATTAGTTGAACTGAATATTCAGTTAGTACCTGGAACTAAGTAAATGGTTGTCCCAACTAACAAAATAGCAGTACCATATCTCACAAACTAAATAGTTGACCCAACTAACCATTTTTTTCATTGTAACTATTTTAAATTTATAACGTTTTAAAACTCTTAAAAATCTCTTGGCATTTTTAAACAATATCATGAGACCTTTAAAAATACTTTGAGATCATTTGAAATTTCTTAAATCAATTGAAAATTCCTCAGAAGTTTTCTAAATACGCTAAAGTAATTTAAATCATTTGAATCCCTTTAAATGATTGAAATTCAATTTTAAATTTACCGATTTTTTTTAATTATCTAAGATGTTTTAAAATTCGAATTACTTTTAATTCCTTGAAGATTTTTGAAGCTCTGGACATTTTCTTGAAATATTTGGAAATAACCTAAAATCTTCAAAAATGTTTTGGAAACATTTGTAATTATTGAAACATATGAAAAATTGCAATCCTTTGAAATTCCTTGAAACTTTTCAACGCTCTGGCAAATTTTAAAAAAATTTTAAAGATGCCCCAAGGGCCTGGAAAATACTTTGCAATTACATTAAACTATTGAATTCAATAAAAAATAAATGATTTGAAACCCTATCAAATTATCGAAATCAACTGAAAATTCCTTGGAATTTCTTTAAATACTCTAAAATATTTTTAATCTATTGAATTCCCTTTATATTATTTTTATTCAATAACAAATTTCCTTGGATTATTTTTAATTTCCTATGATTCCTTAAAATTTCGATACTTTAAAATTCTTCGAAACTTTTTTAAATTCTTTAAAATTACTTTGGCAACTTTTTAAATGCCAAAATTCGAAATTTTCGTTCATTTTTTAAAATTCCTTATGATATTTCAAAATTCTAATCCTTTGACATTCCTTGGAATATTTTGAGATACCTTAAAGATTTAAAAAATACATTGGAATCACTTTAAATGATTGAAAACAATGAAAAATCCGTAAAAATAATTCATTAGAAATGAAAAGATTCTTTAGAATCCCATGAAATTATCTTAATCAAACAAAAATTTCATCGAATCTTTTATAATTCCATAAAATATTTCAAATCAACGAAAATCTTATTAAATTACTAAAAAAAGTTGAAATTTCCTTGGAATCTGTTTAAATATTCTAAAAGTCAAATCAATGCAATTCATTTCAATTCAATTTTATTCAATTCCATTATTGAAATTCATTTATTTAAAAAAACCTCAAATATTTCAAATCTTTAAAAACCATCAATTTAAAACGCTCATGATTCTCTAAAATCTTATCAAATTATTAAAATCAATTCAAAATTCCATGGAATATTTTAAAATGCACCAAAATATTTTAAATCATTTTGACTCCCAATAAATTACTAAGCTAATAAAAACTCGAAATATCCTACAATATACGGATTCTTCAGAATCTTTTGAAATTCTTTTCAATGTTTTAAAACTCCTAAAAATTCCTTAGAATTTTGAAAAATCGCTTAAAATCTGTAAAATTATTTAAATCGATTAAAAACTCCTTGGCATTTCGGGAAATATCCTGAAATCTTTAAAGTTCTTTAATATAATTGAAAATTTTTTCAGATATCCTAAAGTCTTAAAGGTTTTGAAATCAATTAAAAATTCCATGGCGTCTTTTAAAATACCCTGAAAGATTTGAAATCATTAAAAATCCTATCAAATGACTAAAATCATTTTAAAATTCCTTGGAATATTTCTAAATGCCCTAAAATATTTCGAATTCTTTACAATAAATTGAAATTCTGGACAAATTTGGAAAATTCCTTAGAATATCAAAAATACCCCAAAATGTGTAAAATTACGTAAATTGATTGAAATTTTCTCGGAACAATATCCTAAAATTTTTAAATTAAAAAAATTTTTTTTAGTGATAGCTTGAATTTTTTCAATCTCCTGGTAATTCTCTCGAATATCTTGCAATGACTTCAAAAATATCAAACCCTTAAAAATGCCTTTAAATTATTTAAATTTATTAAAAAGTCTATAAAAACTTTTTAAAAACTTTAAAAAAATTCCAAATCTTTCAAAATCACTTATTTTTTGAAACCACCATGATACTTGCAAATCCTATTAACTTATAATTGTCGATTGAAACTGTATTGAAATAATTTAAAATAGCCTGAAATATATCGAATCCTTAAAAATTCCACTAAATTACGAAAATCACTGAAAATTCCTTGTAATCTTTTAAAATACCCTAAAACATTTCGAATTTCTTGCTCTCTTTTGATATTCTTGGAATATTTTTGAATCTCTTAAAATATTTCTAATCCTTTGAAATCCCTTTTAATTAATAAAATAAATTTGAAATTTCCTTGCAATAGTTTGAAATTTCATGTGGTTTTTAAATTTCAGATCCTTTGAAATGCCTTAAAACTTTTTAAAGATCTCGAAAAACATAAGGAATTTATAAAATACCCTAACATTTCCTATAATACTTTGTAATCACTTGAAGTTATTGAAATCAATTTAGAATTTCTTGGAATCTTAAACGACTACCTAAAGATTTTCAAATCTTGCAAAATCCTTTGAAATTCATAGAAAAATTTAAATCTCTTGAAAATTCTATGGAATTTCTAAAAAATGCACTAAAATCTTTCACATCCTTAGAATCTTTATGGCTAGGAAAAGTCAAAAATAATCAAAGAAAATTCAGGGAGTTTAAGAAATCAAATTTTGAGGCTACCCTGATTTTAAAATCTTCTGGAATGTCATTTTGTTTAAGAAAAATTCAAAATGTTTAAATTTTTCGTAAATTTCCTTAAACTTTAGATTTCAATTATTTTCAAACATTTTATGATATTTCCAAAGCCTTCAAAGATATGTAAAGATTTCAGGATATTTAAAAAAATTACAAGGGATTGTCAAGAGTTCTAAAAAATTCTGAAGGATTTCAAAAGATTTTAAAAGTTTGTGAATATCTTAGGGTATTTTAAATAGATTTTAATAATTAAGACAGTTTTCAAAAGATTTTAATTCTTTAAGGATATTATTTTGAATTCCAAGAAATTTTTTAGAGGTCAAGAAAATTTCTAAGGATTTAGAAAGATTTGAAATGATTTAAACTGCCTTTCATTTCAAAGTATTTCAATTAAATTTGAATAATTTTTAACGATTCGAAAGGATTCGAATTCTTTTAGTGTATTTTACAAAATTTCCAAGGAATGTTTAACAATTCTAAAAAATTCCGAAAGATTTCAAATTTTTTAAAATAATTTTAAATAGGATTTGAATTCATTTAAGATCTTTTTCAAAATTCTAAGGAATTTTCAAGACTCCTAAAAAATTCCAAATATTTTAAAATATTCTGAAATATTTAAAATATTTTAGGGCATTTTTAATAGATTTTAAGGATTCAGAATGATTCCCAAAGATTTCAAATAAATTTTAATAGTTTTAAACGATTACAAGGGATTTGAATGATTTTAAGTTATTTTTTAAAATCACAAGAAATTGTCAAGAGTTCTAAAAAATTTCGAAGTACTCTAAAAAATTTAAAAGAATTTGAAATATCTTATAGTATTTCACATAAAATTTAAATTTTGTTTAATATATTTGTCAAAATTCCAAAGAATTTTCAAGAACTAGAAAAAATATCAAGGAATTAAAAAATATTCTCAAAAATTTTAAATATCTTAGAGTATTTGAATTGTTTTTAATCATTTGGAATCATTTCAAAAGATTTGAATGAATTTCGGGCATTTTTCAAAATGGCAAGGAATTTTCAAGACTTCGAAAAAATTCCGAAGGATTTCAACAGATTTACTTATCTTAGAAAATTTTAAATAGATTTGAGTAATCTGTAATGATTCCAAAAGATTAAACTGGTTTTAGGGTATTTTTTTGAATTCCAAGGAATTTTCAATAGTTATAAAAAATCTCGAAGGTTTTCAGAAAAGTTTAAAGGATTTGAAATGTAAAAATGAATCAATAGTGTATTGAAATAATGTAGTTCAATAAAATTAATTGGAATTAATTAATTAATTTTTTTTAATATTTCGGAAATAAATATTTTTCGAAAAGAAGCAATACCATAATTTTAACAATTTTTTAAATGAATAGAACAATTAAAAATCTAACCTTTAAAAACGATTTTGAATTAATTTTTTTTCACCCGGTATATCAGATCATCCTATGGATATTTCAAACCCACGAAAAGTGCAATGTAAAGTTTACGACGCCAGACGAAAGGAGAAATTCTCTAGATATTCTTACAGGAATCGGACACTTTGTTCGTGGAAATGAGCTGGTCATCCGAGAACGTGACTTTTAAAGGAAACTTGCATGATGCCCATTAGACTTTTTATTTACTCATTAAAAAAACTAAAATTAAAAGCATTTATACATTCAGAAATGATAATTATAAATAAAGATATTATAAATTTTTAAAATGGTATACGAATTAAAATATCATTCTGATGGGTAGAAAGGTTTTCTCTTGCCTTGTCTGCCTGACTATAAATCAATTTTCTACTTGACGTGATTTTGGCATGACCGATTTATTGATCGGGGCCTAAAATGTTTCAAATTTTGGTCCACACATTTTTTTAGGTCGATTGAGATTTATTTGCGAGAATTTGGAAATAAATTGTTTCAAATCAAATTAATGTGGCTGCTATATTTAAAATAATTTGAAACGCATTTAAACAAAAATAGTTACATTTCTCACCATATACTGAACCAAAAAAATAAATTAAAAAAAAAACAAACAAAGAAACAAACATGTTGTAGAGATAAAGAAGACATATTTTTAACAAAATAATTAAATCCCCAACCAAAACTGATTAATTTTCAACTAAACGGTTAACCAAAAAAGATTTATTTATCAAGTAACAAAAAATCTTTAAACAAATTATTGAATTTTTAAACCAAAAAGATAAACTTTCTACAAAAATCTCAAGTGATGAATCTTCAACAAACACAATAAATTTTGAACAAACTAGTTCAACTTTTAACTAAGTTGTTCAATTTCCAAGCAAAAAACATAAATTCTTAACAAGAAATGCAACAATTGAAATTTGCACTAATTTTTTTTAAAATTTTAAATAGAACAGAATGCGATTCATCAAACTAGACGAACTTTCAATAATATACGAGTAGTTGAATTCTCAACCAAAACAGCTCAATTTTCAACCAGTTGCACTTTCGACCAAATAGTTAAATTTACTAACAAATAAATCAATTTTCTAGCCAGATGATTAATTTTACACAAAAAAACAACAAAAAAACACACACAAATTATAAATAAAGTTTGTGAACTTTGAACTAAATAGCTGAATTTCCATTAAAATATTAAAATTGTGAATAAAATTGATGAATTTAAAATTTAAAAAGTAAAAATTGATCATGCTAATTAATAGATTTCTATTTTAAATAAAAAGGTAGATTCATAAGGAACACAAAACTTTATAAACCACAAAATGCATATTTTTCAAATTTAAAATAGAAAATTTAACATGCAAGATAATTTTTAATTAAGAATGTACAACGAAATAGTTGTACAATATTAATTTTCTACCCAAATAGAAGAAATTTCAACATACATCAATTTTATAACAAATAGTTCAATTTTCAAATTATGGAAGATAATCTTTCAACAAGAATGGAACAATTAATTTCGGAAACAAAACAATTAATTTTCCACTAAAAAAAATGCTAACAATGAATATTCCGCAACAAAAATGAATTCTCAACAAAAGCTGTAATGCCTAATGATTAAAATCAAAAAATTTAGAAAATAAAAAACAGTTAAAGTCAAACCAAAAAGACCAATTTCTAACAAAAATATATTAATTTTAAACTTCAAAAAATGTTCTATCCAAAAAGACGAATGATCATCAAAATACATAAATTTGCGTCCAACGACTAGAATTTTTATCTAAAAAAAGATGATTTGCCTACCGAATAGTTAAATTTTTAAACAGAAAGGATAATTTGAAAACCAAAAAAGTATTTAATTAATAATTCAAAACATTCGAATTCAATGAAAAGGACGAATTTTCAACAAAAATAGTTGAATGTTTAAGTTTAATTCAAACCCAGCAGTTGTATTTTTAACCAAATAGATTATTTTGACGAATTTTTAACAAAATACATGAATTTTAATCCAGAAAAGATCAATTTTCCACTAAAAATAAAATAGTTACATTTTAAGTCAGGGAACTTAATTTACATTTCAAAAAATTTTTGCAGAATAGTTGAAATTTTAACCAAAAAAATTCATTTTACACCAAACAAAACTTTTGTTAACAAGATAATTAAATTCTCAAGCAAAACGGATTAAATTTCTACTTTTTATTAATAAAAAACAAGAATTTTCAACTGAAAAAGATGAACTGATAACCAAGTAGTTGAATTTTTAACTTGAAAAGATAAATTTTCAAGCAAAAATGAAATACTAAAATTTTTAGATAAAAAATGTTAGCTTTTTAAACAAAATAATTAAATTTACAACCAAACTGTCCAATTATTAATCCAACCAAATGATATTCAAATCTAGAATTTAATAGTAGACTTTTCCAAGAATTGATTGATCTTCTTATTGCGTTCTTTTCAGATGGATTTTTTGGTATCCTGTTTTATCCATTTCCAATCCTTTGAAAAAACCTGACTGTATAGTTATTTTGTTAAATTGTCTTATCTTCCTCCAATCATGCTGTATTCTTAGCTCATGTTAATTGATATCGATCAGGTAAAAATTCAATTAAAAGATGTTCGATTTTGTTGGTATACTGGCCCATTGTTCCATACTTGTACCAATGTTGCATGATTAGCTGACATTAATTTATGTTCATAAGGCAAGAATTTGATTAGATGGTACATTTTTTGGTATGCTTGTCCATTAATTTCTAATCATTTACAAGACCACATCTGCATAGTTGTTTTATGCCATTGTTATATCTTCTTCCAAACTTGCTTGATTAGCTGATGTCAGTTGATGTTCACTATGCAAGAATTTAATTAGAAAGAACTCGTCTGTATAGTTTGTTTCTTCCATTGTTATATCTTCTTCTAAACTTGTTTATGCTTAGTTGATGTTCATTGATGTTGACCAGGTAAAAATTCAATCAGAAGATGTTCGATTTTGTTGGTACATTGGTCCATTGTTCAATAGTTCCCATAGTTGTGACAGTCTTGTATGATTAGCTAATATTTCTTGATGTTGACCAGGAAAGAATTTGATCAGAAGATGATTAATTTTTTTTGTATATTGGTAATTAGCAGATGTTGGATTCAATTGGTATACTGGTCCATCAATTTCCAAAAATTTTAAAGATCCTATCTGTATAGCTGTTTTGATTCATTGTTTTATCTTTCTTTAACCATGCTCTATGATTAGTTAATGTTAGTTGATGTTCAACAGATAAAAATTAAATGAGAAGATATTGGATTTTGTTGATAGATTAGTTTATTGTTTCATAATTGTTCCAGTGTTGTATGATCAGCTGGTTTCTTGATGTTGACCAAGTAAGAATTCAATTAGAAGATTGTGCATTTTTTTGTATATTGGTTCGTATATTTTTAAGCATTCGACATAACTCATCAGTACAGTTGTTTTGTTTTATTATTGTATCTTCTTCCAAACTTGTTGTACGATTAGCTGATGTTGATTGATGTTCAATATTAAGAATTTAATTAGATGATGTTCGATAATTTTGGTATTTTTCTTTGTTGCTCGACTCTTGTAGCTTCTTCCAATCGTGTTTTATGATTAGCTAATGTTAATTGATGTTAGGCAGGTAATAATTTAATTAGAAGATGATGCATTTTTTAATATACTAGTTCGAATATTTCTAATCCTTTAGAGTAGCATATCTGTATAGTTAGTTTGTTCCATTGTTGTATCATCTGCCAACTTTGTTAAATGATTAGCTCATGTCAATTGATGTTTACCAGGTCAAAATTGAATCACAAGATTTGGATTTTGTTGGTATACTGGTCAAAGTATACCAACCAGAATACCAACAATATACAGGTATACCAACAAAATCCAGCATATTCTGATTAAATTCTTATTCGGTCATCATTAATTAAAATCAGCTAAGAATATCGATATGCCCTACAAAATGAAGGTGGAAATGAAAGAATCCACATAGCATGGGAAGAGTCTGACATGAAAGGAGTTAGGATTATCTGCAGTCCGTATCGAGTTAAGTCACATGGCTAGGTTTGAGTGAAAGAGTGGGAGTGAAAGCGGAAATTGAGGATTTAAAAGATTTAAAAGAAGAACCTCAAAGACTAGCTCCAAAGACCAGCCAAGTGATAATCGGTCAGAGACCCTTTACAGGGTCCAGTCCAGACGGCTGCCAGGCCAGGTCAGGTCAGACAGACAGACAGGCATTCATACAGATAGACAGAGAAACAAGTGAAAAGCAGACAAACTGATATTGCAGGTTTACTCTTTACCTCTTTCTCTATCTCACCCACCCAACCACCAATTTTCTCCCACTACATAGGGGCCGTTCAAAAACTATGGCACGCTATTTTTCGATGATTTTTTATTCACCCCACCCTCTTGCTGCAATTTTTGGAACTAAGATGACCCCCCCCCCCCTTACAAAAAAATCTAGCAGAAACTGAAGCTGCCGACCCTTTCAATTTTGAAATTCAAAATATAAATAGAATTTTATGTAATAATTATTATTATTTTATAATAATAATTATATTTTGTAATAATAACCATTTTATTTTATTTTAATGCCAATGATTTGAAATTTCATTGAGTATTCCAAATAAATTTCAATAATTTCGAACGATTCCAAAGGATTTGAATGATTTTAGGGTGTTTTTAAAAATCCCGAAGGTTTTTAAAAGATTTCAAAGAATTTTAATCATTTATATAATAAATCCAATTTAATAATTTGGAATAAATCGAAAAGATTGAAATTGGTCGTAGCTTATTTTTAAAAATTGCAAGGAATTTTTAAGAGTTCTACAACATTCTGAAGGATTTGAAATATCTTAGAGAATAAAAAATAAATTTTAATAATATCGGACGATTCCAAAAAATTGGAATGATTTTGGGGTATTTTAAAAAATTCCAAGGAATTTTCAAGAGTTCTCCAATTCTCTCCAACTGCATAGGGTCCCTTCAAATACTGCGTCACGCTATTTTTAGTGATTTTTTATTCACCCCTTCCTCTTTCGACAATTTTTGATATTTCGAAGACCCCCCCCCCCTCAAAATTTCGTAGAAAAACTAAAGCTAACCACTTTCCAATTTTTAAATACAAAGATAAATGGAATTTTATTAAATAATAATCATTAATACATTATAATAACAATGATTTTATTTCATAATAATTATATTATTGCATTTTAATCCAAAGGATTAAAAATATAATAGAGTATTTTAAATAAATTTCAACGATTCTAAGGATTTGGAATGATTTTGGGTTTCTTTTTTTCAAAATTTGAAGGAATTTTCAAGAGTCCTAAAAAATTCTGAAGGATTTCAAAAGATTTCAAAGGATTTTAATAATATGAAATTATTATAAAATCCTTGAATATTTTGAGTGTATTTTAAATAGAATTGAATAATTTGGAATAATTCGAAAAGTTTTATTTACTTTTCAGGTTATTTTTAAAAATTGCAAGGAATTTTTAAGGGTTATAGAAATATCTGAAGGATTTGAAGTATTTTAGAGTATTTAAACTATGAATAATAATCAGTTGAAACCAGTTGATTACTGATAAGAGTACCATATTTGATTGAATATCAACATTTTTTTTTAAAATCTATTACGGTGAAACTGTTATATATCGCCGATTTTGGGGCTGATTCTGGGCTGAAAATTTATCCTTTTCAGTTTTAAATTTAAATAATAGGTTAAGAAATTTTGCATTTTTATGTTAATTCAGCTTCATTTGTAAAAAATTGATTATTATGGTTAAAAAATAATTTTTTCGGTAGAAAATTCAACTCTTTGGTTTAGCATTTTCCTTGAAAATTAATCGTGTCTTGTGTTTTTGGTTGCTTAAAAAGTTTCCTATTATATTTTTGCTTAACAATTAATCTCGTTTAGTTAAAAATTCTACTATTTGGTTGAAAATTTAACTATTTTTGGAAAATTGGTGTTAAACTACATGGTAAAAAATTAATTTTTGTGTTGATTCAGGAATATTACTTTTAGTTAAAAATTTAATTTTTTAGTGGTAAATGAAACTATTTGGTTGAAAATGGGCTTTTTTGTTAAAAATGTATATTTTTGGTAGAAAATTGATATATTTTGGTGAAGATTTGTCTATTTGGATAGAATATTATTCTTGTTTATTGAAAATAAATCATTTAGGTTAAGGATTAAACTTTTTTTTAAATACATCTTTTTTAATTGAATTGCACAGATAAAAATTTTATGTTTTTTATTGGACTAGTTTTTCATACTAAGAATCTAATGAATTAATCTCTTCCTGAAATATAATCACTTTTCACAAAATAGTCGTTTTTTCTGATTGAAAATTAATTTTCTTTTCGAAAATTTCATTTGTTAAAGAAAAACATTAAACTTGAACCAACAACACTTGAATTTTCAACCGAATAGTTGATTTTCTAAGCCACAAAGCCGAATTTTTAAAAAGAGAGTTGAATTAATAATTCCTGACTTTTATAGTAAAAATATTTTATTTTTAATAAAACCGATCAGTTTTCAAACATATACTTTAATTTTAAACCAAAAAGATAAATTTTTCAACCAAGCAAATTAATTTTCTATCAAAGAAGATGAACTTTAAAAAATACATGAATTTTCAACAAAATCGGTACATTTTCTACCAAAGAGATGAATTTTTAACCAAAAATAATGAATATCCACTAAAGAAATTAATCTTTAACTAAATAGTTGAATTTTTAAGCGACATTTTTCACGAAAATTATAGAATTTTTAATAAAAAAGTTGAATTTTTAATCTATAAAGACGAATTTCTTATAAAATAATTGAATTTTTTACCTGAAAAAATCAACTTTTAACAAAAAAATGAATTTTTAATTAAATAGTGAAATTTTAAACTATAAGAAATTAATTTTAAAAAATGAAATTGTTTAACTTGCTCTCGAAAAAAAGGACTTTCCACTACCAAAAGATAAGTTTCAACAAAATGGTTTAATTTTTAATCAAAATTAAACTCCCTACCAAGTAATTTAAATTTAAATCATAGTTAGATTTCTAATGAAAGAGATGAATCCTCAACTAATAACATGAATTATTATTCACAAAATAGTTCTACTTTCAACTATGCAGTTAAATTTTGAATTTAAAAGATTATTAGTGGTCTGATAGAAAAGACAAATTTTCAAAAAACAAATAAATATTTAACTAAAGTGTCGATTTTCAATTAAAGACATTTAATTTTCAACCAAAATGGAGGAGCTACATTTTCAATTAAAAAAATTTATATTCAACGAAAATTTTTTTACTCTTCAACCAATATAATAAATATTTAAAAAATTATTTCAACTTTCTAAGCCGTTGAATTTCACCAAAACGAAGAATTTTGAAACAAGCAGCTAAATTCTTAATCAAAACAGATATTTTTCAACCGATTACTTGTATTTTCAACTAAAAATAGAATAGCTAAATATTCAGCTCAAAAATGAATTTTCAATCAAAAATTGAATCGATTTGCAGCAAAGAATTTAAAAATGTATTATTAATTCAGTTTAAATGTAAGCGAAAAATCGAAAAGGTGGGGAAGTTTCTTGAAAATAGGAGAAAAAAAATTTTTAAAGGAAAAAAGATATAATGGACAGCCTCTAATCTATTAATATTAAGTAATTTTGAGGGGGAGGGGGATTTCCAAAATGTCACATATTGCTTCAAGAGGGAGGGAGAGTCCAAAATACATTAAAATAAAGTCACAGAATACGCGAAAACTTTCCAATTAAGAATTTGTTACATTTTCTTGACACCCCCCCCCCCCTCCGGAAAAACCTTATTTACCTAAATGTCGCTCTTATATTTCCATTTCGCTTTCCCTCTGGAAAGTGTAACAGCACCTTCATCCTATTTTATTCCCTCTTCTCTTATTCTCATTCTCATTCTCTCTACATGTAACCCTCATACGCTGGTGGCTATATTTCATAAATAATAAAGCGAATACTCGGGTAATGCGCGAAAGACAGAGATAGTTGCTCTACGTCGACGATTTTCATTTCTCACGGTGAATTGCGCTCGCTCGCTTGAACTCATTCCATTCTGCCAGCTGAACCACTTAGCATGTGTCTGCATGCTCCATTATATTTTGAATAAATCTTCCCTTCAATTATAATAGAAAAATTAATCAAAGTAAGCGACATGCACCTACAAAAAAAATTTCGTAGCACATTTAATGTAGTATTAAAAATATTTTAGTCTTATATTTTTATTTCATTTGCAAAATTTAGTGATGGATGTAGATTGCTCTGAAATATTACCCTTTACCTCAGCCCTCTCTTGCAACTTCTTTTTAGCCTGTCCTGTCTACAACCCAATTATTATGGATTTTTAAGTTTTTTGTTTTAAATGACCGTAAGGCTTTCGGGTATATCGAGTCGGAGCGAGAATTTTGATTAAGCTAAACCAAAATGTTTTATTTCACAAGAAAATAAACAATATTTTTATTCTAACTTTTCAGATATACCTTTTTTAGTAAGATCTGCAAATTGACTTAAGAAGAGCCTCAGTCAGTGTAATTACTATCTAGCAATTGTTTTCAGTAGGTCAGAGTGAGCAAAAATATTGTTTATAATGTGTTAAAAAAATAAATAAACAAAAGACATTTCTTGTAAGTCGAAATCACAAGTTGATGAAATTTACAGTTTTATTATCAAATATGTGAGGAATGCTTGGCTAATTATAATTATTTGAAAATATCTGCTGCTTGGCAGCATTATTTAAATAATTTTTATAAACAAATTCACATTTTTAACATTATTTCACGAATAGGGCTATTTTTTTGCGCAACGCACTAACAATGTAGGGTACATTCTGGTCACTTTTGCAGGAATAGGCTTTTTTCATAGAGTAAGCTATAAATGTCTTACCAATGACTCTTTGTTGCCTTGTTTGTTCAATTAATAGGAACTGTTTATTATTTAAAAAATATTTCTTAGAAATGCACAGATTGCCCATTTTTTCATGAAAAGTATTAATTTTCTTTCAAAATAAACAAAAAATGCTTTGCAAATTATTCGCTCTTGTCACAGTTTTCTGATTATGAAAAAGTGTTGATTGTTTACACAGTATTCATAAACAAATTTACAGTTTGAAACTTTTCCACTGATAAATTTGTTTATAAATATTTTTTTACACAATTAACATTTTCTGCTAATCAGAAAAATGTGTCAAGAAGTAATAATTGGTAAAACATTTATTGTTGATTCCGAAAGAAAATTAATACTTTTCATAGAAAAATGGTCAAACTGTGCATTTCTACATCCACTTCATGAGAAACAAAGGTTATTCCTGCAAAAGCGACCGAAATGTATATTTGTTTATAAAAATTGTTTAAATAATTACCAGTTGTTGTTAATTAAAGAATTAAAGCAAGGAGTTATTGGCAATTTATTTTTTCGATTTTGCAAATAAAAAATATAGCCTATTTATTTTGACATACGAAAACTGTGTATTTGTTTATACAAATTGTTTAAATAATGCTGCCAAGCAGGAAATATGCCTAATTAATCATAATCAGGCATACATGCATCTCATATTTTATATAAAAATTCTGAATTTCAAACAACTAATTATTACAAATCTCAAAAAATAGCTTTTGTTCATATATTTGTTTAAAACATTAAAAACAATTTTTCGTCTTACTCTAACCTACTGGAAACTATTGCTAGATAGTAATTATACTGACTGAGGCTTTTCTTAAGTCAATTTGCAGATCTTACCAAAAAAGGTACATTTGAACAGTTACGATAAAAATATTGTTTATTTTGTTGTTAAATAAAATATTTTGTTTCAGCCAAATGGAAATTATCGCAGCGATTCGATAAACCCGAAGGCTTTACGGTCATTTAAAAACAAAAACGTTAAAATCCATTGGAAATTGGGTTCTAGACAGACTTTTCTCCACAAAAACTGCTTTTGGCTTCACTGTGTGTCGTCACCTATGCGCTCCTGTCCTATCTTATTGTGCCTGAATACCGTCCACTCTCCTACTTATATCCCCTTCTCTTTCGACCCATCCTCTCACTCCCTCTTCTACTTTCCTTTCTCCGCCTTGTCCGTCGGACGGACAGAAACATCACTGGAATTACAAGCGCATGATTACTACAGGTCAAGGAATTCTGGAAAGTCAGGAGAAGTTAGGAAATTTAAAACTAATGAGAGGAACTTAGGAAATCTTAATGAAAACTTTTCGACGTACTTTTCTAGGAGGGGTAGTAGGGGATAAGCAATCATTTTGGAGGTGAAATGGGGAGTGAAATTAGAATAGGAAGCAGGCAAATAGGAAATTCCTGCAGGTCAGAAAATTCTAGAAAGTTAGGGATAATTCAGGTAATTTAAAACTGGTCAGGGAAAGGCAAGACAATTTTAGGAAAACCCTATTGACGAACTTTTCTGGACGGGAAGTAGAGGATAGGGAAGCAGATGATGAGGCAAGAAAAATTAGAAGGTAGGAGAAAACAGTACGAGAGGAGAATTAGTATAACTGATAGGAGAGGGAGGTAGAGAGGGATAAGACGTTTTAGCGAGTCATACGGAGGGTGGTGAAGGACAGACGGACCGACAGAAATCCGAAACAATTTATTGCTACAGGTCAGGGAATGCTAGAAGCTTAAGGAAAGTCAAGGATTGTCAGGGGGAACTGTACGACGTACTTTTTTCAGGAGGTAAATTAGATAGAGGAGAAGTATAAGATGAGAAAGCTGGTAGGAGGGTAGGGGAATTAGAAGGGGGTACGGGATGGGAAAGTACAAAAAATATGAGGGGAGGAGAATTATTAGAGTGGTAAAATAAAGGTAGTTGAGTGAGCAGAGAGTAGGTAGAACGAACAGGAAAGGCGTTGGTAGTGGACGGGTTTCCTGACAAAAGCCCGATTGAAACCATAATTGCAGAATTTCTGCAGGTTAAAGAATTCTGGAAATTTAGAGAAAGTCAGGGATAGTGAAGACACCATACTTTTTTCATGAGTAAAATGAGAAAAAGTGAAAGAATAAGAATAAGGTGGTGAAGCGTTGGAGAAGGGGAGGTAAAATAGAAAAGAAAGGGGAAAAAGGTAGTAGGGGAGCCATAAGAAGTGGGTCATTATTAGGGAGGGATGGAATGGGGGCAGAAGAAGGAGAGAGATGATAGAGCGAAATTGAGAAGGGAGTAAGAAGAGAGAAAGCGAATTCAGCGACAGGGAAGAAATACAAAATACGTGAGAAGAGGGGAGCTTTGGGTTAATGAAGCATCAGGGGAGAAAATTGTAGTAGACAAAGCGAAATTAAAGGTGGATGTGTAACAGTCGGTTATATGAGTATGAAGAGGGTATGGGATGGAAAGAAGGAAAGATGGTGGGGAGTGTGGAAGAAGGAAGTAGAAGAATGGAGTGGAAGATGGAGATTGTAAAGAAGAGGGAGGGTGAGCGAACCGGCAGGGAAGAGGCAAATACTGTTAGAGAAGGTGGGAAGTATAGGGATGATGGGGCATTGAGGAAAAGGATGTAAAAGATGAAGCGAAAGAAGTGTCTGAAAGGATAAAAGTAGGTGTGTTGAGTATGGGAAGT
Source organism: Belonocnema kinseyi (assembly GCF_010883055.1). Lineage (NCBI taxonomy): Eukaryota > Metazoa > Arthropoda > Insecta > Hymenoptera > Cynipidae > Belonocnema > Belonocnema kinseyi. Next base: position 9,783,801 of record NC_046662.1, on the reverse strand, counting down.
GCAGAAGAATTAAGATGGATAAGGGAAAATACGTAGAGAGGAAGTAGGGAAATAGAGAGGAGAGGGAAGTGGAGCAGAGTGGACTGAAGTATAGTGGAGTGGAGTGGAGTGTAGTGGATTGAAGTGGA